>NW_004955521.1:3860996-3910869 GCF_000276665.1 Chinchilla lanigera | reverse complement strand
TGCAAGGTTGTGAGTTCGGTTCCCAGTACCGGAGAAAAACCAAAAAAAAAAAAAAAAAAAGAATAAGCTGAAAAATTTCACTGTTTTAAAGCCATGTGACTGGTATGTCAGGCTTGGTGCAAATAGGATAAGGTGTTTTAAACTTTTAATTAATTTACTTATTTTTACAGGACTGTCATCATAGATCAGGCATGAACTGAGAAGGGTCTGAGCTTTAGAAATATGCTGGGAAGAAAGGAGGTGCATTGTGAAGGAAGAACCAGCCAACCTTACCCTCCTCTTTCTGTTATGGCGACAGATTAAGTAGTGGAGTCATCAGCACTTCGAGGATTTTGAGGCAAGTTGGCTGTGGAAAGGCTGAAGGTAGAAAGGAAGCTAATTTTTAAGTTTGATTTAAATTAAAGTGAGTGTATGTTACATAAGGTGAAACACAGAGACGGGTGAAAGCTACAAGGCTGGAGATAAAGCAGAGCACTTGAAAATGATAACACCATTGTTATCAAATGAGGTGGGAATAGTTATTCTGCATAAAAGGTCATACTAGAAGGAATGTGGACCACTCTCGAATTCTCTTTGTGAGTTCCTGTGCCCAGGGACAGGAACTTAAAAGATGATGATGTCTCTGCTCAGCTGGGAAGAAGACAATTACTTCCAGACCTAAAAGAACAGAGTCCTGAAGGCAATTAGTGTGGAAGGAGAGAGAGCAAGCCGGTGCCATCCTTCATTCCCTTTTAGCCCTCTCTGCTCAACTGCACTTGAATGATGATTGTGTCTTCACTTAGGGCAGCACTGTTTTGCCTGAGACATTGATCAGAGAGGAGCAATTGGAAGAAAGCTGTCCCTGCTAACCTCTCACTCTGGCTTTGGTGAGTGCTTGGCTAGGTGACTCTGAATGATATGCAGAGAAGTTTTAAGTTTACTGTTTTCCCTTTGAAAGCATGATACATTTAGTTTATGAAATAAACTGAAAATACGTAGAGGAATAGGAGAAAATCATAATGACATTATTAACAGACAAATATAGGAGTCACACAAAAAGTGCAGTGTGAGACTCCAAGGAAAGGCAGGTAACTAGACAGCTGAAGCTTCTATAGAGCTACACAAGGGATATCCTTGGACATCTGGGTTCAGGGGAAGGATGGTGGCCAGTTATGGAAAGTTGATGAGGCAAGTAGACAGATGGCCAGGATCGTCAGGTTATGCGGATGACGTCTCCCAGCTAAAAGCCTTTTGTGGTCATTTTTGTTTATGCTAGGTGTCAGACTCCCAATTTCCATTTCCTGAGTGGGTGTGTAGGGGATCTTTCTTAGGCAGGAGTGAGGGTATCACTTAGCAAAGTCTATTTATGGCTCCTAGCTACTTAGTTCACTGATGTAGATTTCCTTTATAGTTGTAAATTTCTTCTATAAAAGAGCAGCTTTTCAGACAGTTTCTCAGAATAGCCATCTTAAATATGTCAAAGGAATATATTTTAGGGTGGCGTATTTTGGGGACCCACAGAATGATGTAGTACTTACTTACACATCTTCCATTCACACCACTTCTTCCTATTTTGGATACTTTTGACATATGTGTCATAAACCAGAGGCTTGTCATGCTAGAGATAAAGGATACCCACACCTTCAAGGAGGCTTATTTTCTCTCGTGGTTTAGTCCATAGTCATCTGGATCCATGGCAGGATCAGCTGGCACAGGGACATAGTGGAAGAATAGCTGCTCACCTTAGGGCAGCTGGGAGGCAGAGAGAGCAGAGGGAGCTGGCTGGTAAAGGGAGATGCAACCTTCAGGGTCCTGCCCATGTTGACCCACTTCCTCCAGCCAGGACCTGCCTCCTAAGAGCAAGTTACCTATACTGTCCCATAATCCAATCACCTTCCAAATGTGTCACCTAAGGTAGCATGAAGCTTAGGGGGCATCTCGATATAAACCATAACAATGAACAAAACAACTATGGTAGAATGTACAATCCCTTATTCTTGATTCTTAAATCAAAAAGGTCTATGATCGTGGCAAACTTATTTGGTTAAGAAAAATCTAACCTGAGCTCTTATGAAACTACTTATTGTTTTTAAATTTATAAATCAAGTTTTATATGAATATTCATGTTTCACTTTAGAGATAATACTGTTTGGTAATAAATAGCCATTCCTGATCTCACTAGTGGTACCTATATCTAATATTGGTAACTATTTTATGTTTGGAAATCCTAAAACAATTTTGAATGTTGAATTATTTCTGTCTATAAGCATTTTGGAAAAGAAATTATAAATTTACATTCTGTGGATTTCACTTTATCACCCACAATTCATTTGTGTTGTCAGGGCTGCGTTGACATATGTCTTGGATTAATTCCAAATGTTTCTCTTTCATGGTCATTTTGAGTTTCAGGAATAACCAGAAGTTGCTCTGCATAGTCCCAGATTCTTAATGGTTTTACAAACCTGGCTTTCCATTGGGTGTCACACAGCAACTGCATTCACCCCAATTTTTGTTGCACCTCATAAAGACACTCATGAAAGAGGACTTCCAGAACTGCTTCAGAAAGTGACAAGAGTGATGGGATAACTATGTGCAAACTAAGGCGGAATATTTTAAAGGAGATTAATGGCAATGTGTCTTTTACAATAATAAATATTTTTTACTGAAGCATTCACCACATACATGGATCACACCTTGCATATATCTTTTCTGTGCCCTGCCTTTTGTTCTGCTCACTAGGATACATTTTATCTACTTGTTTATATTAAATTGAAAATGTTTGCTATTTTGAAATTTACATATTAGCAGGGAATAAGCATCATATAAGTAATGAGTGAGTAATTGTGGCGTGTCAGAAATCAATTGGCTCTGTGGAGAGATTTTGGAAGGGGCAAGAGTAGTGCTTGTTCTTTGTCCCTGAGACCAGACCACTACAAACATTAGGACTCACCTGTTCATAACACCGCGTAACACCGGACCAGTGGAAACGAATACTGCTATCAACAAAAACTACTAAAGATGAAACAGTGGATGAGCTAAGTTCAAGATTCTGAACATAAAATCATTTTATTCATAAAATGCTACAAGTTTCCTATGAAAGTGATTGTAGCATTGCTATAGCTGCATATACACACACTCATGTTTGCTTTTCCTTGCTGTCTCTAAAAAGTGTCTCTAAAATGCTTGCATGATGGTTGGTACTTGACAATAACAGAAGCAGTCACTGAGTGTGAAGGAGAAGGTTTATCTTCTAAATTCCCGTGTTTCTATAATTCCCTAAAAGCCAGAAGCTGCGCACATACTATACTAGGTTTGTAAGAAATGAAGCATTTCACACAGCTCTTTTTGCAGCAGCATAAAAGAGAATTCTGCAGACCTTGGCATTACACTGAAAAATCTAATGTGAGTACAGCCTTGCCTTCTGCATTTGGGAAAGTTTGGAGTAATGAGCTGAAACACTTGAGAGAAAAAATGTCTGGAATTGAACAAAGGTTTTAACTTTACTTCCTACAGAAGCACACAGGAATAAACAAACAATTACCCTACATCAACAATAGTTCAACAAACTTGCAGCAGCCACACTGTGCTCCTTGGCATTCTCCCACGTATAACACTGTGGCCTACTTTACTAACCTATGATGCCTGAGTTAGGACCAGGCCTTGAATACCGAGGGGTGACTGTGCTAGGTGTTCCGCCGCTGCGTGCTGGAGGGGTCTTCCGCCGCTGTCTTGCTGGATGTCACAGCACATTTCATAAGCACCAAAACACATTTCAGAGCCGCATGATGACTTTTTATAGTCGCTATTAGGTGAAGCTTACATTCACGTCTCTGCACCAGCATGAAATACATTGTTTGCTTCATCTCTGTTATGTGCCTCCCTTAACATCCAAGGCAATATATTATCACCAGTCGCTGGGAGCCATAAATTACCCGGCACCCTGACAGTAAAGGCTTTTTTATCCATTTGTTTTGTTGAGCCAGCGGAGTATGTAGAAAGGTTGGGGGAGGGAGAAAAGAAGAATTCTGTCAAGTACCTGATTAAGCAATGCCTTGATATAATGGTTTTGTCTATCAGAAATGTTCTCCTGTTTATTATTATTTTTTTTTTTTTTTGGCTTTACCAGTAGTTTCATTGTGTAATGATGAGTAAATAAAGACTCATTTTTTGATCTGACCATGAAATGAAAGAATGAAAATAGTGGCAGACTTAACATGATGTCACATTTGGAATATTTCATTGTAAGAAAATTATTTTTCTGTCCTCTCTTATTTTTTTGGCTGTGCAAATGGACTAAGTGTATAGAACAAAAGCACATTTCAAATGACATAAAATTATTTAAGTTTAGTTTCTGATAATCACCCAGCCTGTAAATTTTGGGTGGGCCATACCATTCAAAATTGTTGCTAAGAACATCCTAAAACTTTTTCATAACAAATAATAGGTCTTTAGTTCTGAGAATTATATACTGCTATAAATTATTTTAAAATGTTGATAATGACTGTGGTTTTATGATTGATATGTTTCTCAGTTTTTTTTAATTGTTTAATAATTTTATGTGGATAAAATATAAAAGGGCTATGTACAATATGCAAATTTTAGTTTAGTAAAGCCGTTATTTTAAAAAAAGGGATATATTACTTTGACAGAAAGGTTTCTTGAGGGATTATTTGCACCTAAATAGTTCATGTATTCCAAATGTGAAAAGTAATGAGATGCCCTGAGGCAGCAGGTCCCTGCGATTTGGTCCTTCTTCATAGCATCTTATGATTTTACATGAAAATATTTCTGATTGATTTTTTTCAATTAGATTTTAATAATAGGCAAAGGATTTTGAGTTTTCTGATCTATACTCATCCTACATTATATCAAATCACTAATTTTATTGATTTAAGAGTACTGACAGGTTGAGCTAATTGAATTGGCCTACAAGTTAACTGATTTAATTGGTAAAGCAGGGATCTTTTAGAAGGAAAGGGTGCAGACCCAGGAGTTGTGGGTGCGCATTTTTCCAGGCCTGGAGGAACCGTAAGCTTTATAAGGTATTCAGAAGGAGATGTGCATCAAAACATGGGAAGATGAACTACAGCACATGGTCTGACAAGCAGCATGACCAGACTGAACACGGGAAGCTGCTTGTCCCTTAAATATTTCTGAGAGAAACAAATGTGCCCATCAATCAAAGTGAGGAAATCAGGCTTAGTGTAAGGAGGAAGGCTGGGTGGAAATTAAGGTATAACTTATACTTTCATAAATTCATACAGTTTGAGAGGCCAACTGGGCTTCTCTGTTAGAGAAAGGGAAAGTCATGACTGTGTGTGTGTGTGTGTGTGTGTGTGTGTGTGTTGTTCTGATGTGGGAATTTGAACACAATACAATGACTTGAGTTCAGAAGAATGGGATGGAGGAGTTATGACTTTGGAGGGAGCACTGCATTTTCAGACCAGCAGGAAGATATTTATTTAAGAGATACTCCTTTCCCTCTGGTCGAATTATATTTTATAATTACAACGAAATATAGAACATCAAATCCAATCATAAAATTTCTACAGGGAACTATGGCTCTGATAGCCTAGAATAGACATCTTCATTTCTTCTCCATTTCTTCTCAGTTTTTGTTTCATTCCATTGGACTGTTTGAGTAACTTTTGTTTTACTTTAATAGTATGAAGTCTGAATTGTTTCCTAGCCATTTTCTAGAATTACCCTCCCTCCTAACTTATAAACATTTTTCCCAGTACTAAATTTTCCTAGACAGCGATGAACATTAGCATGCTAACACACTACTCTCAAACACACTGTCCTGTTTTGATATAAATACAGCAGCAGCACAAACCAGGTTTGGGGCCTGATTAGCAATTCAACTACTCCCAAACTCTTCAGAGGTTGTTCTGCCATTGGAAAAATAGAGATAACAAAACTCAGTTAGTTGTTCCTGCAAGCCACTGTGAGATTAGAAAGTGAGCAAATGTGTGTAAATGGCTTTGCATAAAGATAAATGTGTTGTATTTCAATCTGTTATAGCGGTAGAGTTGTGGGCTCAGATGATTTAGAAGACTTGCTGAAAGCCAGGTATCTTGTCAGCAAATGAGTGAATCACTGACTCTATATCTTTTTTATCTCCAGCCTAGTATTTAAAAAATTATTTTAATTAATGCACTTATTTTGAAGTTATAGTCATTTTTGGGAAACATTTCCTTAAGGTACAGTATAACAAGCCTGGGAAAATGCACAAATCACAGTTATATAATTTGATGAAATTTCACACAGTGAAACATTACACAAAATGAATAAACACAACTAGCACCCGAAATGCACTCTACCCCAGCGGAAGGATAAGCACTCCTGATTCCTAATGACATAGGTCAATTTTGCCAGTCGTACCGGTCAATGCTGCACTGAAGTCTTGCCAACTTCAGCCCAGTCCACGGGGAGCTCCCCAGCTAACACAGCCCTTTGGAGTTACCCCACATTGGACCCAATCCCCAGGCCTTCACACTTTGCCTTTGCCGTCACCAACAACTGAGTGTGTGGCTTTCTACAGAGAGGTGCTGGGGAATGAGAAGGAAAAGAAGCCCAAAGCACAGTAGGATAGGAAGCCATGTTCCACAGCAAATAACTCGTGTTCAGTCCTACAAGGGAATTTTGGAAACATTGTAAGCCACACATCAGAGTATTCCAATTAGGGAAGAAAGAGGACTGGCATATTTACATCCAAGGACATGTCAGTCATTTGTTAAGAGACGTCTGGAGGAATGTAAATCCTCAAGAAATTCAACTTCTTATTTACGAATGCTAAGGGGTTCCAGCCACTTGTGTACTGTTCTTCAAAAAGAGATTGGAATTGCTGGCCCTAGAAATAAGAGTGTGCACAAATGAAAAAAGCTCTGAGAGACATCAGCATTTGCCCACTTATCTCATAGCTTGCCCATCTTTCTCTTATCAATTTGCAGAAATTATTTTTATATGGAAAATATGTCTGCCTTTTGTTCAATACATGAATTATATTTATATATATTTTTTGTGGATTGCTATTATATTTGCTTAATGATTTTTTAAAACAGACATTTTAAATTTTAATACAATCTACTTTCTATGTCTCTTTTAAGAAATCTTTGTCCACCTCAAGGTTATGGGATGTTTTCCTGTGCTCTTTTCTAGATGCATTAGTGTGTAGTCTTTGCCATTTCAAACTACCATCTACTGCAAGTGACTTTACTATGCAATGTGAAGTAAGAGTCAGTGCATTGCTTCCATGTGAAGGTTCAGTTGACCCAGCACAATTGACTAAAACACCACTCTTCCTCCCTGTCTTGCAACACTGTTTGTCCTGAGGTAGGTCACTTTCGTTCTGATCGCTCCTCATAGCTTCCAGAGTGCACGAAGTGCTGTAGCTCTCTGTGTCTTGATGCCTCCAGTTTTGCTCATCTTTTTGAAAGTTAGTCTTTTTTCTTTCTTAGCAGGTGATACCTCCGTATATGTTTTAGAATGAACATCCTTTTCTGGATTTTAATGGTAATTTTATTGACTGTATAGATCAATTTTGGGAAAACTGACACCTTAACGTTGCTAAGGTTTAAATCTGTAACACGGTGCATTTATCCACTTATTTAGATCCTCTTTAATTTTTTTCTGGATGTGTTAGTTCTTTACACCTGTTGGAACCCATGACCAGAATTAGAAGGGAAATTTATTGTCCTATGAGTCTAAGCGCCAGAACATATAATTTCAGTCTTCAACTTACCCTCTGTTCTACCTTCACATGGTGTTTTTCTCTGTGTCTCTGTCAATCTCTATGTGTGTCTGTTTTATAAGGATATATGTACTGCATTTAGATGCCCCAGGATAAGGTCTCCATCTCAGTACCATTAAGTTAATCAAATAATGAAAAAACATTTTTTTAGCATGTAAGATAACAATTATGGGTTCCAGAGATTAAGGCACTGGTATCTTTTGTAGGGCCATTTTCTCACCTACCACATTATATTTTACTTTTCAGCATAGACATATTATGTATTTTAAAATTAGGTTTGTTGTTGTTAGGCTTGGTGGCCTTTGCCTGTAATCCCAAAATTTGGGAGGCTGAGGCAGGCAGATCTCCATGAGTTCAAGGTCAGCCTAATTTACACAGCGAGACCTTGTCTCAAAAAACCAAAATAAATAAATTAGATTTATTATTGGATGCATAACCTTTTTAATGCTACAGAGTATGCTCTTAATTCTTACTGAAGAGGAAATTGGTCTGTTTTAAAAGGTGATCCTCTGCCTCAGCAGCTTGCAGCAATTTTGGACCTCACAACAGAGCACATTCCAGGCTTCCCCATCCCGCCCAGGCTACACATTGATGTGCTAATGGGGGCAGGGGTGTGTCACAGTTCTCTAAATCTGCAGGTGCTGCTCCTCCTCCTCACCCCTCCCATACCGGGGCTCCAGTCCCTAACTTGTAGTGCCTGTCCCCACCTCCCTGTGCCAGGTTAGACTCCTTACCTGACTGAGGCTGACTGGATGGCCAAAGTTATAAAGTTGTTATTTTTGAGTAACTGTCTTTGAGCTCGTTTTTGCCCCTGGCAAAAACTCTATAAAAACCTTTATAACACTATCTTTGGGGCTCAGAAGTAACAAAGCGCTAGCTTCTCTGAGCCAGGAAAATCTTTTTCTGCCTCTGCGGGAGCACACCCTTTGTTCCTTATACCATCTGAAAAAGTCTGGCATCCTGTTTTCCTCAACATTATTGTTTGAGTTTTTATTTGCTTTAGGTTTTCAAGAATCCAGGTGTTTTTTATCTATTAATTTATGTCTAGAGATCTTGTTACATTTAATGATTAGTCATAATCACTTTTCTATAGATTATTTTGGGTTTTCTACATAAAGAATCATGCCATCAGAAAATAATGAGATTTTTATTTCTTTTCAGTTTATGTGCCTATCGTTTCTTTTTCTTGTTTAATTGCACTGACCAGGACTTCACTTACAATGTGAAATTGAAGTGATGATAATGGATGTTCCTATTTCATTCCTTCCAAATGGGGCAGCCTTCGGCATTTCACTGTTAGGTACGATATTGGCTATTGAATTTTTTTGAGACTTAATCAGGTTGAGGAAATTGCTTTCAAAGCTTAGGTACTACTTTTTGTTTTGTCTTTTTGAGACAGGGTCTCGCTATGCAGTCAGGCTGGCCTTGAGCTCATTTTGTAGCCCAGGCTGGTCTTGAACTCACAACAATCCTCCTGCCTCAGCCTCCTGAGTGCTGGGATTACAGGTGTGAGCCACCATGCCTGGCCCTATAACTTAGTTACTATTATGAGTCACCATGAGTGAGTATAAATTTTATTATGGATTTATCTTAATTTTTTTTGCCCTTTTGTTTGTGCTATGCTAGGGATTGAACTCCAGAGCCTTCACACTGAGCTTCTTTCCCCAGTTTTTTTTTCCTGTTAATGTGATTAACTATGATTAATAACTGATTTTCAAAAGTGAAACCATCTCTGCATTCCTGGGATAGTCTCTACTTGGTCTTAATATATTATTTTTTATACTACATTGCTGGATTCAATTTTCTAATTTTTAAATAGTAAATTTTAATTTATAACATAAGAATATAACACATATAATACTATACTTACAAACTTTTAAGTATATTGGTATCTACATGCTAATGAGTATGGTCCATAAATACTACCATCATGTCCTGTGCAAGGCATGATATTAGGATGCACCGAATTTCTAAAACAAATAGGAAGTATTCCTGCCTTTAATCCTCTTATAAAAGAGTTTTTGTGAGACTGATGCTATATCTACCATAAAATCTTGGAAGAATTCATGGCTTAAGGTATCTGGGTCAATATTTTTTTCCAGGAAGGCTAATAAGAAGTATTTATTAAAATTGTATATATATATATATATATATATATATGCTTTATAAAGAACATTTTTAAAATTTACTTGTCCATTTTATCTAAATTCAAATTTATTAGTGTAAAGATTTCCATAACATCAATTCTTATTTCTTTAATGATGCCCTATTTTAAGATATTCACTTTTTATTCTTTTGTTGTTGGTTCTTTTCTTCTCTTTTTTGTACGAGGAATTGAACTCAGGACATTGAGATATTGCAGTGTGCCACTGAGCTATATCCCCAGCCTGTTTATTTTGTTGAAGGTTCTCTCTAGGAATTTCTTAGTTTTATTGATCTTTAAAAAAACTATCTTCAGGATTTTTCATTTTTCTGTGTTGAATGTTTTCTATTTCACTGATTTGTTTTGTCTTTATTTTCTTCTGCATAAATTTTAAAATTTGATTTATCTGATATAAAATTTAGATAATTTTTTTGGTTTTATTTCTCTTCTACTATAAGCACTCAGACTATGAATTTCCCTTTAAATTCTATTTCAGTGCATCTCACTAATACCATGTAGAATATCTCTTTTATCATTTTGTTCACATTATTTTCATGTTTGTGTTGTGATTTATTCTTTGATTCTACTGTCATGTCCTAATTCTTGATTTATTCTTTTATTCTCTGATTTACTCTTTTAACTAACTTTATGATTATTTAAAAGTTTATTTAACTTGGAAGTGTTTGATTTTTAACTTCTAATTTATTTTCTCGACCTGAAACTTGTACTGCTATTACTGAAATTGAAATTAACTTGACTCAATTTACTGAAATTGAAATTAATTTGAATTTAATTTGATCTGTTCATATAACAAGATCTGAAAAATTTCAATTCTTTAAAATTTAACGGTGATTGCTTTACATCATGGGTTATGGTGTCAAACACAGCTAATCTTCTACCACAATATAATTATGAATATAATGTAAATTCTGTCATTATTAATTGTTGTTTATATACATGCAAATTTGTCACTTTAGTTAATTGTAGTGGATGTTAAGTTACATGTTTTTTGCAACCTTTTTGCTTGCCTGTCTTGTCAGCTATTGTAAGAAGTGTACTAAATGCCTTTTAATTCAGTGCATGTGTCCATTTCTTCTTTTTAATATTGGATCAGTTTTTGCATTCGATAGTTTGTGAATTCTTAACTGGGAAGATATACGTTTGAAACGATTATACCTTCCCGTTGTGTTGACTTCTTTGCTGTGATGAGGTATCGTTACCCTACTTATTTAAGTCCCCTCTGTCTGCTATTAGTATAGAAATAATGCTTTCTTTTGGATAGTGTGTGCAGATATAGATCCCCATTTTAGGTTTTCTATTTTGTTTTTCTCATATTTATGCATAATTATTGTGTGCATATTTCTAAATGGGCATATTTCTGTATAATTATTTAAATTTTTTAATCCACTATAACCAACTTCATTTTTTAAACCTGGAATATTTATCCTCTAGTTTCCACTATAGTTCCATAAAAATACCAACATTGCTGCTGGTTTTCTGCTCACGCACCTTAAAATTCTGTTTTGTGCTAGGAATTGGCAAAGTCCTGCAGAGAAAATGTAGCTACCAGTGAAATGTTTACCACTCCTGTCAGTACTGTCAATGGTGTGTCTCAGAGCTATATGCCCTTAGTGTTTCTTTATCCTTTCTATACCAGGTTCCTGCAGACAATTATCCAATCTTCCAGATGAACAAAACAAATTTAGCACAGCTCTAAAGCCTCCATTCCCGTTCTGCTTCACCATTTAGCCAGTGACTTGATGATGGAACCAGCTGGACACTGAGGCCCTTCAGAAATCACTCCATTCCCACAGTGCTGCCAAAGCTCTGCTGCTTTTACTGTTCCTGAGCAGAGAGCAGTACCTGGCCTGTCTAGGTTCCTCACCTCTGGCACATGCTGAATGTCAGCGTATGTCCTCAGGGACCAGTTGCAGATTATTGGCGCAATTTAGAGGTTTCCACCTGTACAGAATGTTAGTTCTTGAATTCTCATTGCTTCTGCAGCTGAGGGGCCATTTAAAAGAGATATCTGTAGCTACAAATTTATACTTTTCTTCTGGAAACAGCTCCATCTTCTCTCAGGCTTTTAACTTAAACCAAAATAATTTCTCTAGCTTATTACTGACTTGCATATCAATGCATGACATGGTTACTAATGTAGAAAACTGAAAAATCTGGATAGAAAAGAAGAAAGCAAGCCCCCCATTAAACTCACTGCTATAGCTATTACAGCATATCAAACTAATTCAAACTCAGAAGCTTAGAAACGATTTTATTTCTAGCCTTAGTTTTGGGTCTGAAAACATTTGTTTGGATAGTTTGTCTCTAACTCACATGGTGTTGTTTGCAAGTGATCTGTATTCAAGATGTACACGCACACACACACACACACACACAGCTTAGGTGAGACTTTCCTGCTGTTTCTACTGCATGGTGATCTACCCTTCATGTCCTCTTCAGATAGCTGAGCCTCTCACAGCATGGCGGCTCAAGGGCAGCTGTCCTTCTTAAGTAGTGAGTCAGGTCTCCCTGACAAAACAAGGAGGTCAGTAGTCCTTTTAAAAGCTGCCTCTGAACCTGAATGGCACCACTCCTATCGCAATTTGTTGGTCAGAGCAGCCACGGACCGGCTCAGATTCCATAAGAGGAGAAAAAGACCTCCTCCCTTGATAGGAGGAGCATTATCATCTTTAATCCACTGTGTATGATTCAAAGCATTATTCATACCATCTTGGAAAAATAGCATAGTAATAACAGCTGACTTCCATTGGGTCCTTGTGGATTGTGTACCACTTCATTTAGTTGTTATGTTAATCTATGTTTTATGACTCTCAGAATACCCACAGCAGGTTGACTTAAAATGAGAAAAGTTTATCTGGCCCACAGTTCTGGAGATGTAAAGGCACCGCCCTGACTTTGGCTTGCACGGGTAGGGTCCTCGTGGGTGTGGCTGAGATGGTGTCACAGGAACAGGAGCAGATGTGGGAGGACAAACACTGTCTCTGGGCAGGAAGCCAGAAGGTGATTCAAGGTCTCTGTACATTCTTATAGCAACTTGCTGTTGTGACAACTAATGCAGGGTACCACAATAATTGCCTTAATCCTTTCCAAGGACAGAGCCCTCAGTGACCCAAGAACCCCCCAAGAGGTGCCCCCCCCTTTTACAGGCCCATCCCCCTACTGAAGAACAAGGCTGCAACACATAAATGCTTAGGAGAAAAATCACACCCAAACCATAGCTGTCATTCTTATAACATTGTGAGATAAGACTTGTGAATATATTAAATAGTTCTTTAAAACATTCTTTAATTTTTATACACATAGTCACTTAATTATTACAAATAAAACATGATCACATACTTGTTAGAGAAAAAGCTGCAATACTGGAGTATGTAGAGTAAAAATTAAATTTCCTCCAGAGCCTTTTTCTCAGTTTCTTTCTTTTGTGAAGACAAGGATATAACAAACAATCTAGTGTGTATCCATCTAGAACATTCATGTGAATATTTATGCCTGCACATGTGTTACCTATCACTCTTGGCCCTATGTATTCAGTGCTAGGTATGGTGCTCTTATGCAGAAAATATAGTTCAAAGCAAACAAGTGAAAGTAAGAAAACCTACCCTACTCCCACTTATTCAAGGTTCTTGTCTTCCCTTTGTCAGTAAAATAGTTTTAGCTATTTTCCAGTACTTTGATGACTTTTAAATGCTGCAAGCAAAGACAAAGTTTCTGCTCCCTAGAGACTGTTCTGCTCATCGACAATCGCAAGTCTATCATGTGTGTCAGAAATGCAGGTGACCAGTGCATCTCCTATGAGGTTAGTGTCAACAACCTTGCTTTCACATGTAAATGCAGGTTATCATCACTTAATTATTGTGCAAGTTTTAGCATTGAATATTTCTGTAAAAACAACTGATTCCCAGCTTTATAAGGCTAATACATCTGTTTATTTTTACGTGATTTTCATGAATTTTTACTTAAAATTCTTACATATGAACACTTAAATATTTCAGACTAATGAAACAAACAGCAAATTATTCATAACATTCCTTAATTTTAGAGTTATAAATCAGCACAAGTTCAACCAACCCAGGTCATCATGGTAAGTGAGAATTATTTTTAACAGACTCCTAAATAAGAATTGTATGTCTTTAGGTAAAATATAATTACAATGACTGGGTTTTTAGATTTGATTAAATTTAGACTTTTTTGTTTTATAAAATGTTATCAATCAGTTAAGCCTGATAGCAGCCATTCATGCTCTAATGGTTTTCAAAGCTCAAATACTTTGTTCTGTTTTGCTCACATTTAGTTCTATGCTACGTGAACTATATTTTTATATAGCTTAATCTTATATCTGAACTATAAATTCTATCTCCTCCTCTCCAGCTGAAGAGCATCTTTTCTGCCATTCATTATTTCTTTCTCTTGAATATGCAAACTTCCTCCCCTCCTACAGGATTCTTCTTGTATGTGTTCAGTATCTTTTGATTTTAAAACAAGCTTTGTCCCTTTAGCTTATATTTGCTTAATCTTTTGACACAGCTATTTCTTTCCATTAAATTTCTTGTAGGAGTGTGCTTCGCGCTTCCATTTCTTTTGTCCTCTGCTCTAGCCCAGTTTCATTCTCAACATCAGGTTGCTACATCTCGCATTCAGCAAGTGATATGTGGTTCACCACTTTCCTTTTTGGTGAAAATCTATTTTCTTTGACTTTCAGGCCATGACTCATGTCTGGAATGAGTGAGTGACACAGGACTTCTTCCTCATGATACTTTTGCTGGCTTTATGCTTTACTGTCTAGGGTTCTATGCTCAGAGAACAGGTGACCACACCCTGGGCTGGAATTGTCTGTGTCTGCTTTTAGAGCTAACATTTATGTCTAGCTAAGGACTCCTTTAAGGAAGAATTTTCATTTCATTGCACTTGAAGTTATAGAAGTAGAAAAGGCCCCATGTACCCTTGACATAGCTTCAGTGGTGCCTTCACTTAAGATGCACTGTTATCAAAAGCAGGAAACTGGCCCAAAATAGTTAATCAGACAGCAGGTCCTACTAGAGTTTCATGACTTTTTGCATGCACTCATTGTGGTACATCTCTGTGTGTAATTTTGTGATATTTTCTCACATATATAGGTTCATATAACCACCGTCAGAATCAAGTGCAGAACTATTGTTTTCCCCACAAAGGAACATTTTGGTGCTGATTCCTTAGGTTTATCTCCTTCCTCCTTTTTCCCAATCTTTCACAACTTCATATCTACCCTCTGTTACTATAATTTTCTCATTTTATGTAAGTAAAAGAATATATGCAATTAGTTTATGTTAGTTTTTTCACTCAACATAATATTTTTAGGACCCACTCAAGTTGCTACATGTATCAGTAGTCTTTTTCTTTATATTACTGAGTAATATTCCACTCTCTGGATATATCATGAACGGTTTGATCATTTACCTGTTAAAGGAGAGTTGTATGGTTTCTAGGTTTTAGGTATTTCAAATAAAACTGCATGAACATTCATGTGTAGAGTTTTGTGTGAGCATGTTTTAATTTTCTTGGAAAGTTGTGAAAGTGCTTTTATCGTGAGTGTGTTCATGAAGTGCGATCTGCTGCTGTGCAACTTCTAATTTCCCGCATGTAAAAATGAACATTTGGAACACTGAGGCAGCCATAACTAAAGACATTCATGAAAGAGGTCTTCCTGAACTGCTTCAGAAATTGGCAAGCATGATGGGATGTGTTCAAGGGAAAGGAAGTATCTTAAGGGGGATTGGTGGCACTATAGTTTTTACTGCAGTAAAAAAAAAATTGTACGTTCACTGTAGTATTTTGATCATATCAAGTACGCTGGACAGGAGCCCCATATCAGAGTATATTTGTGATTTTCAACTGGTTCCTCCCAGTTGATGGCTTGTGTTTCCAGTCTCCTTGTGTAGATAACATATTTGATGTTATGTCTAAGGAAAATCTTTTGCTTAATAACAGCTTATAAAGATTTCTTCCTATGTTCTTTCCCAAAAGTTTTATAGTTTTAAGTTTTACAGGTAGAGTCTATGATTTTCTTTTTACATGTGAAACTAAAATTGATGAGAAAATACATAGCACAGTGTTGCTATGCCTATGACAGTAGCAGGACTGTGTGGCTGGGTTTGGGTATCACTGAGAATGTGTGAAACATCTTGTGAAGCTCCCAGGAGGTAGTGGAGGAAGGGAGTGCTAGCCCGGGGTGGCATGGATGACATTTTCAGAGTCCTTAAATTTAATTAAGCTTAATCAGTGTGGTCATTAGGGATATTTACAGCAATGTGAGTTTCACTTGAAAAGATAATTATATAATAACCACAGAAAAGTAAAACTTTGTCAGGAATTCCATTATTTTTAAACCTTAAGGTGAACATTGAGGTAAATATTTCCCATGTATAATGCAAAGCACAAATCTGGGCCTATGATAAATCAAATTTGGCTACTTAGGCAATTAATTATTTCTATACACATTCCTATCTTGACCCTCAAATGCTTTAATTTTATTTGCATATAAAGGATCAGGAGATGAGTTCCCAAATTCTTGATTTGAACATATTTCTTTTTTGCATACACACTGTGGGAAGAAAGGAATTGTTTAGTCAAATGTCGGCCTTCCTGGGTGGGCAAGAAACCTTCACTCAGTATCCTGATCAGATGTGTGTATATCCAGAGCCAATCTACATGGTTTTCATCCATTTCTCCTCTTAGCAACACCTTCCATATACCATCAGCTTACAAATCCCTCACATCAAGGCACAGGGAAGTAGAATCCCATTCTTTGGTGAGTGTTTTCTCAGCACTTTTATTTTCACATGCATCCGTTAGGTTGCCTTTGGAGGTAGAGAGTATAATGGGAGAACATTTGTACGGAGTAAAAATCCACAGATTTGATATGTTGGCTGCTTGGTTTTCAGTGGGAAATCTGGAGGAAATAAGATCTGTTAATCTGAGGGGAAAGGACTGCTTATAGCCCTATTTGTAGTCACTTATGCATATGTATTACCCTATTCCACACTGATTTTCTACAGGCAAAATGTACTCAAAGAATGTGTTTAGTTGCTTTCCATTTGATATTAAGGGCGTGCAACTACTGTATTAAAAACAGTGTGATGCTGGCCTAAGCAAAGGCAGAGTTCTGTGGAACAGAGCAGAAAATCTCCAAATAATCCCAAGTCATAAAATAATTACACAGAATTATTTCAAATCTATGGGGAAAATTTGATGTTAGTGTACCTAGATAGCCATCTAAAAAAACTGAAAGCCAAGAGAAATTTCAGATGAATCAAACGTCAAAAGGAAAAGAAAATCACAAAGAATATAGAAGAAAATAGGAGATGATCTTTTTTTTGTACCAGGAATTGAACTCAGGACCTTGTACTTGCCAGGCAAGCCCTTGTGCCACTGAGCTATATCCCTGGCCCAGGAGATGGCTTTTAAGTATATAATAATTTTAAATCCTGAATTGATAAAATAAATGATTTTTATAACTTCAACTACAAAAACATTTTTCAGGAAAATCCACTATCAAAGAACAAACAAAACATAGTGAAAGAGGAAAGAGATTTGCAACTTATGCTACAAAGAGACAATTTTGTTAATATTGATAGGTTTTTTAAAAGCCAAAGGAAAAATAGCCTAATAGAAGAATGTTGAAAGATTACGACCAAGAAAAGAACTACCAAGGTCTCTAAAGTATAAGTAAATATCTAAAACTTCACTCATAACTAGACAAATGGAAATAAAGACCTCAAATATCCTACAAAACAAATATGTGAAGAATTTGACAATACAACACTGACATAGGTAAAAGAGCTTGTGTATGTAAGCTTATTATATCTGGTTAAGAATTTGATAGTGTATGTCAAAATATAACACATATGTCCTTTTAATGAATGGTGCCACGTCTACATAAATATAATCATAGAAACAAGAGATGATCTAGGTACAAGGATATCAGGGATACTAATGATAAAAGATTGAAACAAATACATTCAGTGAGAAATTGGTTAAAATTTATTTTTTCTTGTTGTGGAATACTATTTGGTATTTAGAAAAATGAGTTAACTGTAATATTTTTTAGAAATATTATTAAAAGGCAAAAGAAAATCCAGTACAGTTTGTATACTATGTTGTCGATATACACATATACATTATTCATTACTTCTTCAGTGTTCACTAGAGGGGCAGATTTAATGCAAGATATACCAATATATAAGAATTTACAAAATTGGCCTGCAATGGCTGCCAACAGATTCAGGCGTACAAGACTGCAAAAGGTCTGTCTGCATGCTGGAGAGCCAAAGGATCCAGTCAAAGTCTTGGAGCTCTCTGTAGTGTCTTGTGTGAGTCCATATCAAGAGGCTGATCAAAGGCTGAAGAGTCTGTGCTAGAGGTTGAAGGGTCTGCTGGAAACGAGAAGACAATGTCCAAGGTGGAGGTGAAGACTGGAGGACCTCTGAAGAAACATTAGCAAACTTCTTTTTCGTTTCCCCTTCACACCATTTAGGTGGCAAGAGAGGTGGGTCTTCTATCTTCAGTACATCCCCTCAGCCACACTCACAACTATGTCCACTCAGTCTATTTGGGTGTTTCCTACTCAAGTTGACACAGTGAGTTAACTATCACAATTACCTATTTGCAAAGAGTTATTTCTGCAGAAGTATCCCCCACCTAATATCACAGAATGTCTTAGGAATATGTCTAAGAAATTTGTTTCTTGCAACACAACATGGGTGTGGTAAGGATGTAGGGGAGAATTCCTTTTCACTTGATACCTCTTACATTTTTTTGAACCTTATGCTCCAGGTGTGAATTAACATGAACTAATTACTCTAAAATTAGTATTAATTTCAATTTACATGCATAATTGATAGCTCAGAATCTATGCAATTTAAAGATCAAGCTTACCCACCTTCTCCCTCTGGCATCTGTACTGCTACCATACATCAGCCAACTTTCCTTTCTTCTCTTACAATTACCCTTTTAAAAAATTAAGTCAGGCAGAATGCTAAGGGATATACTTTCAAATGTTATGAATTTATTAAAATTTAGTGTCATAAGTGTAATTGTTATACTACATACAGTTAGAAGATAGTGTTTTTGTCTTTGTTCTACTGAGATTTTGAGTTGGATAGTTCTTTATTATGGAGGTTGTCCCAGGCTCATGGGATATTTAGCAAAATTGTCCAATTACATGTCCTCCATACCAACCCCAGAAGCCTATCATCTCCAATCGAATCCTTCTCCAACTCAGTTGGATTTCCCTGTACCTCTTCCACATCCAACCCCAAGTTGAGAATTGCTAATATGGAGTCAATAAACACTTATGAAGTCCCTAAATATGCAGGGCTATGCGTGGCATATAGAAAGTCTTGCTCCTTTTTGTTTGTTTCTGCATACCACACTCTTTCTAAGGCTTGAGGAAATTAGGTAAGATGGTTTTGCTGTGAGCAGAATTTTGGTCTTCCTTTGTTATGATTTCTATCTGGATGTCTCTTCCAAATCTCATGTGCCCATAGGCAAGGAAGTGATTGGATACTCATGTGGATTTGTCCATTGATGAGCTCATAGCAGAATGTGCTGTTAGGTTTTAGAGCTTGATCAGAGGAGGTGAGTTGCTGAATGCAGGACCTACAAGCCTATGTTTCTCTCCCTGTGCCTCCTCTTCCCTTTGCTCTCCACTCCCTGCTGCCAGGAGGTGAGCAGCTTCTGTTCCCTCATGGCCTCTTCTATCCTGCTTCTGCCCTGGAGCCATGAACTGAAGCATGAACCAAAAAATCTCTCCTTCTTTAAATTGCTGGTGTCAGGAATTGTGTCCTAGCAATGGAGAAGGAAAATTACTAAGACACACTTTGATGAAAATAACTACTTTTCTAAATTTTTGGTTATCAAGTAAATAGGTATTTAATATTTTAAAAGAAAAATAATAAAATTTTCTAAGGAAAGATTTACCATATTGTTAAAATTGTTGAAATGATTTTAATTAACAATGTTTATTAAACTATTGTGCCAGGTTTTGAGATGCTTAAAACCTAGCTGTCATCTCTTTGGATAATTGAAAGTATGGCTTTAGCAACATGAAGTGTAAAACATTTTTCTGAATGTCACAAAAATGTACTTTTTTATTAGTATAGGTTTGCAGTACATAATGGTTATATTTATTGTCATATATGTATATTCACATCTTTACACAAAGTTCAACACATGTATTCTCGTTTTACTTTGGGAACATGTACTTTGTATGACCCTGAGAAGGTTATTTTTCTGGACCCTAAATTAAATCCTAGAATATATACATAAATTTTAGACCCTCAATTTTAGTTATTGATTATATGTATTTGCTAAGTTAGGTGAAATATAACCATCTTCTGCTATGGTGTATTGCATACCTCTAGGAAAGGATATACAGTGGGACCTTGGTACTCATCACAGATTGGTTCAGGGAGTTGTTTCCCCTACCCAAAACTATGAGTACCAAACAATCATTTTGCTTAGAAAAGGGTAGCTAGTCATGAGATGATTGATACTGATGAGTTCTAGTTTGTGTGTGAATACCAAACACATGGTGAATATGGGGGCTAAATCTTCATGTCAATGCATCAAGTGCCAAATTTGGTGAGTTTCACAACAGTCGTGTACCAAGCTGTACAGTTACACCTTGGTACACGACTGCTGTGAAACTCACCAAATGACGCTCATGACTGTTCACTGGGATATGTCAACTTGACTTGAGTAAGAACTGCCTGGCAGACTGGTAAAGTTCTGGGTGTGTTTGTGAATGATTGACATGTAGAGTACAAACTGAGGAGCACTCACTCAGGTTTGTAGCCTGGATGGAATAAAAAGAGAAAGAAGCAGGAAGCATCTTCTTCTTTGCAGGAGCTCTATTACCTCTGGAGACTGATCTCCAGTTCCTTCAGGCTTCCCGCATGGAGACTTCCGTTTTCCCACACAGACTTACACTGGTGACTTTGCAGTGAGCTTCTGAGCCTTTTACCTTTAACTGCTACTGGATTCACTCCCTCTCCAGCATGTTGATTCTTCTGCTGCCAGTGCTGTAGATCACCATGGGACTCTCCACTTTCTGATCCTGTAAGCCTACCTAATAAATATCTGGTATAATTATATTTTATATTGATTTTATTCCTTTGGTAAGTGCTAATACCATACCTTACATTTATAAAGCAGTATGTGGCTTTCTACATGGCTTTAAATCCATTTGTGATATATTTGATTTCAGGAAGCATATGGAACATGAATTGCTCAATAATTATTAATAATTATTAATAATTAACAGTTACATAGATTATCTTTTTGGACTATTAAGGAAAATACCCTATATTTCTCTAATGAAAATAAAATGTCAAGAAAAATCTTACTTCTCTTTAAATTTTTGTCAATATTTATTACTTTCAATTTTGGTAATTGCAAATGTATCATATATTTCAATACTTCTGTCTTAATTTCATTGAGAATGCGGACCATCAAAGACTGATTGAACTCCCTCCTTTACCTTCTAAAAAATCCTGAAGAGAGAAGCCACTGTCTTATAGATAGAATTTAAGTTAATGACAAGTTAGTAAGAAGAAACAGGCAGTCACTCAGTCATCTGTACCATAGATTTTTATTCTTAAAAACAACTTAAATCTGACTTTATTTGATTTGATAGAAGTCCAAAAACACAGGATCATACCATCTGCTTTAGTTTGGATAATCTTTGTTGTGTTTCCCTTTTGGCCTTTTGAAACAAAAATAAAACAAACATCTGAAATGACAATTTATAAATTATATGAAATAGATTCAACTCTGATTGGTCGAAAAGGCACATTGTGACCAACTGTTATGCACCAAATGAAATGGAAGTGTGTTGTTTCTTCCTCATTCGTGTAAGATAGAGCTTGGACAGTCTGAGCTGTGTATTTTTTCTGCACTGGCAGAATTTCAACAGCAATGTGTGCACTCAAACGTAAGTACAGTAACAACAAGGACAAGCAAGGCCAACAGAGTGCTGGCTGCTCTTGAATTTGAGGTGATGAGTGTACTGAATACATTATTCTCTTTCTCTTTTTCTTAGAAGATATTTTTACATACATGATGAATATTTCATAAAAGAAAATTAACGTTAGATAGTTAAAGTAGCACAGGAAAGTAAAAACAAGGTGTTCGTTCAAATTCAGAGTTTAGAATCCTTTTTGGTTGTTGTTATTTTTCAGTCAGTAAAAATAACAATGAATATGGGGGCTATTCATATTTTAAAAAGAATTGTGTCATGATGGACATCTTAATTATTGTGAAATAGAATGTAATGAAAATAATGTACAACTACATTATTGTACATTAATACAATATTGTACATTAATACAATCTAATCTTGAGGAAATTAGCCAGAGACTTTAGCATCTAGAGGTTTCTAGAAGTTGAACCTGAACTGATGATAATCTAGAGGTTATATTTCATTTCTAAGTAAAACTTGCCTCCCAAAGCTGTAAGATACACGCTTTGTAAAATAAATGCCAGCCATTTCTAGCCTTTAGAGACGCTGTCATCTGAAAATTGCTGTTCAAAATAGAAACACCAATGGTTGCTGGTTTTACATCTCAAATTAAAAATATAACGCATAGCCAAAAGTGCTGATTTGTTTTTATCTATTGTAAACCAGAAGTCTTATTAGCCAGGAAGCCTTCTTTGATAACATGCTTCATTAAACTGCATTTTAAAATGTATGGTTAATTCTCATGACTGCTGTATAAATTGTATCATTTTTTTAAATACCCAAACCATTCCAAAATGCCTTCTGTAGTAATTGCCAGTGCAGTGTTTGTATAAGCAGAGACCTGCCTGTATATTCTTAGCAATACCCAGAGGCAGCCTCATCCATTAGAGTTAGTTTTACTGAAGGGAAGTGGATCATCCTGCTTTTAACTCTCATGAAAAGGTTTTAGAGAATCTTTATCCTCCCTCTTGACCATCTGGAGCTCAGACCCTTGGTTTTTGAAATATGATCTGCAAAACCTGGACTTGGCAAGTTTCTGCGAGATTGGATGTTCTTTTTCATCAGAATTGCCAGTGTTATTTTCAGCTTTGTTAATAAAGGAGAGTCTCCTTCACTATATATGCTCATTACATACAAATTAGAGTTAAAACAGTGGCTTCCCAACCCCAGGAATGTAAGTGCTAATGAACAGAAAAAGGGTCGCCAGTGAAAAATAAGTCAGGCGAGCTACATCCCCACAGTACTGTTTGCAGCACTTGGGAAAAGGTTCTAATATTAATGCCTCTTGTCAGAAAAACCCTTACAACCTCTATTAAATCATCTTCTCTATCGAGGATGCTGTAGTTATAAATAGGCTCACAATGAATTCTGAATTCTCTACATGTAAATCATGCCACATACCATTATCTGATATCCTTGAATTAGGTATGCGTGGCCTTGGGGGCAGGAAAGAATAGGTCGATGCAGCCAGCTGTCTCCTTTAGTAATAACTGCTGTATGTTAAAGACCAACAGCCAGACGATAAATAACATTTTCAAATCTGCATCCAGACTTTGAGTAGGAGAGAAATGAATGATGATTTCCTTGTGTTCCACTGGACTTCAGCAAAAGGTCAAGCCTTGCAGCAAAAGGAACAGCAGTTGTACACTCTAGTTAATCATAGACAAAAGTGTGTTTATAAACCTGTAAGCGGGATAATTAACGGGTCTGTTTGCTCTTGGTGTATAGCTCTGCGCCATTTTACTCTGCAAATTCTATTTTCTTTCACCTCTCTTGTTCACTGCTAGTCCCTTTAAAAAAAGATGAGAGATTACCAGACTAAATCCAGTTTAGAACAAGAAACTCGGAATAATTTAGCTTACACTTCAGCTTTGTATTTAAATAAGACAAGTTCATCCTTTCGAGGCACACGAGGCTTTCTGCATAGACTCTGTGGAGTTGGAATTACACATTTTCATAAGTACAGTACAATGCTTGTTTTTCTTTGCATATCTTTTACAAGGACATAAATATTTCCAATATTGACTAAGTTTAGTAGAAAAGAGATATGCAGGAAGTAATTTTCTTAAATTAGAAAAAGGGGGAAAATTGTTTCTGCGAAAATCCTGCTGTGAGATTTTAATTTTCTTCCTGCACACAGCTCTTGAAAGATCACCTACATCAAAAGATTCAAGTCATATTAATGTTTCTTTTATGAAAGGAAGGACATGATGAACTGTAGTTTATTTGGAGATAATTTTTATTTTATTACTTTATTTATATGATTTTCTTGAGTGTGTGCTTGTGTGTATATGTGTGTGTGTCCATATTGTGTTTGAATTAGCTATGGTGCAGGATCTTACCTATTAAAACGTGTTCTGTTTCACAGTAACAAATAACCACGCACTTCTGTTTACTTCTTCAACTTCCTTATTTGCTTCTATGTCAACAATGCAAGCAAATGTCTGCCTGCATCCCCCTTTTGGGAGGAAGTTTTTCAGTAGTGTTACAAATATTGTTGATTTGCTGGCAAGTAATTCACTAGTGGCTCATTTCCATCAGCTTTTATTTCACAGCAATTGTAAAATAAACCACTCGTAGCTCACGTTGTTAATGTCTGGTCCCTGGGGTGTAACTGATGTTCCATGGTATGGGTCATGTGCTAGCTAAAGAGTGCATTAAAAAGGGAGAAATTAATAGTACTACCACTGGTTTAAGCTATGTGATAATCGGTGGGCAATGTTATCCCTGCAATAGTAGGATATTATTTTGTAGGTTTCTTTTAGAGTATGATTTTAATGCAAATCTTAAAAAAAAAAAAACAAAGCACACACTAATGCAATGAATACTCAGAGGCAGGACTGGTCAGATGCTGAAGATTCATTTACCCATTGTATTCTTTTCATCTCCATTTTGGCCTTCATTTTATATTTGGTGAGATAGTAAAACCAGTGGCATAATCACTAGATTCTGTGCTCCTGCAGAACATAATAAAAATACTCATTTTCTTGTGCTTGGTTATTTGTACTCCAACGGTGTATCTTAAGAGTAAAAGTATAAGTATTGTATTTCTCAGTTATACATTCCTCTTTAGGATACAAGTCACATGGTTTCAAACATGGAATTTGTATAACATGTTGTGTACTAATTTTAGTTGTACATTATTTTCATTGCACTCTATTTCACAATAATTAAGATGTCCATCATGACACAATTCTTTTTAAAATCAATGCTGAATACTTTTTAGATACTATCACTTTTTTGTTGCTAAAATTCTCTCTAGGCTGACAGATTTCAAAGCATTCACCTTTGAGATAAAAATGTTCTCACACTATAAAAGGTATTTGAGCACAAAAAATAACTGCTTCTTAGTATCAGCTTGTGAGCTAGGGATATTTATGTTCATATGAAACCGATGTTAGTCATCACTACTACCACTGACGAGCAAAAGCCCTGACTGCATTAGTGGAGCATAATCGTGCAAATCCACACTTTCCCCTAATTTACACCTGTCTCCATTAACAGATATGTATTTCCTCTCATAAGACCTTGTATACAGCACATTTCATTAAATTTATTTGGCTGGCTATTCTTATTTCAGGTGCTTATGTTCTACAGAGTGACTTTGCACACTGAATTAGCAAATATGAAATTAATGATTCTATGGGAAATATAAGTTTTTTTTCCATGAGCTTCTTTCCCCATTTTTTTTGCAACTAATCAATATGTAAGCTTGCATGATGTGTGTTTCTCTTTAACAACACATTATTTAATAAATATTTATTAATTCATTAACATTGTATTGGCCAACAGTGTTCTCATTAGTACCTGAAGGAAGCTTGCCTAACACATCCACTTTCTTTCTGACGTATCATAGCTTTTGCTTTGGAACATTTAGGAGCACTTTAACTCCATACCTGGGCCTATAAATAGTAATATTTTAAATAACAGAATCACTAGCAGAAAGCACAAAGATGCCAAGAACATGGCTTCTAACAGACTGTGAAAACGATGTTCGTTTGCTCGACGAGTTGAAACAGGAAGCCAGGGCATTTCCTTGTTGAGCCTCTGCACTGAACGTGTGCTTTGGGCAGTCCAGAGCTTTCACTGATCGCTGCGCATGTCTGCAACTAACTATGAAAACTCCTCCAGTGTTGACTTAGCGTTCCACATATATTTTAACAAGTATGTGAGTTTGCAAACATGGAATCCATGATATGACGATCAACTGCATTTAAAGATATAGAAGATAGCCCGACTGAAACAGTGGAAAGCACTTAAAATTAGATTTATGCGTCTTCATTTTTAAAGTATATTAGCTAGCACCTGTTGTTGAATCCTGTCTCTTTCCCTTTCCAAGTATCTTGTTCTGACTTTTCTTCCTAGAATTTGTCTCTGTTCTTTACATTCATTCCATATTCCCTTTGCTTTTTCCTTATCCTTTATTGAACCAACGGAAATTTTTCAACAATTCTCTGTATGTCATCCTGGCTAGTATCTCTATTGGATTCCTGTCATCTTGTTTGGATGCTGGCACACAGAGCAATAGTTACCACTACTATTCTTTTTTTTTTTTTTTTTTTTTTTTTTCTTTTTTTGGTTTTTCTCCGGTACCAGGAACCGAACTCACGACCTTGCGCTTGCCAGGCAGGCGCTTTGCCGCTGAGCTAAATCCCCAGCCCACCACTACTATTCTTTACTGCTAAGGCATCACTGCTGTAGAGGGCTACAAGTTTTCCCCAGTGTCTTCCAGTACCTTTCGGTCTTGACTTTTGAACTTCCTTCAAACATAAGTTTCTAGCTCTCAGCGCTAACAGCAGAATATACTGCCCACACAGTCTTCGATATTCTAGAAATGCAGAAAAAAGTAAATTTGTCAAATTTCACCTTTGAATTACAGAACAGTGATTTGATGCCAGTGGCAGGAAAAAACAACTTTCAGAGAGAAGGCTTTATTTTTAATGCACGGAGAAATCTAGATTTGGGGAAAACTCCATCTTCTGACAATGACATCACATTATTTGAATTTCCAAACTGCATACAACCACAATGTACTTTAATAGTAGATGGATAAATCTGTTATTTTGTTATTAGACTAATTTACAGTGAGGAAAATGAACAAATTACGTACAAAATATGTATAAAACTTATAATCATCTATTGAATGGATGAAACCAGATGTAGAAGCCTACATACTGATGATTTGATTTATATAACTGTTAAAACAGGCAGAACTGACTTATGGTGTTAGAAGTCAAGATAGCTAGCCAGGGGCATTTGAGCATGATGAGCGAGGGGCCAGGAATTTCTGAAGTTCAACCTGTGTTCTATTTTATTTTTTACTTCAGTGAGGATTAAATATATGTGTTGACTCTCAGAAAATGCATTAAGCTATGTACGTTTACCATGTAGAACCTTTTCTGTGTATTCAAGAAAATAGTTTTAAATTTACCATGAATAGTGTGAACCCATTTAGATAAAATGTGTTATATGACACAAGAATAGATTTAAAAAATAGAATTAGATCAGTATCTGCTGATTTGTAATTTGAATCCAAATTGCATAGTTAAGTGAAAGAAGCAAGTTGCACAAGATGTATATATTATTCTTCTATTATGGTAGAACAAATGAATAAATTAGCTCCATATGTGTCTATATTTACATGTGTATGAGCAAGGGGAAAGGGTGAAAAATACACACCAGATGTTATTGTTGGTTGCCCCAGTGGGGTGGCAGTTAGAGGTTTGAAACCTGTGCAGAGGGAAGATAATTATCATTGCCTCTTTATATTTTTATTATGCTATTTGATTGTTGCAATAAGTATGTGTTAATTTTGTGATTTCAAAAAACTAAGAAATGGAAATGTTTTCTAAAGAAAAAATGAGGTCTGACCTACGCAAATGCATACAATATGTCGCTCTACCAGAGTGAAAAATTCCCACCTGCTGAAAATAAATGAAGATCCAAGAGCCGTGAAGAGGAAATGAGGGAAGGCAAGAGACTGAGATTCTAGGGGATGAGGAAGCATGAACACAGAATAGTTCATTGTGATTGCTGATATCCCCTATTCTCATCAGTCTTGGTGTAATTTAAGCAACACTGACTTCAATAGCTCTTGATCCTGTTGCTTAGTGTTAACCTGACTTTTGCATTACTGGACAATACCCCCAACTATTTCTGGATAAATCACAATACATAGAAACTCACCCCTGTTGGCTAGGCAGTCAATACCCATGCTCAAAAAAATCTCATGGAAAAATTTTTTCAAGCCTGCTTGTACGTTCTGTGTCCACCAACACAGGTGAAGTAAGGCCCTGGAGCTTCCCCTCCTCACACACACATCATCAGCCCATGTCCTCTCTGCGGTCCCATCAGGCTTCACGCCCAAGAATAGAAGAAAATAATTGTAAAGTGATCTTTAAAGTCTCCATATATGGCAGAACAAGTAAATGAATGTTCACAAGAGAAAACCAGCTACAGATGACAAGAGTCCAGCTGAACTCTGCCTATAGGCCTGAACCAAAGCAAGGTGTGCATCTAGAGGGCAATGAATGGGGGCCCCAAGGCCACTGGGTGAAGCTGCTTTCTCCTTATCTCTACAATGTAGCCTGTGCCCAATTAGAATGATTTATAGAGTTCCTTTTTCAAAGCCCCTATTTTTTTTAGTAATTATATTCATCAGGTATAGAGATTTTTCTGTAGTTTCCCTTCTTGGGTTATTACTGTATTATGGAGTCTATGTATCTTCCTGGCCTTTCTTCATAGGTCCTTTAGAGACTGTATCCTCAGGCTACTCAGTAGGCAATGGTGTTTTCTAAATTTTTTTCATTCCCAGGCTTTGTCATATTTATTTCTTGTTTATTAAATTGTTTCATAGGCAAAGTTATTCAAATAGTCTGTGGGTTCTTATAATTCTGCTTATCTCCTTTGAGTTAACTTCTCAAAACATGGAGACAAATGAAAGTTTGTTTATTTTGACTCATCTTGATCATCACAAGCACTTATAATAGCCAACTGAGAGTTTAAGGAAGGAAAGATGTTTTGAACACACCTTGTTGCCTGTAGACCCATTGCACTACATGTGAACATCAGCAGTAAGCTAGCATTGAGTCTTGCAATTGCTTCTTAGCCTAGACACCCACCCCTCTAGACTGTGAATTCACTAAACAGAGGATTTGGGTCCCACCAATCCTAAATATTTGAAAAAGCAGGCATAGTAGATTTAGGATGAACTCACTAAGTACCACTATGTCATAAACATTGTGTGGTATTTTGGCGAGATAAAGATGAATAACATGATAAGTACAGCCTTGTAAGGAAAAAAACAAGTTAACATTTTCATGAAAAAGTGTTCAAGTACAGATTAAGTGAATAGAGGAGTAAATATTAGGGAGTGATTAATTCTGTCAAAGAGGGCCAAGGACAATTTCCATGTTTATGGTTCTCAGTATGCAGCACTTGACATAACCTGGTGCTCTTGTCTGCAAACCAAACCTCAGCTAGACTCAGAATTCCTCTTTGAAAGAGGGTTGTATTCTGTCACAAATCTCATAGTTAAATAAATCAGTCAGGGTGTACGTGTGCTTGATATGCAGCATGTAATCTGGTTTGTAAGTTTGGCTTTCACGTGGTTCATGCTTCTCCTGAATTCATTTCTTTCTGCATGTGTTTTCCGGAGAAAGACAAATGAAATTGGACTCAGTGTTCATTTGACAGTGGTCCTATTTCCACATTTTATCTTGTTCAAGCCCACTCTTTTTCACTGGTTTTTATTAAAATTAATTGTGACAACAGTTCCTGAAAATTTTGTCATTCTAACCAGGCAAAAATGAAGGCCAGAAGCCAGAACTTCAACTTCATAAAATCTTCTATTAAAGGATTACAAAGCTTAGTTACCTCTTAGGAGAACTCATTAACCATAGCTAGGTGCACATCAATAAAAAAATAATATTGTTTGGAAGTATATCAAATGTTCGTAATCCTTTTACTTTCTAAGCTAGGAAGAGATATCTTTTACATTCCCAGCTAAATGCTGTTTCCTAAAAAGTAAGGAAAAACAACAGAATAAATTACAAGAGTAAGAATCAATGATAAAGTTAAATTAATGTTGCATCCCACCAGGCTGTCAAAAACTGCAGATGTGTCATATTTAAATCTCATTTGACTGTGTGCATACATTTTGCTTTGAGGAGAATTATATGAGTCAGGTTAGTTTTTTGTATGGCCTTCCAGCAGCTCTGTGTGGTACCATATGGGAGACATTTGGTTCTCATCAACTCTTTTCCCCTTACTTCCACCCCACTGCTTTAAACAGAATTTTCATTCCCTTTAACTGTCTGCAGGTTTTATTCTGTTTGGAGAGAAGAGTCACTAAAATATTATGACCTCCAATAGACAGGCTATGAGTCAGGGTCTCTCTCCAAAGCCAGCGCACAGCTGTGCATTGATCTTATGTGTTGGTGCAGGACGTGAGCAGGCTGGTAACTGTGTTTTCTTTCATCTCATTGGGAGGGTACTTACAGCATGGTTTGCTTCTCTCTTGTGGTCTGAAAGGAAGTGGATGGATTCCATTTTTATCCCGGTTATTATGGTGATTTTTGCTAACCCTCAAATTCACTTTTCAAAGAAGGTGGATGTTTTATATGGGAAATGGTTGTTAGGTGATTTTCTGAGATTTAGATTCAGTAGATAACCCTTTAAAGTAATATTAAGACTTCCTTGTAAAGATTTCAGATACATCAGCATGATTATTTGCTAACCACTTTGCCCCTGGAGAAAGAGGTATATATCAATGACTTTCCTAATGAAGGTGCCTAAGACTGAAAAGAGGTAGGCTGTGAGCTACCATTTGAACTTAGATTTTCCTACTGCTCTAAACTCTTTTCCTTACATTGTCTAGCCCATATGATTTTCTTCATTTCTCCTGCTAGAGGAAACATTGAAAGAAGCAATACAAAAGTTATCCCTCTCCCTGTGTGAGCATTACATATATATAATGCACTCTGATAGCAAATCTGGTGAGCCATCATTTATATAACTGATGTCGATAATCAATTGCCACAGAATTTTAAACAACCTGGCACTGAAAAGCATTTCACTATTTAGAAGCAGAGTCTATGTCAAATGAATGGAATCTTAATTCCAATCAACATTCAGTTGTTTGAAAAATGGATACTTAAAAGATAGCTGCCACTTAAAGTGCCCTATATAATGTAGGCGAATTCCACCCAGTGACAGCTTCCCTCAAAATGCAGTAAAAGTACCATCGGAGGTTGACTGTCCCAGAGTATTTTTATTTTATATCTCTGCAGAGGACAGGTGGTAGATTCCTTTTTACAAATATATTTATTCTCTTGATGGAATTTGATGACACGCTAGGAAGTTATTTTTAATTTTTTTGGTAAGTCCATATCTCGCTCAGGTTTAACATTTATTCCTGATGGCACCTCATCCCTTGCCTTCTTTTTTAAATGCTAGAGGTTAAAATTTCTTATGGCAATTCTACTTAACAAAAAGCTTTATTTTGCATAATTACAATCTGTTCAACCTCAGTTCATCCAACATTTATTATAACATTTAAAGTTCTTAGAAATGTCTTTAAGATATTTTCATCTTTTCCTTTTAATAAATGAAAAGATGTTCTTAAGTGATATGCTGGAGTTTGTTCCCTGTTTCTATCTCTGTCTCTCTCCACCTCCCTAACCCCATTAAAGGAGCAGCAGGCAACACTCCTCTGATTAGCTAGGTTCCCATTCATCATTTCACTTTAGCCCTGGCCTGACCTAAGCTTCTGTCAAACTTATCACCATCAGTCTATCATTTCACTCAGAACTCTTGGGCTGAAGTCACGATAGATTTCACAGTTTGCAATATAACAATTTATCATTAGTAATTCTACGGCTTGATCCTGTACATCACACAGCATGGTATAGAGTCACACAATCCAGTTATATGAAAATGTGAACATTTAAATAGTTCACTTCTAACAACAATAACTGGCATATTCTGAATTACTGTTCTGAGGAGTTGTGTATTTTTAAATGTAATTTTTAACTGGCCAGAGAAATTTTGGACTCTGGAAATATGAGAATGCCAATTAAAGTTGAAAATATTAAAAGGGCCAGTCTTCCTTTCTTTTTGTAAAAAATCTGGTTATTTATGATGAATACTTTCATTAAATATGAGTAAAGCTAAGAAGTCCAAACTTAAGAATTATATTGAAAGGTGCTGCATCACTAAGATGTCTGAGGCAAGAATTTAATGTTGTTAGCGATCCTCCCTTTTTTTACTAAAATGTTTTGTTTGCATTCCAATTTCTCTGAGAGAAAATACTGCTCTGAGAAATCTTTAAAATAATCATTGCTTTTCCATCAGTAACACAATTGGTGCCTAAGAATATCAAATGGTAAATCAAAGCATATTAATTACATCATTAAAGTAGCACTTGGTGTGCTGCTGAGATACATTACAATAACACTACCCTTTCTATTTATTAGTATGTGCTGGCAATGTGTAATGCAGAAGTTGCATACAATGAAGATATCACATTCTACCACCTCATGGCATAAATCAATATAGTCAGAGCAACAAAAGTGACTATTTCCATAAAAATGAATTAAACTATTTGTGTGTGTGTGTGTGTGTGTGTGTGTGTGTGTGTGTGTGTGTCTATTTGGAGTGCCACAATTTGAAGCCAGATAAACTGCTCCAGAGAAAGCAGAGTTGCTTGGTTACATCTGCTGAAAGCAATCTGTGCTGTGTATGAGAGTTCATGTCAGCCCAGTAATTACCACAACTGAGATAAAGCCTGTGCTAAATGTCACCTGCCGCTGACAAGCACAGGAAGCCAAGCACCGCTAAATGAGTCAGTTACTCTGAGAGTGCTTAGCTCTCCTTGTGGGCTGCAAGCATTTGTCTTGCTTATACAAGGAAAAAAATACACAAGATAAAAGAAAAAGATTAGAAACACATTGACAATGAAACCCTGACCAAAAATCACCATTGCCCATTGAGAGGGACAGTAGGAGAGAAAGGAATAGATGCAATCAGCTAGAAGGAGAGAGATTAAAGCATTAATGAGCATTTCTCAGTCTGGCACAGTCTACTTTCTACCGCAAATTGCTCATTAGTCAGTGCAATGCAATTTCCCACAGTCTAAAATGATCCCCCAAAGACATCTGAGGTTCACACTGACAGCAACCAGCCGATATCATATCAGAACAGTTTTTCTGTGTCTGCATGGAAGGCCCATGGACACAGTGAGTACTTTAAAAGAATCTTGAGTAGCAGGGGGTTGGCTGGTGTTGTAGTAAATATTTCTGACAAAAGTAGAATTAGTAATGCTGGTGTAAAAACTGTCCTTTCTACTAGTTATTTCTTATTACTCCTCTAAGAATCATCCTCTTGAATTGTTTTATTTCAACTGTTTGTACAGTGATCAGATTACAAACAACTGTCCTCCCCTGGTCACCCTCTTTCCTGACACTTAACGGAAATCTCTCTCAGCTGGGAAAAGGATATGAAACGAGCTAAACCTTGAGACCTACAGTGAAACCCTGTGAGTAAGATGGCTTGATTAGCAGCCTCATGGGGGGAGATGACATATAGGCAATGGAGTGGGGCTCGCCATGCTGGTGTCCGAGGGAGCCTCTAGGAGTATCTGTTACTGCGTTACTGCCTGGCTAATATACCAGGTTTTAGGGGCTGAGCTTCAGCCTTTGACCTCAGAAATCTTACTGATAGAACACTAGGGTGGATTCAACTTCTGAGATGCACTCGTGAGTTCATTGTTTGCCCAATAAAATAGCATACTATTACTACAAGCCTGAGGCTATCTGAAAGTCGACTCTGGGAGAAGCCAAAAGATTTTTAGAAGACATTTCCTGATGAATATAGAAAAAGACTCGAAGGAGTTAGACGAGTCAAGGGTTTAATTGCATCTTTCTTGCTACTGGGATGCTCTTGCCAAAAGGATGGGAGTATCGGAAATCTGTGGGCTGTAGCTACTCGCATCTGTTTTCACATTAAGGATACAGATGCCAATGGACCAAAGAGTTGTAGGCTATTAATAACTTACCATTTACTGAATTCTTATTATGTTCTGGCACCTATCCTAAAGGCTTACCCTGCTTTATCTTATGTATGTTTCACAAAGTCTCATATGCATTCATTTTATATTTTGGGTGTTAATTATCCTAATTTTACAAATAAATTTACCTCAGTTCACACAGTTCAAGCAACGTTTGTTTTTATTTCTATAAACTACTTGTGGTTTGCTCGACTTAAGGTCCACTAATTTCACACAAATTTAAATATTTGTATCACCACATAATAAGAGGAAGTAGTCCCAAGCTAAACATTATTGCTTGTTTTCTATAAAGTAGATAAATTATCAACAAACTTTTGTTCATAGGGAAAATTCAACTGTCTCCTATATTCAACTGTGTTTCTATAACCTGGGCTAAGAATGACTTTTGTATTTGTAAATAACTGTAAAAATATAAAGAAATTTCTGCTTTATGGTACATAAAAATGATAGGAAGTTCAAATTTCAGTGTCCATAAGTAAAATTTTATTGAAATACAGCCACATCATGTATTTAAGTATTGTTTACTCCTGTTTTTGTGCTACTGGGGAAGACTTGGGTAGACGCAACATAAACTGAATGATCAGCAAAGCATAAAAATATTTACTACCTGGCTCTTTACAGAAAATACTTTCCAACCCCTGATTGAGAGGGATGTTATTTTCCAAACCTTTTGTTAGAATATGTCTTTGATGTTGATGGTGTTGAATTTAAACTTTAGTTGCATTTCACATTGAGGATAGTTCATTTTCACTAAATTAGAACACTCTGCAGGAGGTCATTGAAATTGTAGCAAATTCTGGCAGATGTTATGAATAATCAGACTATAAACTGAAAACTTATAACAAACACATACTGAAAACAGCCTCTAGAGTCTTCTCAGATGCTTCCACAAGAAGCCTAGGTAAGTGTTGGAAGGCTGCATATTCTTCTGTGGAGGTCCATTGGGTAGAAAACATCATCTGAACTTTTGTTGCATTCAGCTCTGCAGTGTAGTTCATCACAGTCTTTCTCATCATTTGAGTATAGTTTAAAAATATGACCCTAAATTTATCATAAATATTTCTTCAATGAATGAAAAAATTATTTATAGGGAAAAGCGAAGCGCTTGGGGACTGAAACTATTTGTAGTATATATAATCTTGATAAAAAAAATCCTTGCAATTTATCCTGAATATTAAAAAGTATGTATTTCTTATTCTGCAATGCAGATTTAGCCAATGAAAATCTTAATGCACTACTGAGATTTGCTACTTGGGTAAGGTGACTGACATAATAGAAATGGTCTTTACTGATGTTATCAATTACATGAAGAAATGTTATCACATTCCGTATTTCAAAACTTCCTGCCAGAACATTTTCCCAACTGTTAGGGGGCAGTTCATTCTGCTTCACTGGAAAACAGTCTGTATATATGACTCGTTTATACATATACTTAAGGTCATATGTAAGTGGTGACTATTGTGTGACTGTATTAGTGGATTTTGATAATTTCTTCAATAAATCAGGGAAAATTGTTTCTGGATTTAATATATCTTTAAATTCCATAGATTATAGATGAGTTTATTATTTCAAAAATATTAAAACATTAGAAATAAGTTTACTATATTCATTTACTATGCAGAATTCCATTCTCTTCTCTAGAAACCATCATTTTATCAGCATACTGCAGTTTTTTCAATTTATGTGAATTAATGCATAGAAATTGAGGTTTTCTATTATATATCATTTTTAACATAAATATTATAATATAATGCTCACAAGTCAATTTTCACACATACTTTTGTAATACTATGTATGTTCTTTCCAAGTTTGCTTTTTTAACTCGAGTACATTTCCTGTTTAAGGTTACCAAACCTATATCCTGTAATATATTCAGTAATCTGCCTATTGAAAAAAATTACATTCCATTTTTTTGCCATTTAAGTCAAATTTATTTTTATGTAGTATTAGATGGAATCTAAATTTTTTCAAAAATAACATATTGCTCCCATATAATTTGTCTACTATTTATTCTTGTGCACTGATTTGAAGTACTATTTTGTTATATATTAAATTTCCATATGTACATAAGCATTTCAGGACTTGTATTCTGCTCCATCTAACTCGTTTTGGCTTAAATTTCCTGGTTTGTAAAACACTATCTTAATTTATATACCTTCATAATTATTTTGAGCATTTGATAGTGTGATACCCTTGCCACTACTTTATTTTTCAGAATTGTTCTGGGTATTCTTGGGCACTTTTCATATGATTGTAGAATAAGCTAAGATAAATGGAAAGAACTTATGATCATTTTATTGTGATGCATTTGAATTTAAAGATAAAATTTATATTTTTCATACCACTGATATTTTTCCTTCTGTTGTGATTTGTCTCTAGATGTTCCTCTCAAGCTTCATCCAATCATGAGGGTGGCTGAATTTAGAGTTTGTGATTTATTCATGGTCCAATCCTGGGAATAAGAGTGTGAGTGCTACACCCACCCTAGGGTAGGTAGCCTGTTACAATATAATGAACAAAAAAATCCTTGTCTCTCTTTTGCTGTTTTTGCTGTCTCCAGCTACCATGAACATAAGTAAATATGCCTCTCTGCCATATTCTACCCTGCCTTGTAGCCAGTTGCTTATAGACTGAAATCTCTATAAAATGTGAGCTAAATAAACCCTTCTCTTTTAACTTTCAAGTATTTTGTCTCATTTGCTGAGAAAATTAAAGGAAAGAATTTTGTCTCAGGAATGAGAAAAAAGTAACTGAGACAGAATTTGGTACCAGAGAAGTGGGGTTGTGGCTATGACATTACCTGGCCATGTGGCTGAAGAGTCTTTGGAACTGGCTTGTGGGAAGGGGAAGAGTTATATAAAATTTGGAGATTCTGACTGGAAAAGTAGAGTTGGAATGCCTTGGACTGTACTGCATTGGAGATTCTGGGCAGATCTGAGAAGATAGAGCTGAGGAGATCTTGATTGCTGAGAAGAAAAAGTAGAATAGAAAAGATGGCCTGAGGGCATCACAAGAAGTGGCAGGACTCCATCCTCTGCAGCCTCAAAATTGTAAAAGTGAAAGACTTTGCTTTGAGAGGGAAGACCCAGAGCACCATGTTCCAGAATGACAGCAATGTAGAGAATTTACTGTTCAGAATTGGACTGAGAGTACTCACCAGTCCAGGCATTTGCCACCTACAGCCAAGAGAGAGGGAAGCCTGGCTACTGCTTCTGCTGGCAGCAGAACTTGACATCATCCACATGGCACTGGTTTTAGGTACATGCAGAATGAAAGAGTTATGGGGTCAGGAAAGTTTCCATCCAAAATTCAGAAGAGGGCCTGGGAGGTCTGGCAGTGTCCCCTGAGAGGGGAGGGAATGAAGCTGTGAGTATAAAGCCAAAGGTGCACTGGAGACCCCAGAAGTTTGGAGAAGCTAGAAATGTGATTGTCTGAGGAAGATTGCAAGGAACATAGCAGACCCAAGAGAGAAGCCAGAGGTACAACCACCAGAAGTGGAATAGGGGCAGAGCCACCCAACAAACCCTTTGGAGTTCACATGTTGCCACAGATTGCCTCAGATGCTGCACATGGAACTATGGGACTTAATGTTTGCCCTGCTAGATTTTGGACTTGCTTTGGTCCCATTCCTGTGTATTCCCTTGTTTGTAACTTTTGGAAAGGAAATGTCTATCTCATGCCATTGCATGCTGAAGTGTTTAACTTTCAATTGTGCAGGGGTTTGCAGCTAAGAGTTTACTTTACATATCAGAGGAGACTTGAGATTTAGACTATTCAGTAATGGTGAATCTTTTAGGATTTGGAAGTTCTTGAAGCTGGTTTCAATGCCTTTTGCACAAAGGGATACCCCTTTGTGCATGAGCCTTTGAGGGATCCAAGGGAGGAATGTTATAGTTTGTGTCTAGATTGTTCCCCTAAAGCCTCAGGCAGTCATAGGGGCGAGCTTTTCAGAGGTGATTGAATCTAGAGTTTGTGATTGATTTACGGTCCAGTCCTGGAATTAGGATTGTGAGTGCTACGGTCACCCTAAGGTGGGTAGCCTGCATACAATATAAAGAATAGAAAGGGTCTGTCTTCCTCTTGTTGCTTTTGCTGTTTTCGGCCACCATGAAGTGTTGCTCATCTCCCATATGCTATCCTGCCTTGGAGCCAGCTTATTATTGACTAAAACCTCTATAAACTGTGAGCTAAATAAACGTTTCTTTCTTAACTTTGGGTGTCAGATATTCTGTCTCAGCAATGAGAGAAAAGAAACTAAGACATTTTCCAAGAACATGATATATCTTTTAATTTATTTAGATCTCACTTTATATCACTCAGTAAATTTTTCTGGTTTTCCTCATAATCAAACTATATATCTTGCTATAATAATTTCCATACATTTTACTTTTTGTCCTATGCAGAATAAAATACTTTCTATTATCTTTCAATTCTGCTTAGTGCTTTTTGAGACCAGTCAATTTTCATATGTACCTTTTTATTTTAAAGGATAATCACTTCAAGTTTCAGAGGACACATAGATATTGACTAGTCTAATTGCTCCCACCTGGAACTTGACTCATATGGTTTTCAAACATTTAAGAGAAATGGAATACTTGTTAAAGTCACCATAAAATGCCTGCAATGTGTGGTGCTTATCAAATGGTGGTCTTGCCAAAGGTATTGCTATGATTATTCTGTATGTCATCTTGTTTTATTCCACCATCTTTTCTCCCTTGGCATCTAAGCCTGTGCTTTGCAAATATCCCACTCCCACAACATGCTTGTTATCCTTATAAAGATTTTCTTTTTGAGATATGATTTCACTGGGTGAGGCCCAGACTGGGCTCAGGCTCATAGCAATACTTCTGCCTCAGCCTCCCAAGGGCTGGCATTACATGGGTGGATCACCATGCCCAGGAAAGATTCTTATTTATTTAAATTAACAAGAGTTTATTCTTTTTCCTGCAATGAAGAACACTGACTGAATAAATTTTGGCACAAAGTCCCTCAGGAGAATGAGGGCTTGGGGAATCTGAGGTTGATTATCTGTTTCATGTGTGGTAAAAATCACAAAAATTCCATTATCAGTCAGTCATGATACTCTGGAAGATTACCTCTGGTAGTTGCCAAACAGTGAAATTATCAGCAGCTCATATAAGCACCTTCACAACTCTATAAAATTCAAGTAAAATTAAAGGAATACAGAACAGAACAGCTTATCCTAATGACACAAATGCAGAGTAATCAAACCTCTAAATTCTTGCCAAAGGCACACACTGCGAACAAGAAATTTCCCATGATTTTGTCAACAGGAACTAATTTTATGTCTTGTAGTTGCTGTGCCAGAGTGACTAACCTAGAGACAGCTGAAACTTTGGTGCATCATACAGTTGAAGTTTATTGTTGTTTGGACCCACAGGCTTTCCAGTCTCTTCTTGGAATATGACAGTATTAGTAGATAAAAGCAGCCCTCAATAATTTTGTTGTAGATTAATTAGATTAACTGAAGGATTCTCACCTTTCCCTGAAACTTTTATTTACTACATAAACCCATTTCGCCTCTTGTTTGCTATGGAATGTCTTCTCCTGATTAAACATATTATATGTCTCTTGCCTATGGAGGTTACCTTTTACTTTTGTACCAGGAATTGAACTGATGACCTTGCTCTTGCTAGGCAGGCACCGTGCCACTGAGCTATATCCCTTTAAAATGAGTCCATTCTCTTTATTCCTGTATCCTTTTAAATAACCAGACAGTGTGGTAGAGTTAGATCCCCACACGACCCGGGGGGGGGGGAACTGGAAAATAAAACCTGGGTAGAAGGAAAGAATTAACAAAGCAAAAGAATCACACAACTTTGGTAATAAACATGAATAGGAATCTGAGGAATATGTGTGAGAACAAATTCTAAGGTTTAATAGTCAAGAAGAGAGAAGCAGCATTTCGTATCTGTTTGAATTTAACAGTGTACATAAACACTCCATGATTCTGAGTTAACAGCTTGCTTGAGGAACATTTATTCTGCTGGGGGATAGGACACTGAGCTCAGTTGTGTCTCACACCACAAGAAGCTATCAGAAATAAAATTTTTAAAAAAATATTAAAGACCACATAATCTCATTTAGCCATGGTTAAAATTCTACTTGGACACACACATTTCATGGATGCTTAATCAAAAATATTTATTGAAATTACTTACAAGTGCTTTGAAAAAGTAAAAGCCATTATTCATGACAAAGGGGAAAATTGAAGCATTATTCATAAAAAATTCATTATAAAATTTCAGGTTACTCTATATTTATTCTTTAGACATCATTAAATTGAATTTCTATATTTATTCACTAAGTAAAACAAAATGATTTCTCCATAACAGTGGAGGTTTGTATTAGTAGTTACTTTGTAAGACTTCTCACTTCCTAACCTATAAAGAATATTTAGTATTTAAAACTACATTTATTAACATATTTGTTAAAATTGTTTTTAAATCCTCCATCAAAGTAGATTAAATTTCTTCACCAATCATTTCAAAATTAACCCACTAAATATGACCTCCCTGACCTATGATAATTAATTGAACCAGTGTATGCATTAATAATGCATTCTTTTACTTTTGAAAATAAAATTGATATATAACTAATAATTTGGCTTCACAACATCGTTTAAAATTTGTTCGATTTTGGTATCTTGCAGAAGAAAGGATTACGTGTATGGAATATCACATACCACTGAGCAAAATTTACTGCTTCAAAGCCTTGACAAAGATACAGATAATGAGGTCACTGGCATTTTTGCAAAGGGCTGCAGTTGCTGTTCTCTCTACCAGGGGAATGCAGGTAAAGAACAATATGATTGACATGGGCTCCATGATTTTGATGGAAAGAGAATACCCAGAGAATGGTAAAGGCCAAGAAGCACTTTACTTAATGGCTAATTTAATAGTTTAACTATTAAAAGCAAAGAGGACCGATTGCTGAAATAGACAGCAAAACCAATCTGGTAAATGGCATCATCTAAACTAATAAATCTCTAGTTGTACTTAGCTAATTATGGGAACTCTAGATGAAAACAAACAAACAGTGAAGTCTACTGTAGTCTGAAGGCTACTGTGGTCTGCTATAGAGACTGTCAGATTATACAAGATGGCTTTCTTATCTGAACCCCGTTAGGTATATTTGGACCCCAAACTTGTGCATATTTCTTTAGTGTCTGAATACAGACTGGAAGTAAATTGTGCTGCAGATGCTTCTGGTGCTTTGTGTCACATTTTATCAGCCCACTTTCTATTTTATAAAACATTTCCTCCTCCCTCTGTCTGCCCCCTTCTTAGGAGAAGGGATGCAATCTATTAGATGTGTGAAGGAGTTGATGTTTGTATAAGATAGAAGGCAATGTCCAAATGCATGGGGTGAATAGATGGGATGCGGAGGTCTTGAGGGAGTTCATTTCTGGGTGCTTCTCTTTCCTTTGTGAAGTACAGGCAAATTCATCAGCTTTAGTAAAAGGATGAGGGAGAAGGATGTATGGAGTCACTGAGGTGGGTGCAACAGTGAATCACTGAGGAAATACACAGTATTTAGCACACAGTATTATGGCCCAACTGGAAGGGATCACAAAGTTAAACTATTAGCATAGTTAAAATAATGATGCAGGGGCCAGGGATATAGCCCAGTTGCACAAGTGCCTGCCTGGAAAGCTCAAGGTCCTGAGTTCAATTCCCAGTACAACAACAACAACAATAATAATAATGAGACATATGCACATATGTCTATTTCCAAACTAACAAACTATCACGTGCAAGCATGAAACAGGCAGAAAATAGAAACTTAACTAAGGTTTTGGTTTAGCCAAGGGAATAAGATGATCCTGAGGGCTGATCAGATCCTTGAATACTTGTGGGAGAAGATGACAGGTAATAAAGAAAGACAGAGACAAATTTCAGGGTATAAGGGGGATTGGGAGGAGTTCGCCTCTTGTGGACTGGCTCAGCCACCTCCGAGGCTGGCTTGCTTTGCTTAGCTAGCAGGAAGTGCAGGGGACCGGTGGCACACATTTCACAGAGCAGCAACCATAGAGAATGGGTGGATAATGAATACATTAATGAGGAAGAAGATTTTCTCTGTACCTAGATGCCTGTACTTTGATAACTGCTCTAAGATGTTATTTTGCCTGAGGTATGCTGGGGTCTCAGCATTCTGCCTATAGCCGGGGATGCACAGCCTTCTGCGTGCCTCCTTGTACCGGAAGCAACGTCACACTGACCTAGAACTGGGGAGGTGGCTTAAGTTATGTAGTTAGGTCCCCATAACATATCACAGCCTGGGCGCCAACAAGACAAAGGGCAGGAGAAACAAAAACTGCGAGTGTATCCACTGGGTGGATTTTAATGGCTCATTAGGGAATTTATGTTTCATATGTAAGGAAATAGAGATATATAGATGCAAGGGAGAAGGAATAATGGTAGAAGCGGTCAACTGTAGGAAGAAGAGTTGGAGAAGTTAGATTGATAACAAATGTCCCTTGAGAAAGTGAGAAAAGTCAGAAAGTGGGGAAATAGAAATCAAGATTTTGGAGGAGCCAGTTTAGTGCTTGGTAAAGAGAAAGAACTACGGCATGATTGCTGAATGGCCAAGTGAGCGTGTACAGTGATATCATTGGGTGAGAAGATATAGGGCTGGAAGGATTATCTATTTGCTTGTTATACACACCAGTAATTATAGCCATAGTTGCTAGATAATTTATTGGCCAAACTGGAACACTTTTGATGGTGAAATATGGCCCTATTCAAAATGACCAAAAGACCATGAGTGAAACAAGGATCATAGCCATGTAAGAAGTAGTAATGGCGAGTGCGCTAGTGAGTAGTAGATAAAATTTTCAAAAAATGGAAAGTGTGACTTGAGGATTAGCAGAAGAATGAAGTAGATAGCTTGATAGACTGCACTGAAATCTGTTGTTGCTTTGTTTTGTTTTGGTGGGGGTAGGCAAGAAAAGAGTGCACTGAGATTTTAAATAGAAGCAGGAGAAGCTCAATGACATAAAATTTAAGGAGGGAGAAATAGTGGAGAAGGTAGTGTTCTTAGGGAAGAGTCAAGTTTTCCAAGAAGCTGCTGTGAACATGCAGGGAAGAGGCTCTAATCTGACAGTCCCATCCCAGAGGCTCACTGGGAGGCTTTCAGAGATGGAGAGAGACAGGAAGAGGGGAGAGAACCCTGAGGGAAACGATTCTGGAGGAGGAAGTCTGACTCAGACAATTGTGCCGTGACCGAACAGTGATAAAGAATTTGGTGAGATAATTGTGGGAAGGGTCTGGTAGTGAAATACGGGAGGACTTTGGTAGAAATCTGCTGAAGTCTGAGGCTCCCGGCTGACTTTTAGTCACGACCGCGGGGCGTGTGGGGAGATGCAGTACACGCTTCTGTCCTCCAGCCCCGCCTGCAGTAGTTCACATCAACTCACCGTGACTATACACCCGTGTTGGGTGCTTTAAATCGTACGTATCAACCATGAGCAGAAGGAGGCAGGAAGAAGCATTATCTACCATGTAGACACCATATGAAAGAAATGATAATAATTTTTCTTGGAACAAGGACTTACCCTATGGTTTTAACCTGGTATTGTTTACATTTTTATTTTCTTTCTGCATAGTTCAGACACTTTTAATGAAAGGTTCCAAAGTATTCACTTATGTCTGTGTGGATGTTTGGCAAGAATTAGGAAAAACATCAGAAAATTGGATGAAAATGTAGTCTGTTGATATTTCAACCTGAGGACTCAAATAAAGCGTAAAAGTGAGTAAAAAGAGCGGAGGAGAGACACATCTCACCCAGTTGTTTTGCATGGCTTGTTATAACGATCAGCTTTTGGGGCAGATGATAACATGTAACTGGCTTCCTTTGTTGCTTCTGTCATTACTGTACTAAGTGCTGGAGCAGGCAGAGATTCTGGGTAAACTGTGAGAAACACCTTGCTGCTTTAAAACATGATTTGGCTGTTATTCTTATTTCCCTCAGAAGGAGATGTTTTTCTAAAGAAAAAAGAGCTTAGTGCTGATAATGTAGTAGGAATCCCAAAGCACACTTTTTAAAAACATAAATAAGTGAAAATTATTGTTTTTTTTTGTCATCCTGTCTTTCTCCCTGTCTTTCATATCACCCCATGAGGTTCCAGACATGAGCTTAACTACTGAAAGGACTTGAGCTGCAAATAGTGTACTTGGGAAAGACCTGCGCATCCATGAAAAACAGCCCTAAATAGGATATTCATGTATTTATTGAAATGTAAAATCCATTTCTGAAAAGCCCTAAGTTTAGTTCCGTTTTGCTCTGTGGTACTGTCATTCTGTGCTGTTGCTCAAATGAAGAAGTTGTTTCATTTGCCCTCTACTTTGAAGAGTGAAGCAAGTAAAGGAATGAGGTTTTGGGAGTGACATGTGAGGTTTTTTTTAGCATATTTAACTACTTAGAAAGTGCATGATAAACCAACATCAAAGGTCATCTTGAAACTCCACGGGCCCCTCCTTTGCCTGACTAACCTCCAATTATCCTCCAAAGCTGAGGTAACTGTCATTTCTTTCAGAAGTCTTCTCTAAGTCCCAGGAATAGACGCTCTTCCTGTCATTGCCCTTCACGCTTCCTCTTTCACAGTGCTCTCCATCGCATTATACTGAAATCAGGCCCTAATTCGTTTTTATATACTCAGTGTCATCTGTTTTATGTGGCCTATAAGGAATGCTTAATAAATGTTGGTTTAATTAAAATGTAGAGAGTGACCTTTTTACTATTTCTTCACTACTCTGTAGTTCCTCTTTATCTCAAAAGTGATTATATATTGCAAGAGCAGTTTTGGATTTGCAAATCTTGATAAATCTTACAGAAGTGTTTTGCATAATATTTCTTACAGGTTAAGAAAATTGTAAAAGTGAATGTCATGCATGTGCTAAGGTTCAGATTTATTCTGGGCAAAGCAATGAGAGACATAAAGGTCTAATATTCTCCTTTTCTGGCAGCTGTAGGAACTTCCCCATTGCTGCCGCTTTCTTCTCTTTACTAAGAGGCCAGGCTGCTCTCAGAGATACATCTTCAAAGCTCATTATGACATGGAAACCAAAGCAATGGCATCTCATATTTTATTGCTCTGTATGTCCTCTTCTTACTTTGAGTGAGATAGATATACTGTAGAGGTAGGATCTAACTTATGAAGTTCTTCCTTGCAGAATGACCTTATATTTTTCCTCCATCAAAATTTTTACTGATGGAATAAGTAGGAAGAATGGAATACAAACTGGGTCTGAAATGTCACTGGTTACAGGTATAAGATGTGAAAAATTTTTCATGAATAGTTTTGACAAAATCCTAGCCCTAAATGAATCAAACAAGCCTCGTTTTCTTTCTGTGCTTATTCTTGAGCAAGTAGATGGAATCTAGTTTTCCACTTCAAATTCATCATCCATAGCCTTAGCTGGGTCTTCAGATTGCCTGTGGTTTTATTCAATTTCTTAGCCCACAGAGCTTGCAAAAAGGATTGATATGCTATATTATTAATGGGGATGAGCAAGTTCTGAGGGTGAAAATGTGGAAAGTGGGAGACAAGTCACAAACTTGAAACAATACAAGGTAATGAGGTGTCACACTGCATACCTGCTTCATGATGGGATGAGAAGTGACACAATAGATCACTTGGCAAATACATTCATTCAGCAGAGAGAATTCTTTTGGGTGGACCCTAAGGAAGATCTGTAGATCAAAGTAATCTGTGGAAAGGAGAAAGGAGAGGAATAATTCAGGGAATTTAAAGAGACTCAGCACTGTAATATGTCAACTGGCTAGATTGAACTACATTTCCTAGAATTATTTTTCCTGTAGGTTTCCTTTAGGTTGGGTCACAAGGAAAATTTTTCATGAAAAATAAAAGATGTATTTTTAACACTCAGAAAGTTGAGGCAAGAGCTTTTATGGTTCATACTGGTTTTATACTGTTTTTTATACTGTTGCTTGCCTGCAGGACTGATATGGCTGTCCCACCTCCCTTTGGGTCTCCTTCACCTTCAGTCCTGGGCCATGTCTGTTGAGTTTCATGATAAAAGATTGTTACAGTTTGTGTCTGGATGTCCCTCAAAGTCTCATGCAATCATGGGGCAGGCTTCTAGACTTTTTGATTGATCCATAGTCCAATGCTGAGATTATGGGTTTGAGTGCTACGCCCGCCCTGGGGCAGGGAACCTGCACATGATATAAGGGAGGGAAAGAGGCTTGCTCCTGTCACTCCTCCCTTTTGCTCTTGCTGCTTTTGCTGGTTTGTGCTGTCATGAACAGTTGCCCTCTGACATGTGCCACCCTACCTTGGAGCCAGCTGAGTATGGACTGAAATCTCCACAAACTCTGAGTTAAATAAACCTTTCCTTTCTTAATTTTGGGTGTCAGGTATTTGTCTCAGTAATGAGAAGGAAAAGTAACCAAGACAAAGGTGTGGGTTTCTCCTTAACAATACTCACTTCATCAAGTTGAGTTTCAATTTGTCCTAATAAGTTTGTTTTCTTTCTATCTCCATGTGATATCCATCTTCCTTTCCTACTGCTCTCACATCACATTAAGCATGAAAACATCAACTTTACAGAGGATCTTTAGGCAGTATCTATAATTATATAAAGTCAAACAGCATTTAATGGTTATGTCTTTCATGAAACCTTACTGATGCAGAGGTAATTGAGGTTTTTGTATATTTTAGTCTACCACTTTTATCTCACAGATACATGTCATCCATCATAATGAAGTTACTTATTTTTAAATTGAATTTTTTACTTTTTCCTTGAAGATACTATTTGGCCCCAGAAACCATTTTAAAGGCCACAGATGTCTGCAGAGCCTTTTTTTTTTTTGGTTCAGGGAATCAAACTTATGACCTCAGGCTTGCCAGGGAAGCGCTTACGCTGCTGAGCTACATCCTTGGCCCCCAGAAACCATTTTAGTACATTGTTTTTGTCTTGATCTGGAAAATAAAGCCTACAGAGTTAGCAGAACAAAGATAGAGTCCCTAAAATTAGCAACATGGGATGATGAGTCTATGACTTGAAAGAAATTCATCATTGTGCAAGGTATCCAATTTAGGTGTTTCATTATTCAGTCTACAGAAAGGAGCTACTTTACTTTAGCAAGGACACTTCAGTACTGTTCTGCCTTCAAGATTATTGTGTTTATCCACATAAATATTTCCCACCCAAGCCTCAATGTCCTGCTCTTTTTTACCCCCAGTGCTTTAAATATGACAGAAAACATTTAAAGCTGTGTATTTAGTCTCCATTTCAGTTCTATCATTAAATAACCCCATCCTAGACATGATTTTCAGTATGGGTGGCCACAGATAGAGAAGATAAAGGTCTCCAATAAAGCTACCACTTAGATAATTTGGCTTTCAAAGAATTCTTTTTTGTTTATGTGTGGGAGGATTAATCTTCAGCTGTCATTTTCTACTTGTACATTGTCTAAGGCTGTCATAAGAAGCAATCCTAATGCATATTTTTGAATTCATCTGTTTTACACACTGGAACAGTCAGTGACTTCCCATGCCCTTGCATTCTATGTACACTTCATTCTTAATAAAAGATAGAGGAATAAATACCACCCCAATTGCCACCAATAGGGTCTGTTGGCTCCACATAAGTGAGCATCTGCTTTCTTGATGTTCTTCCTATACCAATTATTTTAGTCCAGATCTTATAAAAAGCTGACCCCAAGGAAAACCAAAGATTTGAAATACATATAGTACAAGAAAAAATGTGATGTTTCATTGCATGGACTACCACTTCATGATGAGCTTTAAAGCCATACATAAGAATTCATAGCAGATGTGGTATGTTTCCATGTGCTGCAGATAAGAATTATATATTGGGTAGAAAATACAGAAAAGGGGATTCCTTACACCAGGCCCTCCATGCCATTCTTTGTTTCCCACTGGTCAAGTTTTCCTCCACAGGGGCTAACTACCCTGAATGTTTTGGTTACGTCTCCTGGCTCTTTTTTGGATGCTTTCAAAGCCAGATTCCGCCTATATGCAGGATAGGAAGCAGGAATGATATGGATGAATTCAGTGCATGAGATATATCAAACTGAACTTGATTTGGTGCTTCATTGGGGACTATAAGAGAGGGCTCAGCAAAAAAAGAAAGTAGTGAAATCTGAAGATGTGGATTGGTGGCTAATATGCTGGTAGTACTAATGTAAAGTTCATTTTTCTGACATTTTCTCATGCTCTGCATATCAAAGATACAAGATCATCTCCACCTGCATCCTTTCTATATGTGTTTTCTATTACTTACAATAGAAATAATGGAAAAACTAGCTCTGTATTGTGTTCTATTCCCCTTGACCATCTCAGGAACCCAAAGCCTCTGACGGACTTTACCTTTTCTTTGCTTTTTTTTTTAAATGAGATCCATATATTTCCTTTTGTCCTTCATGAAGTGGGTTTTATCAATAGGTCTGAGTGCCTACATGGAATACATGTGGCTGCATATGAAAATATTCCCGATTTCAGAAGGGGGTTGTAGCGTAGCATAGCAGTGCTTGCTTAGCAGTGCGAAGGCCCAGGGTTCAATCCCAGTACTGAAAAACAAAACAGATGACCTCCCAAATACTCCTGATTTTACCTGAATTTAATTTCATGTATCAAGTGGTACAGAGTCATTATTATAAGCCAAATATTAAACCTAATTTTCTACCTCTTATTACTTTTCTCCAGGAGCAACTATGTTAAAATTTTGATGTGTTCGTATTAAGCTATATAAATATGTACTCTAGAAGAGATAGTCATTGTTTTCTAATACTGTGCATTTCACAACCCCCCTCCATAGGTGATAGATTGAGTTTGTGTGATAGTGCTGGCCAGTGAAATCAGACTGGAAACAATGTAGGTCACTGTGGGGCTTAGCTCTGCCGTGACAGTGTCCAGCCTCCGGTTAGCATCACTGTCAGGCAAACAAGGTTTCTGACTGGCATGGATTCTGTGTGAGAAAAACAAACTTCTTTACAGAAGCATGAATCTATGGAACTTCATGGTATTCTGCTGAAATAACTAATGTTATTAGTAATAACTAATGGATATTAGTAATAACTAATATCCATATATTTTGCTGGAAAGATAGGAATAGACAGGGTATATTATTCTACAGTCTTCTTTTTTCACTTAACATTATTACTAGAATTTATTCATCCTTTGTGAAATTGGAATCATATTCTATGATAGGACTTTACCATAAATTATTTTACCATTCTCCTACTGTTGTGTTTTCATATTGCTCAAAACTTTTGCTTTGATCTGATTTTTCCTCTACAACCTATGTTGAAATAAATGACTTTATACAGACAGCTGTACATACTGACATTTATTTTTGTAGTGCAATTTTCCCAAAATTAAATGCGTGGACCAAAGGATTTATGTGTTTATTTAAGTAAAGCTTTCCAAACTACTTTACAAAAGTATTTTAAGCTTTTCATACAAATACCAGGTAAATATGTGTGCTTATTTTTCTTTAATTTTAACAATGCTGGGTGACACAGATAGTCCAGTTATTGATTTCTAAATTATATACAAATTTTCATAGTTATGCAAATATTTTCCATATACTTTATGCACATAGAAACTTCATGTATATTTTTACTCTTGCACTATTTTATGTACTTTTGTGTTTTCTTTCATCAGAGTGTGAAAGCTGGGTTGAATGGGATCTCTAGACTAATTTGCTGAGGAATCTCCAAACTGATCTCCACAGTGGTTTCACCAGTCTGCATTCCCACCAGCAATGGAGAAGAGTTCCTATTTCTCCACAGCCTTGCCAGCATTTGTTATTGGTTGATTTCTTAATGTTAGCCATTCTTATCGGGGTAAGGTGGAATCTCAATGTTGTTTTAATTTGCATTTCTTGAATGACTAATGAT
>NW_004955521.1:3819570-3858137 GCF_000276665.1 Chinchilla lanigera | reverse complement strand
CCCTGTTACAATAGTGTTATTAATTACATGGGTTTTCATGTCTGTTAAGATTTGTCTTATATAGTTTGGTGCTCCCATATTTGGTGCGTACATGTTTATGATTGTTATCTCTTCCTCTTACAGTTTTCCCCTAACAAACTTGTAGTGACCTTCTTTATCTCTTTTGATTGTTGTTGTTTTGAAGTTTACATTGTCTACAAACATAATAGCTACAGCTGCTTTTTTTCTGATTTCCTGCTGCATCGAGGATTGTTTTCCATCCTTTGAATTTCAGTCTATGGATTTCCCTTTGAGTAAACTGTATTTCCTGTATAGAGCATATCATTGGATTTTATTTCTTAATCCACTCTGCCAGTCTGTTTCTTTTGACTGGTGAATTGAGGCCATTTACATTTATAGTTATAATCAATATTTGTTGACTTATCATTGTCATGTTATTTACTTGCTATTGTTTCCTACTTTTTCTACCTGTTTACTTGCTTCCTCTGCTTGAGGGTTCCTTTCTATTCCTGAAATGGTGGTCATTTTTTTTCCCTGTCTAGAATATCTTTTAGTATTCTTTGTAAGGATGGTTTGACACTCATGAAGTTTTTTAGTTGTTCTTTGTCATGGAAATATTTTATTTCTCCTTGAATTTGAAAGACGGTTTGGCAGGGTACATCAGTCTTGGTTGGAAGTTGTTTTGTCTCAGGACCTGTAATACTTCACTCCAGGCTCTTCTCTATTAGATGGTTTGTTTTTTGAGAAGTCTGCCATCATTCTGATGGGCATTCCTTTATAGGTAATCTGTTTCTTTTCTCTAGCAGCTTTTAATATTCTGTTCTTTTGCTGGATATCTGAGATCTTGATTATTATAAGTCTGGATGTGGTTTTATTTTCGTTGTGACTAGTTGGGGTTTCATATGCCTTATTTACCTGTACTTCAGAATCTTTTTCCATGCTTGGGAAGTTTTCTGCTATTATTTCTGCCAATATTCTTTTTATGTCGTTTGTGTTGCTTCCTGCTGTTTCATTGACTCCTATAATTCGAACATTATTCCTCTTTGCCTCATCTTGCAGCTGCTGGATTGATTTTTCCTGGATCTTTGTTGATTTTAAGAGATCCTTCCTTTCATGATCATTAGCTGCCACACTCTCTTCAATATCTGAGAGTCTATGTTCAGCCTCATTCAAGCAGTTTTGCCAGTGTTCAATGGAAGTTTTGTTTTTCTGGGTATCTTTTTGAATCTGTTTCATGCATTCTAGTTGTGACCTGTATTGTTCATTTAATGTTTCCATCGTTTTCCTATGCTCATGTATTTTTTTGTGTATGTCTTCTTTAGATGTACTGAGCAGTTCTTTCTTTATTGATGTCATTTCTTTTTCTTACCTGCGCTATTATTTCTGATCTCATTTCTTCCATGGCCTGTTGGAGTTGTTTCTTTACTTCAGTTGTGATAATTTTAGAGATTTCAGGTATGTGACTTCCAAGTTCTCCTATGTCAGTGTCTCCTGGACTTGTTCTGGTTGGAACTGAGTTCTGAGACTGCATTTTTTTCCTATGTCTTGTCTTTTTGAATGTCATATGGAAAGTGCTGAGTCAAATGCTACCCAGGCAGCTCACTGAAGGTCTCTAGGGATGTTAGTTTACCTGGATATCAGACTTATCCCAAGGTGGTAGAGGGTAGTGGACCACTGGGTCCAGAAACCCCAGGCAGTTGGTGGGGTGCATGGCTCAGACCACAACTGTGATGGTGGGGGAATGCTGGCCTTCGGTACCAGGGCCTCCAGACCATCAGTAGAAAATGTGTGGGCCTCAGCCTTGAATCCAATGGTGGCTAGTCAGGGGTTGCTGCTCTGGGTTCCTCAGGTGGCTGGTCAAGGGAAGGCAGGCCTCACCTCCCAACTGAGAGGTCCACAGAGACAGGGCCCCTCCCATGTTGCTTCCCTGTCCCAAGGGAGCAGGGCTGGGCATCCTTGCAGGCCTCGCCCACCAACAGAGAGGTCCACAGAAACAGGGCAGCTCCTGTGTTGCTTCGCTGTCCCAAAGGAGCAGGGCAGGTTGTCCGTGCAGGCCTCACCTGCCAATGGAGAGGTCCACAGCAACGGGGCCTGACTTCACCTTTTAAATTAGACTATTGTTCCTTTTTGCATTGATGATGAGGAACTAAATATACAAATAAAAATGCTCAGAATATTTGTAATTGTGAGACCTCACTGACAACTACATCAGCCATACCCAGAAGGCAACCTATTATCTATAGGAACCTGTACCAGAAGTCAAACTACTCTGTAGAAATATTAAAAGTCAAATTATAATTCCTCTAACAGTTGCTCCAGAATGTCTTTATTCATCAACTTTCTCATTGCTGGGACCAAATTCCTGATAGTCACTAGAAGAAATGGTATATTTGGTTCCTGGTTTCAGGTTGTTATGGCTGGCCAGCTGCTCCAAGCGGAAGCATCATGGTGGAAAGTCATGGCTGAACAAGACTGTTCAGCTCATGGCAGCCAAAAAGCAGAACAGGGGACAGCACCAGAGAGGAAGGGGCCAGGAACCAGATGCAGACACCAGGGTCATGACCCTCGTAGGCACACCCGGAAGTGTGCTTTACTAATCTTGCAGATAGTTCTAAGCCAATCAAGATCACAGTTATGTTTCACTGTCACAATGGCCAAGACTTTGTTGATAACTGACACCTTCCAAGGTAGGATCAACTGGATAAAGCCAAAAATGTGCCTCTACGCTTGCACCTAGGATCCTGTGCTTCTACTTATCTTCCTGTAGCTTCCCCATGCCCACAGCCAACAATTAGCATTCCTGAGTCTTCCCTTTTGGCCTATAAATCTTCCATATTTCTCTGATCGACTCTGAATTCTATCAAATGCAAATGAGAGTGGTTATTCCCTTGCAAGCTCCAAAGAAAAAACTGCTTGTTCTTGTTTAGGCAATCTTTATTTCCAAAATATTTCATAGTTCTTGTCATGATGCAAAGTACAATCATATTCTTGACTTTATTAAAGGGATTTTTAAATACAAGCTTTTAATTTATGTAAAAACTCCATATAGAAGAGTGTATAAATCATGAATGTACCTCTGTGAGTTTTCACAAAGTAAACATTCCAATATAACATGATCAACACAGACAATGGCCAAACTGCAAGGAGCTCAATTCACTCTCTTCCAATACCTCTCACCTCTATAGCTCTTAGTTCACATCCTTGTGTGTAAATTCTATCTTGACCTCTAAAACTGCAGTTTTGCTCTTGATATCTGTATAAACAGAATCATACATGTATACTGTTTTGTTTCCAACTTCTTGCATTCAAATTTGTGTTGATGCAATTTATTCACACTGTTATGAGTTATTCCCATTGCTTTAGATTATGTATGAACATCCTACAATGTATTTATTCAATTTATTCTTAAACTAGAATGCAAGAAGCTTCAGGAGAGATTGAATTTTAATTAGTGGTAGAATTTGCCTCTTTCTTGTTTTCCTAAATTCCACAAAATATTTAACACTAGAATGAGCTGAAATCATAAAATGTGAAATAAGAGATTAGGGCACAGCAAAACTGGCTGGGGATGTGGATATGACTTTTTAACTACAAAATACCAGGACACCTGGGTGTAAAGGTTCCCAAAGCCATGCACATGGACTTCTCTTGAGAATTTCATCAGGTTCTCCGTAGAATGGCCCAGACATGACATCAGCTTGAGGACTAGTGATACAACAAAGACAGAGCACACTGAATTTCAGCCAGTGTTCCTTCTTACATGGCTGGCTGTCCTCATACTCAGTGGTGTATGCTTCTTTTCCTACTTTTTCTTGGCCCAAACTCACTCTGCAAAGCCTGTTTCTTTTCCTACCTTTAACAAAATTTTGTTACCATTTGCATTTGTCTTGATGAATTCTTTACTTGGGACAGAATAAACCTAGAAACTTCCTCCAGAAGGAGATTCAAGCATCTCAAAAGCCAGTAACAGCTGCACTTTGGCTCGGAGTGGGAGCCATTGTGGTAATTGGGCTCTTGTACTTCCTCAACTGAATATTTTTATTGTTTTGTTTTGTTTTTTGTTTTTTTGAGACTGGGTCTCGCTCTGTGGTTCAGGTTGGCCTTGAACTCACTATGTAGCCCAGGTTACAAGTATTTTTTTTTTTTTCTTTTTTTGGTTTTTCTCTGGTACCGGGAACCGAACTCACGACCTTGCGCTTGCCAGGTAGGCGCTTTTGCCGCTGAGCTAAATCCCCAGCCCCAAGTGAGTATTTTTTGACTTGGCTGAACCACAGGGACCACAGTATCTTGGAACACTGCTTGTTCTCCCTGCATATGCAGCTGCTTATCATCAGTACCTAAAAGACTTTGGGACCTATGCACTGGGTGGCTTCACCAATCATAGCATGTACGTAACAAATTGCACAGTTGCAATTTTTGCCTTTTAAAATTTTTCTCCCTTCCTCGAACATAATCCAGTTACTCTTGGACCCTGTGTTTTCTGACATTTTAATCCCTTAAAGACTCCACATAAAGCCTTCTGTATCTTGAACTGTAGTTTTGTTTTGGATTTGTTAGCATTAGACTTAAATGAAGTAGTTGTTTAGTAAATGTTGAATGAGTTATCTGCATGAGCAAGGCTGAGTGGTCACATAAATGGTGAAGAAGTCACATGGTGAGTCCTGTTACCATGCTTAGACACACCCAGAACTTTGACTATGTTATTTAACACTTTTATTGTGTATCTCGTTTTACATTTGCTCTGAAACTTACCTGAACAGTGGAAGAAATCAGAAGAAAATGAGGGAGTTTAATTGATAGGGGTAGATAGGATTCCTGGAGTCAGGATTGTTGGAGAGGATTGTGCTTGTTCAGAATCATCATGTGACAACATGAAAGTCAGACCATGAAGGAACTGGCTATGTACATAATATTTCATACACAATGCACAGCAGAAATTGTCAAATCCAAATGTGATCTGTGAAGTGAAGTTATCCAAAGAAAAGACATCTATATTCAAGAGCCTACAGACTGACTTTGCCTGGCCAGCACATCTCAATTATGAAGAGACTGAATGTTTCAGGTCAGGAGCCAAAGTTATCTTGTGATGTCTTTAGCCCCTTTTAACAGGCATTTACCATCAGCCTCTGAATTTGAACCTTTATGACTTCTAGATAAAACTCTTGGACTGTGTTGCTAAATTTGACAATCTTTAACCTCCCCAACCTTAAATCTGAGAATGCTGATACATTTGAATCCTAGAAGAGATTTTTCTGTCTTGCTATAGCCTGCCTGGCTGATGGTTCCACCAGAGTAATTGGTAAATGTCCTGATTCCTGGCTTTCTTTTGTTCTGTGACTATAAAGGGTGTTGTAGCTTCTTTGTCAGGGCAAAATGTCATTCAGGGTACTGTGAATCCATGTTCCCAGGCCATAGTCACATACATTTGGATAAGAAAATATATTTTCTTATTTCATTTAAAGCAGAGTTGTTATTTTTTATCAACAGATCCTTCAATATGGTGCTATTATGAGAGTCACTTAAGTGGGTATTAACTTTTCATAACATTGACAAAAAAGGTACGATTAAAATTATTCCATGTTTTAAAATAGTATTGTTTAATGCTAATTACTAATGTGTAGTCCAACTCAGTGGTTTCCAAACTGTCCCATGTACCCAACTAACTAGGAGGTCTTGTTACAATACAAACTATCAGGCTTCAGGACAAACCCTACATTTCTAACAAATTCCAATATTAGCCTGATGGCTGTTCCCAGGACTCACTTAGAGAACTGGCCTGACCGATGAAGCGAGTAGTATGAGTCACACAAAGTAATGATAATGGCTTCAGGAACCTTATCTTTGAATTTATCTCCATGTGTAGGGCATTAGTGTGTGCTTTTCTTCTTTCCCGGGTGCTATTTACTGATAGGTAATAATTTTACATATTCTTTAAGCAGACTTAGGAAATTCTTGTGAATGAATTGCAAGAAAATAGCTTAAGAGTTACAATTTGCATTATTTCTTTTAAGAAAACAAGATTTTTAAAAAATATTTTGAAATATAAAATGGATAAACTATAATAGGATTCTATACTCATATTATAATAGATTTTTGTGGGTACAAATGGAATATGGAGACATTTTGAAACTTTTAGAATATGTGTCTGTCACTTTCTCTAAGCATAGTTGCTGCAGATATACATTTTTGGTTAACTTTCAATCACAGGATATAGATTGTGTTACTATTTTATTAGTTCTGCTCCTTGATTCATTTTTCCTTTAACAGAATGAAAATAATGCCAGAAATTACTTTGTACCTGTTTCCTTGCCACAAAACAATTCATGCATATGTTAACATAAGCGTGATATGGTTTTTTTTCCCCAAGATTTCCATGAGAAAAGTGCTGTGAATAAAATTAAACAGAGTGACATGAATATTGAAGCTTGAATTGGCTCCAATATATTTTTAAGAAGTAATTCAGTTTTTAAATTAAATAAATTTAATAGTGATTATTATATTATACTATTATATTATTAGTATAGCTGTATCATATAGCATTATTGTTAACAATAATATAACTGTAATTATTGACTAATATTGCCAAAAAATTTGTGGTATTCCCCATATTTTTTTAAACTAATTATAATACCCTCAAGCTGAGAATTGTTACTTAGGAGATATTCTTCCAGCTGACAGACATTTCCAGGGACTGAATCTGTTTCTTTTTATTCCCCACATTATTTACTATAATTATGAACACTTATTAACTGAACAATATAGTAAGTGTCATACATGTAAATAACATGTTTGATAATAGCTACTCTTCCCATTACCTCCTCTTCCTTCTTGCTCTTACCCTGTCCCTTTCTCTAACAGTCCCCCTCCTACTTTCATGTCTTTTTTTTCACCTAGATTCTACATATGAGAGAAAACATGCACTATTTGTCTTTTTGAGCCTGACTTATTTCACATATTTACTTTTCTTTATGGTTGAATAATTCATCTTTATCTCTTCTAACCAGTTCAGCTTCAAGTCTACTGTGATGGACATGAACATGCTTCTTCTTGCTTTCAGATCCATTTGATTGGAATATTATTTGACATCTTTTTGCTTTCAGCCAGATGCTGGTAAGATGAGTTTCTTGTACATGGTAAAGAGTTGAATCTTTTTAAAATTCCATCAGCTAGTTTGTGTCTTTTAACTGGAGAATTCAGACCATTTACATTCAAAGTTATTCCTGAAAACTATGTACTAACTAATTCCTGTTATTTTTCTTGTGGTCATTTTGAATGATCTTTATTAATTTTTTCCCTTTTTAATCTTTGAGCTTGATTTTTTCCATTATTCATGATTATTCTTCCCTAATAATTATTTTCTTGTCTATTGATTCTTTCCTGTGATCCTGTGACTGTTTGATTTCTTCCTCTTCTCTATACAGTATTCAGTCTTCTATAATATCCTTTAGTGTTGTTGAATTTCTGAGTCTATGCTTTCCTTGAAAGGTCTTTGTTTCATCTTCAATTCTGAAGGATATCTTTGCTGGTATAGTAAACTAGGCTGGCAGTTACTTTCTTTAGGGTTTGAAATATATCACCCTATTCCCTCCTGGCCTATAATAGTCTCAGCTGAGATCTCTCTTATTCTGATGGGACTGCATTTATTAGTGACTTTGCACTTCTCTCCTACAACTTCCAATATTTTTTTTCTGTGCTTTTGAAAGTTTAACCATAATATGATGTTGAGAGGATTCTTTTTTGGTCAGGTCTATTTGGTTTTCTAAATACTGCATGTACCTTTATATCCATATATTTCCCAAGACTTGGGAAATTTTTTGCTCTAATTTAAATTGGTTTCTATGCTTTTAACCATTACCTTATTAGCTCCTTTGTTTAACATAGGCTTGATCACCTAGTTGTGTCCCATAACTTTTGCGTGTTCTGTTTATAATTTCTTGGGTTTTTTTTTTATTACTGTATGAATGTGGTAGTTCATCAACATTATCTTCAAGCTCTGGTATTGTTTCATTAGCTTACTCCACTATACTAGTGAGTCTTTCAACTGTGTGGTTAATTTTTCTGAGTTTTCCATTTTCTAGATTTCTATTTGGTACTTTTTCAGAACTTCTCTGTCTTTATTGAATTGTTTTTTTTTCATATCTTGTACTGTCATGCCATCAGGGTTTAGATATAGGGTGTCCTCCAAAAGCATTATGTGTTTAAAATGTGATTGGATCGTAGGAGCACTGTGGGCATCCACAGATTTGTCTACTGATGTGTTGATAGCTGCCTAGATGTAAGGAGGTGCTGCCTGATTAGGGATGGGTTATTGATAGTGTCAGCTAGCAGAGTGTATCTTACTTCTGGACTCTTCCCTTGTCTCTGCTTCCTGGTTGCCACAGCACAAGGAGCTTCCTACATATGCGAGAGTGGCCTTTCTGCCTTTGAGTCTGCCAAACACTGACTGAAGCCTCTGAAACTCTGAGCCAAACTAAACCTTTCCAGTAAGTTGTGGATATAGGGTACAGTATTTTGCCCCAGTGACAGGAAAGTGACCAAGGCACTTCCTTAATTCATTCAACTGTTTATTTGTGTCCTCTTTGAACTCAGTGATCATTTAAAAAATCAATAATTTGTACTTTTTGGCACTTCATCCATTTTGATATCTTTGGATTTTGTTACTAAATAGTTGTGAACCTTTGGAAGAACCAGGTTGTATTGTTGTTTTCATTTTTCTTGCATTTCTATGCTGAGATTTTCCATCTGTTGGAATAGATATCTTCTCACATTTATGTGAGGGCCTGAGGGAGCAGCCTTCTCTTGAGGGCTCAATGCCCAGTTGAGAAAACAAACTGTAGCAACATTGACAATACAAAACCAAACCAGATATAGAAATATAGTAAAAAAAAATTATACCACTAATAACAATAAAGAGGGAGGAGCAAAATTGTCATATGGAATAAACTCAAAAGATAAAAATTAATAAAGACCAATAAAGTAATTTTAGAAAGGCAGATTGATATAAGGAGATTAAAAGAAAGAAGCAGCAAGATTTAAAAAAATAAAAAAGATGGGAAAAGAGTAGCATACAAATTTTCAATTAAAGAATAGGAAAGAAGTAAGTAAAATTAGATAATACAAAGGAAAAATGGATACAAAAATTTCCTCAGGACTGAGTGACTTTACTGGAGAATTTTCCTTCTCAGGTCCTCTGATACTGGAATCCACTTTGCATAAGGTGGATACTGAGCCATAGCTAACACCTGATGTAATTTCTCTCTGCTCCCACCAAACTTTAGTCTGAGCATTTAACCTGTATCTCTAGGCTGAGTTTTGCCCAGGATCTCCTACTGGACTGGGCCAGATCATGGTGTGTTATCTACAGCAGTGCTGCAATTACTCCCCAGCTCCCTGGCCCCTGCACACACAGCTGCTGATATCCCTGAGCATGTGGGTCCAGCCAGGTGCACACTAGCTCCAGAGACCCCCAGGCAGTGCACATGCAGGTCTGACAAACATCTAAGCTGAGGTGTGTCACAGAATGCACTGGAGAGCGGGGCAGAGAAACTGCTGGGTTCTATGCTAGAGGGAGGCAGCCTTAAGAACACAGGAATCCACAGGCTCATCTTGGCTTTCAGACTCAGGTCCTTCAGTAAGCCACACAAAGGAGGAATTGCTTCTCAACACAGAAGGCAGTGGTGTGAAGCATTGTGCCTTTCATGGCCCTCACTGCCTGCTATTTAAATTTCTCAGCAGTTCTGTAGGTGACCTCCCCCTTCCTTCTCAACAGCTGTCTCATAACTGTATCCGACCCAGTCACTGCCGGAGGATATCCCCAGGGACACTAATTTTTTTCTTTTGGAAATGTGTTACTAACTTTATGTACTTTTATTTTAAAGAGAGTAGTAAAAAAAAAAAGAATAATAGCAGCATACCAACATCACAGATCTAAACAAAACAAATCAAGAACATTAAAAGTGATACAAGGTTTCAAAATAAAATGACATGAATTAACAGTGGTTGTTACATTACATGTTGTTAACTTCAAATACATTGCTCAGATTACCAGATGTAAGAATGGAAGATTGTCCAAACCATTGAAGAAAATAAAAAATAATTATTAAATAAAACATTAGAGATAATGCAGAGTTTAACTAGACAATATGGTAGGTCACCAAGGGTTGTTCCATATCTTCAAATCAGTTGCTCAGATTACCAGATATAAACATGTAAAATTAGTCAGAATATAAAAAGCTTTTAGCACTAACTCTTCCTTTCAATATACCATCAGACATCAGCAGTACAGTTATCCCAGCTATATATCTATATCTATCTGTATATATATACATATTGCCTTCCTTCTTTCTCTTTTCTTCTTTCCCTCATCCCAGTTGCTCCTTCCTTTGAGCAATTTCTTTCCCTTTCATATCATCTATTGTATGTTTTGAGTTTTACTTACTCTTCCATGTTCCTATGCCAGGGAGATAATATGATGCTTACACATGGGCGTCTGATTTATTTCACTTGTGAATATGATCTCTAGTTGCATCCATTTACCTACAAAAGCCTCGAGTTTATCTTTTTTATAGCTGAGTAATACTACATTGTATAAAAATACCACATCTTTTTTATCCATTCCTCAGCTGATGGGCATTTGTGTTGCATCCAAGATTTAGCCATGACAAATTGTGCTGCTATAAACATGGGTGCACATATATCACTATAGTATGATGTTTTTAATTCTTCTGGGAAAATACCCAAAAGGAGAATAACTGGGTTAAGTGAGACTTCTAGTCCTCTTTCGTGAATGTGAAAACTGATTTCCACAGTGGTTTCGTCAATCTACACTCCCACCAACAGTGGAGTAGGGTTCCTTTTTCCCCAGAGCCTCTCTAGCATTTATTTTTGGTTGATTTCTTGATGATAGCCATTCTCTCTGGGGTGAGAAAGAATCTCAGTGTTGTTTTAATTTGCATTTCTCAAATGACTAATGATGTTGAGCATTTTTTCATGTATTTATTTGCCATTAGTATTCCTTCATCTGAGAAGTGTGTATTCATCTCAAATGCTCATTTTTGTTTTGGGTCTTTGAATTTTGGGGACCTGATTTGTTTTAAATCTTCATATGTTCTAGATAGGAGTCCTTTGTCTGAGGGACAGTTGGCTAAAATTTTCTCCCTGTTCATGGGTTTTCTTTCTACTCTATTCGTGATTGCTTTTGATCTGCAAAAACTTTTCAATACAATCACTGTATATCTGGGTATAGATTTATTTTTGTTATGGTTAATTGGAGTTCCATATGCTTCACTTATCTGTATATCTGATTCTTTTGCCATGCCTGGGAAACTTTCTGCTACTATTTCTGCAAATAGTCTTTTTATGTCATTTGTGTTGAAACCTTCTGTGTCATCAATACCTATTAATCTTACATTATTTTTCTTTGCTTCATCTTGCAGTTGTTTAATTATTATTTCCTGGTTCCTTGTTGTTTTTAAGAGATCCTTCCTTTCATGTTCGTTAGTGGCAGTGCTGTCTTCAAGGTCTGAAAGTATCTTCATTTTCATTCAGGCTATTTTGCCAGCTTTCAATGGAAGTTTTAATTTACTGGATATCTGTTTCATGCATTCTAGTTCATTTGTATATTGTTCCATAAAGTTTTCTGTGAATTTTGTTTGCCCCGCTATTTTCTTATCAATGTCTTCTTTGGATGTGCTGAGCAATTCTTTCATTTTTTTTTTTTATCTGAGAGATTATTTATGATCTGATGTTTTCTATGGCATGATGGAGTTGTTTCTTTACTTCAATTGCTATCATTTAAGAAATTTCAGGTGTATGACTTCCAGGCTCTTCTGTGTTGGTGTCTCTTGGACTTGTTCTTCTTGGGGTAGGGATTGTATTTTGGTCTGAGATTGTATTTTGCTCCTTTGTTTTGTCATTTTTGAGGATCCAGAGGTTCCCTGGAGCTCAGCCTCACTCCCATGATGGTGTGGGAATGGCTGGGCAAAGATCTGAAGATCTCCAGTGCTCAGCATGTCTCCTGTGCTGGTGTGTGGTAGCAAGGTGTGCTCCAGATTCTCCCAAAACTTTCTTATGGTCGGTTGCTTCCCAGGCTGGTGGGGGAAGGGTGGAGAAAGCTCACTGGAGTTCCTGAAGCTTTTTGTGGTTCAGCCCAGCTTCCACAAGGGTGCAGGGCTGCAGGTCATGGCCACTGAGGCTCCAGAAGTTTCTCTGGACCCAGCCTGGTTCCCACACCAGCAGGAAAGTGGTGAGAGTGGAGTCCCAGAGGCTGCTGACTCAGTCCAGACTTCAGCTCGCCTCCTGTGGCAGTGCAGGTCATGCTGCAAGTGACCACTGAGGCCCCAGAAGGTGTCTGGGGCTCCACCTGCCTCACATGCTAGTAGGGGAGGTGTAGGGGCAGCTCAGTAGGGATTCCTGAAGTTGTCCAGGGGACAGCCCAGCTCCTGCTTTCATTCAGGTCATCTAACAACATGCTCTACTCTGACAGTGGAGGAGCCAAGAAGCAGAGTTTGTGAGAATCTTTCCTAATCATAGCAGATAGTTAGGGCTATGGTTAGACTTACAGCCAGGGCTGAGTTTTCTCATGTCCTCTCTCCTTATTCTGTCTACCATGGTCTTGTCCCCATACTGACCATATCACTGCTGAAAAGTTACACAATAGTATCAGTCATTATATTTCATGATGTACAAAGTACTATCTCTTGTGCTAGGTTTTTAAAAATCTTTATTATATACAAAACATCCTGAAGAAAGTAGCAGACTCTGAATAAATAAAAGGTTGTGTGGCAATATTTGTATGTATTCCAATATATAGTGAAAGAATTTAATGTGGTTTTTTTTTTTTTTTTTGGTACTGGGAATCCAACTCAGGACCTTGCGCTTGCCAGGCAGGTACTTGTGCTGCTGAGCAATATCCCAGGCCCTAAGAATTTAAAATGTACAGTTATAGTTGGCATTCTTTATCTTTTCCTCATGTCAGACTCAAGTTATTTTTTAATCTATTAGCCCATCTGGAATTTTATGTTTGTTCAGAGGAAAAGAAATCAATAGCTTTTCCTAGTAGACCTTTACAGAGTGATCAGATTGTAGTTTTGATATTGTACATTTTACTTTCCCTCACCATTTTTATAGGTAGATTATTTTTATGGCTTAATGGTTCTTTAATAGGCTGTAAACACTTATATATTTCTCTATAACAAAACAAAAGAAGCATGCCAGTTCTAAAAGTCTCAGAACCAAGCCTTTGATTAAATATTTTAGTAATAATAAAAATCTGTGAGTCATTAGAAGAGTTAAATATTGTGGCTGTCATTTTGAAATGTTTTTGACTTGTGTTCCATACCAATATAATGGGTTTCTTTGATAATCACTTTGGGAAAACAAGACTTACCAAAAATTTGGCTTGAATAGATCAGTGAGACTTTGTACACATTGTTCTGGGTAAAATTCTTACAGAGTTCTCCTTTTTCTTGCTGTAATTGACTATCAAATTTGTTTCAAAAATCATCCTTATAGTGCATCTTATTAAAAGATTGATTTTACCTACGGTTATCATACTGTGCTTTTTTTTTTTTTTTTTTGTACTTTAAAAGGACCTCTGGTTCTATTTCTTTATTATGAGTGGTAAAATGTGAACCAGATGCAAAAACTGCTGAGGTGGAACTTCTTATAGTCCATTTAGAGCCTCCATCAATTCTCCACTGTGCAGCAATATTATCAGTAGCTACTTTAGACAGTGAATAAGAGCATCTTATTGTTTGCTAGTAAGTTTTAGAATCATTCCTTCAGGAATTTGCTGACTTGTGGTGTGTGCCTACATGTGTTCCCCAAAACTATAAATCTTGGGGAGCAGATGATAGAGTAGCAACTTACATATCTTTGTGAAATTAATAGATGTTTTTTTCTCTCTCTCCTTCTGAAAGCTATAGAAATACATGTGCTGAATTGTGGCAGAATTTCAGATGAACTGCTTCAGCATTAATTTCAGTTTACTAGTCTGCAAAGCATTTGTAGAAGGCTGGTAGTAATTATATCTGTTTTGAAATACCATATACCTGGATGTGTCCTGAAAGAAGTAGGGCAAAAGCCCAGGCTGCAGGCTGATTCTGTGTAACTGTGAGTGTCTCCAGTTGGGCAGCTGTCTGCTCTGTGAATGTATATTAGGGCTTCTGCCACCTGGAACTCAAGAGAGGGGTCTCGGTGCTCTTCTGGCCAGCATACCCAAAGCACTCGCTCATTCCTTTTTCAAACATTACTCTATAAAATTAAGTAATATCAACAGGACCCCCTCCTTGTCCCTACATCTCTATTTCTCCCATTTCTTCCTGCCCCTTTCTTTCCTCTATCCCTTCTTCCCTTCATAAATAACAATAATGTATCAACATGATGTTACTTCATTGATACTCTGGAAAAGTACTTTCAAGAACTAGAACTCAATTGACATTTTAATTTTGTCCCTTCCTGTTGTTTAGAATTCAGTCAGACGTAAGGACCTTGCATAACACATTTGGAATATTTGTATATGCTACTTGGTTCTGCATGACACCCTCATAATTTGGGATTTGTCTATATAAATCAGCTTGAATTTGATAATATCCTGTCAATTAAACTGAACCTTGTTTTCCAAGCCAAATGTCAAAAAAGCCTTTGGCACTGGCCAAAAACCACAAACAAGCAAAAACCCAAAGCAACAACAACAAAATCCAGGCCTACTGGCTGAAGTTTGGGTAGTTAGGTGTGCAATTACTTGATTTATACATGTGTGTTTCTGAAATTACAGCTGCAAGGCTTTGTGGTCTCTCCGGGGGTGTGAACGGTTTTGCTGGCAAGCCCGTTATACTATACTTTGGAAATTTGGCTCCAAACATAAATTCCCCTCCCATCACTGAAGGAGAACAAAGTCTATTTGTCACTTTTCCATTTGCCTCCCATAATGATTCAGAAAGAGAACACTTTTATTTTGCTGCTGTAATTGGGAATTGCTGATTCATCTCACAAGTCCAATCATCTTTGCTTTTCATTATACAAATACGTGCTAATGATCCTGTGGATGTGGTACAAGTTGGCACAGGAAGACAGGCTTTTCATCCCCATTACTGACTCGGCTACTTGTAAATTTGCTTGAGGGAACACATTTCTTTCCACAAAACTCTCTTTTCTTCAATGGAAGGTTTTGAAACTGAGGTATTCATTCAAAAGAAGGTTCTGTTATTCCTTTGGTTTTGCAGTTATTTAAAAACAATGCCTGCCTTGAAGTTCCATGTATACTTTTAACCTTTTGGCTCAGTTGTAGAAAAGCTTATTACTGAAAGCAGACTCAATCACTTACAATAGTACGATACTCTAGAGACCTTATCATCTCACACAGTGGTTGAGTAATTAAACGCAGGGTAGATTTACAGTTCAGTGGACTTGCTTGTGGTGGGGCAGCCACCATAGCCTTTCTCCCTTTTGAATCTTTTAACTTCACACAGCAACTTTGTATCAGGGCGACTGGAAAATGTGAAATCAAATATTAAAGAGCAAATGCAGACTTTAAAGGGGGTGACATATTGGGAGAAAAAAAAGAGACAAGGACATTGAAGGGTTCTGCTGTCCAAGCAAAGGAAAATTATTCTAACTTGTGTAACTTTGCAGCTTTGTTAATATTAGAAGATGTAGCTATTATTAGATTGCCTTTTATGAGGAAATTAAACAAGGTCATTTCAGTAACACTTAGAAAACTTACACTTTCTGCAAAACCCTTATTTCCTCAAGGGGCTAATAGCAGCTCAACATGGATAGAAAAACCACTCCTTTCATCTATTTTCAGAATAGTTACCTAGAATCATAATGACTGGAGATTGAAAAGGCCTATTCAGCTCTCCCCTACAGCCTCCAGGGATCTGGGCAGCATTTTTCTCAAACTAAAGTACATTTTCCACTATTTTCTATGGTTTTATTTTAATGGTCTCAGAGCTTTCTCTGCTTCCATGGAAAATGCATTCCAGACACTATCCAATCTCATCATGAAATTACTTTCTTACCAGAAATTAAAAGATGTCCCTGTATTTAAAAAAAAAAAACCCTTACATTTTTAAAACATAAATGCAGGCAGAGAGATTGAGTGTGTTCATTCATCTCACAGTTAGAACTGGAGAAATACTCTGTTTTGTGCCACACTGACAGCATAAAAATTTTTTAAAATTACTTTTTAAAATAATGTGTATATTTCAGTACTTCATTACGTGTGTGTGTGCGCGTGTGCGTGCACGCGTGTGTGTGCGTGCACATGTGGTATAACTCTATTTTGATCCAATATGACTAAAGAAGTATGGATAGGTCAGAGAGCAGAGACTCATTTGCCATTTTTACTCATGAACTCAAGAATCTCCTCGGTTTCTATCATCTTAAATATTCCCTCTTTGGCATTGCCACTGGTATTTTTTTTTTAATTATACAAGAAAAACCAAACTACTAGTCCATTTTTGTTTGAAGAACATCTTTTTAGTCTATCCCATCCTTTTTTTGAAAAGTTACTCTTATATTTTACAAAAGAAATTAGGCAGCATTTCTTTCCTTCGTAAGAGACAAGTAGAACATTTTGCATTTGGTTTACAACTACAGTACTATACACACATCAGCTGCTACAAATCATTTTTATGAATAAGTTATAAATACTACAAATGAATAAATACTTATACAGAATATTCATATCATAGCTTGTTAACATGTTTGATTTATCATTGCTGATGAAACAACCATTTATATCTTCTGAAAAAAATTAAATCAAATTTGAATCTTGATTTTGCTTAGTATTTATTCACTCATTCAAGCAAAACTTTGATAAAAATTTACTACATGTTAATTACTGTGGTAAATGCTCAGGATTTTAGGGTGAATAAAATGAATTTCCAGTCCCTGGGGAATTTATTTTTAAATGGTAGGGGACAGAACAGATAGAAATAAGTAAATATGTAGTCTGTTGATTGGGGATGCATGCTTCATGGAAAGAATTTAGTAGGAGATGGGGAGAGGTCATCCAAGAGGCTGCATGCACAGGTTGGTGGAATCGCATGTCTTGTGCTGTGTATGTTCATGTTGCAGGAAGGTTGCTGTTTGCACACCAGCACTTAAAAGGACAATGTAACCGTAAGAGAACAAGACCCAAACAAGGACTGAGTCCCACTCTGCAGATCTTCAAGAGCATTCAATATGGAAGTGTTAGATGCTGCTGATATTCAGGTTAAGTCATATGATAACTGATTATTGGATTTAACAAAAGGGAACTCATTGGTTATCTGCATAGAATGTTTAAGTTGAAATAGGTTCAGAGGTTTAAATTGAAGTAGGATTAGAGGTCTAATGGTTCTAAGGAAAGTGGAAAGAAAAATTGGAGACCTTATATTAAATAATATTCATAGGATTTTTCTTCCAGAAGGAATATAATAAAGTAGTAGCTGGAAGCATTGTAGAATAATAATGTCGCTAATTTTTGTTTAGCTTTGGAAGAAAGAGTAGGCTATTTGTAAATTGATATGTGTATGAGGATGGGGAAGGCTGTGGGAGATGAAAATTCCCAGAACAGTACCTTGTGTTTGGCAGTAGGGACATGAGATGGAATCTGGAAGGTAACATGCAGTTGAACCTAGAACCTCCCGAATCGAAGTCAGATGCTCTTGAGAACAACTATGTGATAATAGAAATGATTTGGTAGAGTGTGAAAAAATTCTGAAAGAGGAGGAGATGGAAAGACACTGAAGGGACAATCACAGGGTCTTAGAGTAGTAGAGGGATTGAAGTCTGCTGTACAGTGGAGAGACTGGCTTCAGTTTGAGCCGAATATTTATCTATAGCAACAAGAAAGAAGGCAGAAGGTACGGGGAGAGCTGTGTTTAGGTGGAGATGGGGTTGTAGAATTGATGAAAGTTAAAAGGTGTAGTGTTTGGAAAATAAGTCAGGAGTTAGTAATCTGGGAGACTGGAAGGGGGAATAGAGCAGGCAAATGCAATAGGACTGAATTAGTGGCAATGACTGCAAAGTAAGTCCAACCAGGGTTGCTTTGTTTTATCCCATATACTTAGTTAAAAAGCCAAGAACAACATATGTGATCAGTTTCATTTCACTAAAATTGAAATTTTTCTGGGAATTGTTTTAGCAGGGGAATGGACTTGTGTTTGGAAATGATGATGTTGTCTCAGCATGAAATTTAAACTGGACCTGGAGGAATATGAAGGCATGGCGATAGGTGAGGAAAAGCTGAAAACTGTTAGGATCAGAATCTCAGTGGGGTAAGAAATAGTGGGGATCAGAGTCCTGAGAGAGGGAGCAAGATCCAGACACACAGCTGGTCAGAGACTGGGAATCTCAGAATAATTTTCTGTATGAAGGATTTTCCTAAGAAGAAAAACTTGGTTGTAACCACGGATATTGATCACACCACTTTTTCTTGTTTTGTGATATCACAATTCCATCTTTATGCCTATCCCTTAGTAAAATAAACATCAGAAAAGACCTTACTTCTGCCACCTCATGTGGACAACTAGAAACTTTATATAATGATTCATGGTTAAGAGGTCTTCTCGCATACGAATTCCTGTTTAGTCCTCACAAAATTGCTGTGTGCATATTTTATAGAAAAATGCAATTGAGTCTGGAGGATGTTTGGAAAGCTGTAAAGTTGCACAATGACTGACTCCAACTCTAGAGGCACAGTTGATTCCACAATTAATTATGTCAGAATGCACATACACAGGCACAAGCACACACACCATTTTCAGAAAAGAAAAGTTCAATCTATGGAAATTGCTTTTGCAAATTAATGGTATTTCCTTTGCCTTTCTGTGTCTACTTTCCCCAACCTTTCCCCTTTTCTCAGGTCATTACATTCTCTCCCAACAGACAGAATAATCTTTAAGACAAGCAAGGTTATAATGTAACTTGCCTCTTTGCAACTTCTTTAACAGCTTTCCTGTAGTTTTAGAATTAATCAGAACTCTGTAATCTGGTCTACAGTACCTAGTCTGATATGGTCTCACACTATCTTTCATTTCCTCCCATAGCACCAGCATCTAGTCCAGTACCTGGAATAGAGTAGTAACTACTATTTAGGTAGTATATGGCCCAACCTTCATTACAGGTGCTGTGTATCTGCAATGTATTATGATCTATTATTACTGAAATAACTTTCTCTCTCCCTATTTCTCTCTGTATCTATAGACTTCAATTTCACAACCCATCAAGTGTGTATCATTATTATTTTCATTTCACTAATTAAAAAGCTGTAGTATATGGATACGGAGAAACTTGTCTGAACTTTCATGGCTGTCCTGTAACAGAGATGGGATTCCAGCCATTTAGCCTGGCTCCATTGCCTGTATGACATGCAGCATCTTTGTTTCATAGAATAGAAATGAGAATGAAGTAACAGTGAATGAAAACATTGTCCTCTCTATGGACATTCTATGCAGATTCTACTACGTGTCCATGTTTCAGTGAGAGATGTTTCATCTCTTGCTGCTCAAACTTTTGCTGTTGAAAATTTTCACTAAAAGACAGAAGGCTTGCTTTTATAAATAAATACTTCATCCCCTGAACATTTTTCTCTTCAGTAGTTAGTGCTGATAAATAAAATATAAATTCATAGTCTTTAATGTGAAATAAATATTTTTTGACATTATGACTCAAAAGAAAAGAAAATGTATTAGTTTAATTTACTAATGCTGGGACAAAATAGCTGATAACACTTAAAGGAGAAGAAATTTAATTTAGCTCATGGTTGCAGGGGATTCAGTCCATGGTAAACTGACTCTGAGGTGGAAATATCAGGGCAGACCAAAGTTGCTTAGTTCATGGTGCCTGGGAAGCAAAGCCCAAGAGAAAAGAAATGGAGAGGAAGGGATGAGACCAGATGTGGACTCCAAAAGTTTTCATAATCCATACAGACAAACCTAGAAGTGTGCTGATTCTCTAGGAGACTTCCAAGCCAATCAAGTAGAGAAACTTAACCATCCCAAGTAATTTGTCTGAAGAACGTTTACAAATGCTTGGGTTCTTGTCATTCTCTTTGTAGTGGAGAGAGGTAAGTCATGACTTAAAATTAAACAGTTACCAGCAGAACTACATGACCAAAGTCAGCTATTAAGAGATATTTAACCAGAAATATTAAAATATTAAATCAATTGAGATCACCACTTTTTGCATACATGATCTCAAATAATTAACATTATTGACTCCCTTATCAAAAGCATGATTTTTATTTTACAGTGAAAACAGAGAACTTCAGACATTTTGAAAACCGAGGAAGTGGAGGTAAACTTGTGCTACAGTGACTTGTTCTTCGTAGAAGTTTCTTCTACTATAACGGGGATGAGTAACATCTCACATGGATTTACTTATCCTTTATCATAGGTTGCTAACTATTTTTGAACAACTGTTTACAGCCAACTCTTACTACTACGGATTTTAAAAAAATCTTCTAATTTCTGCTTACTAGACATCAGTCTCACTTTTGCCCTTTTGACTGACATGGACCTTGAACCTCTCCACTGCCAAGCAGATGGCTGCTCCTACTGTGCTTGAGGATTAGTATGCTTCTGGTTCTGTGTTTTCCTAGACTCGTGAACATCTCTCTGACTAAGATATTGAGCCCAGGTATATTTCCATACTCCAGCCTCCCCTCTTTTCTGCTCTTACTCATGGTCAGTTGTGGCATATAGTGTAGAACACAACATTCAGTATGAAGTCTGACAGCTGTTGTTTTACATACTGCATGTACACTAACAAAACGTTGTTAAACTCTTATTTATTTGTTCAGCATTTGCTTTTTATCTATTTTGGCTCACATTGAATTTATGATAAACTAAATCTAAATCTGCCTCTAAATCTACATCATATGTCAGCAAATTTGAAATATGACATTGCTGCTATTTTTCTGTTTCCACACTTTCATAATTTCTCTTGTAAATTTCTTTCCCTGAACTTAAGGGTTATTGAAAAGCATTCCCTTCTATACATTAATTGTTTAGGCCTTCTGCTTATTATTAATTGATAATTGTGTTACTTTATGATAAAATCTATATGATACTGACTCTTCATAATTTATTGTGACCTTGTTTATGACCTTGTGCAAGACTAAGTTTTAGAAATTTTCTAATTTTGCTCAAAGAATAGATATAAATATGTCAGATATATATGAGAAATTTACTTGCTTTACTGGATTGTTTGATTTCAGAGTAATTATTAGTTAATAATATCCAATTATGTTAAGTATTTGAGATTATATATGCTAAAAGTGGTGATCTCAACTGATTTAATATTTTAATATTAGGCTGGGATGTGGCACAATGGTAGAGCTATTACCATACATGCACAAGGACCTGGGTTCAATCCCCAGCACCACACACACACACACAAAACATCCAACTATAATTATTGATTTATACATTGCCTGTGTGATTCTGCCAGTAGTTACATAAAATTTCAGTGGTGTTTTATATAAGATTCATGTCAGTTATACATAACCAGAATATAATATGTCCATTTTTTTTCTCCTGACTATTTTTACTTTTTACTTATTTTGTCTGATTTTGGCTTTCTTTGGTCTGTGTTTGTTTTAATAATTTTTTGCATTTCTCTCTTTTCAAACTTCATGTGTTTCACTCTTTAATATTTTAGAAACATCCATCAGAAGGTCTTTTTGATCATAGTCATCTTCATTTTTTATAATTACTATTAGATTGGGATATACTTCTGACGTAATTTTTTTTCCATTTGTCAAAAGAATTTTTGTTTTCCATTTGAAACCTTCCTACTTTCCTAATATCTATTGATTATAGTGTGTTTACTTCTGCTGGCTTGAAAAATTGTTTTCCTTTTATTAGAATATATGCTAGAGCTTAAATTTTCTAATCATTTTAAAGGTAATAAATATCTATAAATTCTATTTTTATAAATTAAGCAAGTCCTCTATGTGATATAGTTTTAATTCTTGATATTATAGACATTTTATTCCTTTTCAGATATTTCTTTTTCTTGTGGTCATTGCTGTTCTGAAGAATAAATTGTTTCCCCAGGATATTTATTCACTTTTAATTTTCTTATGTTTGTAGCACCTCCTGAATATATTTTTGGACATGCTGCAGAACATGTCAAAGTGACTTTTGCATGATAAGCCTTTGACATCTTATGTGTTTGACAAGATTTTTTTTCACACCCAGAGTTAAATAAAACATTTAGTTGGAAATTGAGTTCTGGCTTAATGTATTTTCTTTCCACACTTTGAAAATGTAACTCCTGATCTTCTTAAATATGATGTCCTTGAGAATTTTAATACCAATTTGATTCTAACTCCTCTACAAGTGACTGGATTTTCCTTTCTTCAATCTCAATACTTTTATAGTTTTTTTTTTTCATTCTTTCTTGATATTTTGGGAGGAATCTTTTTAACCTGGTTGTGGTAAATACTATTAGTGACTTACCCAACAGGTGTTTCCTCTTCTTTCTTATTTACTTTGTATGATAACATATTCAGATCCCTGGAATATATCAATATCAATTTAAGGCAATCAACAAAGTTCACTTGATATTGAGTATCTGAGAATGATTATGAGGTTCCAAGAATGTGCTCTGTACATCAAGGCTCAGGGTGTTTCCTGAGACCAGAAGAACAAACAGCCACATGAGTGATACTGTCCTCTTGGCTTCACTGCACATGGAGCCTTGGAGTCCAGATTAGATTTGTGTTAGGACAATACACTGCTGGATTTTGTATTGTATGCGTTGTGTCAGCATGTATTTTGTCCTCATTATGAACATGTTTGTATTTATTATTTTATTATTTCTTTCTGGCTATGAAGATATTGGGGCATTTGAAGTTACCTTTTTTATTATACTACACACTTTATGCACATAGTGTGATGATAATTTTGTATGATGCTTTTACTGTCTTTGAATTTGAGTTGAAACCTGTCATATGAGGTTATATGTGGAGTTTTCCAGTTGTGGTGTTATATGCACATTCAAAAAATTTCAGATTTTGGAACTTTTTGATTTTTGAATTTTCAGATGGTGGTTGTTCAACCTTTAATGATAATCATTCCTACTATTTATTCAACTACTATTAATTATTATTGTAAATGAATGCAAAGGTAAAACTCTTTTGGCCCTAAAGATCTATTCTCCTAGCTATGCTGTTGTAGTTTCTAGTTGTCCAGCTTGGATACTTACTGCCTTCATTTACTAAGCAACCTTTGCTGGTGCCCAGATTCAGCCTCTGAGAGACCAGTATCTAGATATTTCTATTAGCTGGATGTCGTTTCATCTCTGATGAATTGGATTACTTGCATAATTTAGTCAATATCCTTGGCTATTGGCCCACTCTAATTTTGGTTCACCTGCTTCTTGTTTCATTTTGTTCTACTTTATCATCTCCCTTTTGCCATCCTGATATTGTCATCCTAGGTGTCTCAAAACTGAGATGCCATGCTCCTGGGAACACAGTTGTATATCAAAATAGTGCCTGTTTTCAAAGGGATAATAATTCAAGAAAGAGATAAACAAACAGGTAGTTAGTTACAATATAACCTTAAATGTCCTGGTATAGGTAGAACAACAAAAGGCTCTAGATGTGAAGGAATATAAGAAATTTCTTTCCTTAGAAAAGCTGAGAATTAATTAATAGAAGTGGTGTCATATCAACTGAGCCATAAACATTCAGTGTTTTCATTCCAGGAGAGAAAATGCCATGTACAAATATGGAAATTGGACTATGAAAAAGCATGATATAGTTGAAGGACTTGGGGTGCAATTCATCGGCACCGTTTTTGAGAAGTTGTGTTATGGATGTAACAGGGTGAGATATTGAGAATTTAAAGCATAGAAGGCACCAAAACAACCATGTTATTTACTTTCTCCTGCCTCTGAAAGTGTGGGTTTCATCTCTGGGGAAAGAGGACACTAGCATACAGCATTTCTTCAGATTGAATTCTTTTCCTTTCAGAATAGATAAACTAACTCTTTCTAGTTTGAGAGTCTCGAATCTCATTTTTGGAGTCAAGTCAGTTTTCCTGTATGCTCAGTGTTTAATGGAAATCACCAAGAGAGAAATTCTTTTTACGTGGATTAAAAGAGAGAGAGAAGCTAGTATTAATGATAATAAAATTTCACTAGAGAAGAAAAGATGGGAGCTAGCTAACAGTGTGCATTAGTGGGGGAATCAGAGAATCAAAAACTTATTTGAATGCAGCACCTCTGTTGTGGAGTGGTAGAAACGGATGCTAGGTGGCCCCTGGCAGTGTCTGCAAAGATGAGGAAGGATGGGCAATAGTAGCAGTAAGCTCTGAGAGGCGCTGCTTGCTGGCGCAGTGCAACAGAATGGGTCATGACGTCAATAATAAATAGCGTTCACTGTAGCTCAATGCAATCTGCCATTTTCCCTGTACCAAAGAAGGTAAGGGAAGGGAAAGCAGTATGACCAGTTGTGCTCTTGCTAAAAGTGGCAGGCAGTCTTGGAGTCTAGATTAGATTTGCTTTCAGAAAATTTAAGAAATGCATATATATTTACATTTTTGTGTCACTGACCCCTTCATCTCTATTACAAACATAGCCATTTTAACTTTCTTTTTTACAAAGATGTGGACACTGAGAATAGCTAGAGTCTTAATTGCCTTTGTAGTTTCAGCTGCTCATGCTAAGGTGTGTATAGAGCAAATTATCAGCATATATGTGCTGAGTGACAAACAAAATAAGAGGAATTCAGAGAAACTGCTATCACTGTTTACTGCAGGTCTCATCAGTTCATGAGGTAAATGTGCAACTTTCAGGTCCTGTTTCATGGGTCCGTAAACTGTTGTGCTGCAGATTTAGTTTTTAGGGATGAAATAATTACATTTCATTGTGATGGTGATTTTCTTTAGTTTCTTTGACACTAAGGTTACTGTCAACATAGAGAAATTGGCATGACCTTATTGAACATGCTATCAACAGAGATAATCCACAGTTAAAGCTGTTCTACTTTAGGGAAAGCCTGTCATCACACACATACAGGGTGGTTGCTATTCTCTGAGTCAGTTTTAATCCTGTGATCCCTGCCATCAAAAAAGTATATTTTCCCCTTTTGATTTTAATATATTTTCATCTCCTAATATTACTTCTTAATATAACAAGATTTTAGAAACATTTTTCAAGAATGTAGATTCATCAATATAGTGGGCATCCTATGAAGGGTGCCCATCTCCGGTCAGTCATGGAACCTCAAATTACCACCCACAAGTAGCGCTCACATAATAGTCTTATAAATACTTCTGGGATTTCCAGCAGTATCTTTGGCAAGATAAAATTGTCAGTAGAAAATAAAACACAACAAAAACTGAGTTGGCTTTGGAGGTGCACTATTTAAAGTCAACCAAGAGGCATTTGAGGACTGGTGGGGCATCTTGCACACTGATTGACAGTGAGCAAGTTAGTTCTGTCTCCATTTTTGATATGTATATAATAACTGCACATACCTTACTGAACTGTTATGGGATTTAAATGAAATGATCTCTTTCAAAGCACATAGCTCTTATTAAAACTTAAAAAACTACATAGTTTATCAAATGTTCATCATTTCTCTATTTCTGGAAATATACTGACTTAACTAATTTAATGTATAATTGGCATTGGGTAAGTAAAGGTTTACATTTTTCTTATGGTTTTCAGGGAATGGTTAGGTGCAGAATGAAACAGCAATTTTATAATTGTTTTTTAAGGTGCAGGAACAATATTGTACTCATGTTTACACATTGCCTGAAGGACCTCATACCAGGGCTGAACAAGTAAACTCCTTTCAATTAGAGATATCAGCTCAGGAGTCAACATTTACACATGATTATTTATGTATGAGGTGGGGTTCATGTTTTTCAAAATAAGTATTATAAATAAGTATCTTGATTTTATATTAGATTTAGCCCTTTAATATTCATGCCTAACAAAAATACTTTGCCTGTTATATGACAGCATTGTAGATGATTTTCTTAGTTAATTTTCTATGACTCATAATGTATGGATATTCCTAATGATTCCATTAGAGTTTAAATAACAGAATTCACACAAATGTATTTTTACTGAGCAGGAGAAACATAATTTCTCTGGAACTGCAGCTGCTGTAGTAGAAGATGAGGCTCTTACTATCCCTTGGGGAGATTACTGTCTCTGCCAGCTGACTTAGTTTTTATACAGCCAGCGATTTATTAGATTGCTTTGCTCTTAAGTGTGATAATAGGCCTTATGCTTAGCAAGGTTTAGAGACTTCCAGTGCATTAATATTTTATGGCAATGACAGGCAAGACACATTTTGTTTACCTAACAAGACAAGCCAAGCCAGGGCTGATGTGTACTGGAGATTAGCACTTTTAACTCGGAGGAACTCTGCCAATTGTGTATTTAGGGCTTTGCAATGGCTCTTATAATTGTAATCCAATCAGTTCCTTATTTGGTAAATAGCCACTAAGTGTAAAGAAATCATCACAGCCTTAGAGTCTGGCCTTAGACCATGGGTTTTATAGTGGTTTCTTTTCTTCCACTAAAGGTTTTATTTGCTTTGGAAATCACTCAGCAAAGGGCCAAGGTTCAGGCAGATGCAAGTACATCCTAATTCTCGTTGGTAGGTCCATCCAACTGATTTGACTCACCTACTAGGGAGAGTTGTAAGTTGTGTGTGTGTTGTAGTTGTGCTGTGGTGTGCTTGATTTCTGGAATTTCATTGTTGTCATTGCTTTACTTTTGTACACATCATTTTAAATAGTGTAGTTCCTCGCCCTCTTCCAGAAGTACAAATAAAACTGTTGAAATAGACAAAAGTGAGTTACCGATGTATTATTTGTCTTCCTTTCTTCATTAAAGTTCAGAGTTGTACCAAGTTCCTTATTGAACAAAATTCCTAAGTCTCAATGAATAGTAAATACTGCAATATTGATTCTCTTTAATTTCAAATTATCTACATACATCAAACATGTACATAGCTTTTGAATACAAAATTATGTGTGCAGTATTTCCTCAATCTTCTTAAGGACTATGAGCATTCCCATCAAGGTTTTAGGTACTTTTTAGTTATAATATTTAGCTCAATTTTCTATATTAATATAAGCATTGGATGGATTCTGAATGTTATAATTATAATTTAGATTTGTAATGGAGTTTGAAATTTCTCCAGTTGTGTACCTCATCTCAGGATGTGCCCTAATTTAGAAAGGAACAGAACAGCATCTATAAAATTGGATGAGGTACGGCTTGGGGTGAGGAATGGAAGACAGGTTCAGAACATAAGGACCTGACAACTGACTGGGAAAGAGGCTCAGACACATGGAGATGTGAGTCAGCGAAAGTGCAAAAGCAGAAAAGACCACGCACAGGCACATTTAGAAAAGTCACAGATACCCAGTGTTCCACTGATGTGTAAACACAAACCTTGGCATGTCTGCAGGGCCTTCTTTATATGTTCATTACTTTTAACACCATTTGGTGCAAACCTCAAAGGAACACAGCCAATGGCTATATCTTGAGCTTAGAGTCTTGCTGTGGTTGGCATCAGGCTTACGCTTGACTAAATCTTTTGGTATTTCTGAGAGGGCAGAAAACTGGAAAATACATAGTTTGTGTTTACAGATTGCTAACTTTTTAAAGTAGGGGTGGGGTGGTTGATGTGTGTTCATGTGTGTTAGAGTCTTGAAAATCACAAATATACAATAAAATACAATTAGGCCTTTATGTAAATCATCAGGGTTTTGATGTTTTGGGAAGAGGTAGGAAAGTAATGTGGAATCAGTGACAATGAAAAAATGAAGTTGTGATACTTTCCATCTCTTACAAAGCTTTTCTTTATTTCCTGTAATTGCCTGAAAAATGCACATTTAAATGGCAGCTCATTAAGTTTTGGTAGGACCAATACAATCAGATGTACCTTGGTCTCTTCCTCTTCTGTTCCTGATTTTTCTTTCAGAGAACACTTTCTGACTGCAAACTCCATAGAAGAAAAATTGGAGGGTGATGGGAGCAAGAGTGGGATTGTGTTAGGCTTCCTCAGCCAGGAAATAAGGTGAGAGCGAGTTTCCACAAGTGCTGGGAGTGGAAGCACACAGCCATACATTCTGCGCTTGTGCCTGAGAGTGTCATGTGTTCTGTACTTCATTAATGCGCTCAAGTAATATTATTTTTCTGTCTCCTTACCCTCCCCAGAGTCTAAGGCTCTCAGACCTGAGAGAAACTCAAAATACCACATTGTTGGGAAAGAGCTGACTTTGGCTTTCTTCACAGAATTTAGAGGTCCAGTGACTTGGAGCAAATCACAAGGCTGGTGATTGGCTATGCGTCTGTGTTTATAAGTGATTAAAAGGAAAACCACTTCAATAATCTTCAGGCCTCTGCTCTTGACTGGGATCCTTTCCAACCAGGCCTGGTCTGCGGGACTCCCAGGAGGAGGAAAGCACACAAAGGCTGGGCCAAAAAATTAGAAGAAAAAACAAAGGCATTGGAATCAGAAACTTCAGTGTGGGCCAGAATCCAAGGGCTGTAACTTTTCCTCTTGATTGGAGTCTCACATTCCATATTCCATTTCAACTTTTAGCTCATGCTCCCTCAGCTCACAGGGGCTTCCCAGAACCTTGGAACATTAATGTTACATATGTTTGTTTTGAACACAGAGGGTTTGGCTCTGATTTGCCGTTACAGAATGCAATGGGAATGATAACAGCGAGATGATTTAAATAGCAGAAGCTTTTAAAGAGCAGTCATGAGGAGTTGTTAGGGAAGAGGATGCTGCTCTGTCTTGGTGAGCACTCTGGAATGAATTTCAAGAAGAATTTCCCAAATGAATGAGTTTCATGGTGCTTAAACAGATAATAAACAAAACCTCGATTCATTCAGGATTTCTCATGTTGTCTTATATTACTTTTCATCAAGACATGGATAGACGGGCTTTTGAATCTAAATCACTGCCAGGTTGGGAGGAAGGCAATATGTTCCAGGTTCTGAAGTCTGTTTACCTGGGTTGGAGTCCTAGCTGCACTAGGTTTTTACTGTATGATATTAGGTGAATGACTTTCTGGCCCCTCTGTCATCAATGAAATAAAGAATCTACCCGCTGAGACTGTTTACAGCAGTGAAGGAAATAATATATGTAAAATATTTTACACAGTGCTTGCAACGTAAGGAGTGCTAATGAAAATTATTGTGTTACATTTAGGGCTAGACATGTGCGTTATGCCATTTTGTATTCCCGTATTAGGTAGCTTTCTAAAAAGAGATCAATAAAAAGGATAGAACTTGGGGAAGACAGTAATTTATGTATCATTCCTCTAACTTCTATTTCACCTCAGAAGTGGATAATAAAATTACTTTTGTTCTTTTACAAAGTGATATTGGTAGAAGTTTATTTTTGTTTTAGAATGTTTAGTGTGTTTTCGTTGCTATAAATGACCAAAGTTCCAGATAATTGTCTTTGATAGAATCAGAGTGGGTTTACTGTTCCTAACAACTTGAATATTTTCCTGTGTATGTGGTCATAGAGATGAAAACAAGCAACAACATGATGGTATGAAGTAACATTTGTATTTAGAATCACATTCATTTAATAATAATATTTTAATGTTGCTTTAAGCATACCTTGTATTGCCATTTTGTTTCATCCAGAATAGTTCATGAAAAGGAAATCTAAAAGTATGTGAATTCTGCACTTCAGACTTTCTGTTTTGTTTTATGCTGTCAGATATATAATTCTACAAGCATTTGTACAGTGGTCAAAACATTAGAAATAATTAGTCTACGTGTGTTTAAACCTCAATAGGAAACACTTGTGCTCCAAAAGATCTAAATATTTAATGAGATTTTTGAAAAGTACAATTATTTTTATAGAAAAGGAACTTTACCTCTGAGACCCGAAGAAGCTGTTTATAGTATGAAGAGATTTTTTACACTTTAAATGTATAACTTAATAAGAATTGCACCATTTCAATCTTACCATCTCTAATTTGAGAAGAAACAATGGAAAAACCATGTCAGCAAAATATTTTAGAAGGGTAGCACCTATTTATTATTTAGGAAGATGTCCAAAATATACAGAAGCAGAAATCTTACTCAGACTATTTTAGTTTATTGACTTTTCTGTGCTTGAAAATCATAGCACAATTCTCCAGAGATACCTATAAGGATGTATTACATCATAAAGTACACCAAGGATAGTATTCCAAGTTATTAAACTGTCAATATACATTATACTACAATTTGTCCTCAATCCAATGCAACTAAAAGCCAGATTGTTGGCAGGAAGTTTAAAACTTAAGACTGTTTTCTAATCATGTGAGCCTAAGGTACTTTGGGGGAAAATGCTGTAATAATAGCTGGACTACTCCATAGAAGCATGTGTGAATTTCATTGGTTTTGTACAACAAATGTACAGCTATTACAAGAAAGGATTCAGGAGGATTACCACTTAAAGGCTTTTACTAGCAATGCTGTAGATGTCTCATTTCACAGCATATTAATAATGGTTTTGTATAATACTAGCAGGGAGAAATCGTAGAAACTAGAATTTAAATAATGTTTAATTTTCCCATAAATATTTAACAGATGATATGACATTGTAATATTGACAATATCATCAAACCTCACTATCCCAAAATTTTGTGCTTCTTTTCGTAAGTCAGAATTTATGTAATTTCTTGTATAAAGAAAAATAAAAAGGGATAGGTGCTGACCAGTATCTTCAACAATACTTTATCATGGAAATAGAGGAAAGGAAAATTTGCCCAGGGAGATAAAACTTCCTATTCAAAGGAGGTTAAGGGTGCAGTCTTATGTGTTGATATATGTCATGGCATCCCAAATTCTAGGCGGTGTTTAGAAATGAATTGTTAGTACCTGGGAGGCTGAGGCAGGAGGATTGTTGTGAGTTGAAGGCCAGCCTGTGCCACAAAGTGAATTCAAGGCCAGCTTGAACTGTACAGCGAGACCCTATCTCAAAAAAAAAAGGACAAAAAAATAGATAAAGGAATGAATTGTTGCTCTAACATAAACTGGAGTTCCTCTTGTAAAATCTGTGGTAATTTGAACTCTCAGCAAGATATAATACCACAGCAATTAGCCTGATGGTAGAATATGAAGGTTTCTTAAAATACATTTTCAGAATTACTCAAAGCACTACTCAAGCAAAAAGTAGAATATTATTTATGGCCCTTATAATGTTTGTGCATTCTATCTTTAGCTATCCTGTGTCAGGTGTAACACTGATGTCTCCTCTCAAAAATAAATTGGGGAAATTTTCCTACTGGTAGAATAGTATTGTATTTCCCTTTCTCATGTAACACATCAGGAAACTTTTCATTTTACTTTTTTGTCTTCAAAGGTATAAAAAATAACAGTGTTGAGCTTCCTATCATTTTAATTTATATACTAATAGAAGCATCTCACTGCTGACATTTCTGCAGTTTTAGAGTATATGTTAGAAAAATAACTTCAAATTCTACTCCACTATGGTTCAGGGCCTGGACTTCTGTGGGAGACTGTGTGTTTTTCTTCTCACTTTATGTTATTCACTGCTGGCTTAGCAACCAACCTAATTGTCTCTACCACCTGTCGGGAACATGTTCCACCTTTTTTCAGGGAACTGCACTTGTTTCTGTTAGCCTGAGGATTAGCTTTAAACTGCTCATTTTGGTATTCAGAATGAATCAATCAGTTATGTCATTATTCTCTATCCTGCAAAATTACTCTCTCATTGCCCTTGGAAGGGAATTGAAATGGTCTCATCTGTTAATTACATCTTTCCTTGTTTGGCTGTTTGGCCTTTCCACATGCAGTCCCCAGCATTCTGTCCGTGGGCTTCCTGTGAGTGAAGGGTGAAGCTGATTTGAATTACGCATGTTCCATCAGTCATTAGGAAATAGATTTTCTTTTCTTCTTTCCAACTACAAGGACTATAGTAGGTGTGCAATTATGGTGAATTGGTATGAGCATATTCATCTATCATTACACTGTCCTTGTCAAGACTTGATTTTTACAAGATGGGTAAGCATTTTGACATGAATTCAATTTTATATCTGTAATCAGTCATCCATTCTCTAAGAATTAATGCAATATATAAATTATTTTATTGCACTTTAAGCATTATATATGCTTTTATAGAAAATTTTCATAAACTATTTAAAAACTGTACATAAAAACTGAGGAAAAACTTTAACCAATGCTTTTACATGCAAAAATGAATGTGTTTGACTTTGAACATAATGGTTTGAGATACACAGCACACAGGAGACAGTCCAGTCCAGAGATCTACGCAGGGTTTGGTACTAGATAGTCATGTTTGAGATCTATTTGTACAGCAATAATCAAAGCCATAATTTTGGCTGATTCTTTGTATTACATTTGTGGGTACAGAGCCTAGTGTTTCCTTCAATTCCTCCAAAATTATTCCAAGTAGCATAAGTAAAAGGAATTTTTAACAAAATAAAAGCCTTGATTGGCTATAGTGTTATTGGAAGCTCTTGCTTTGGTTTGGCCATTGGTTTATGTTTGAATTGCTTGAGATTTTCTGAAGTCACGTGAGCCGGGCACTTTATCCTTTCTTCAGCTGAGGGCAGTGAGGCAGGTGTGACTTTCCTGAGCTTACAGTGTTCCAGTTAGGCTCATACTAGTTCAGGTGTTTGGAAACACACTGTGGTGAATTCCAGAAAACCAAATATATCATAGTCTTTGAAATATTTTGCTCCTTCTATTCTTACTGTGACTTGAAAATCATCTAGGTCTCCCTACCTGACACTCACAGGTGGCATACTCTGAGTAAAGCACATCTTCTCTGAGCAGTGCAGAGTTTATATTGTTAATCATTTTGCCATAGAAATAGATGCCCAGAAATGTGAAATGATATGGCCAAGATAACCCAGTTTGTAAGTGGATGAATTAAGACTTCAGTTCAGAAGTTCTGAACTTGGGATTTAAACTATTCTTCCAAGAGTTTGTTTCTTACAGCATTAGAAGAGATGTAATCAATTGGTTAGTTGACAACTGAAACTTTTCATATGCATGAACCTTTAAAAACACAAATTTTAAGGTACTATTAACCTTTAATGTTTGAGGAAATTAAAGCAGAAGAACATTACATCAGGGTCAGTGTATTTATTCAGTGAAAGCATTTATTGCTGCTCTAAAATTTAGACTTTTACGATACAGAGAAGAAATATTTTAATGCTTGCAAATGCGCTATGTGGAGTTCATCATAAAATGGATATAAGTTTGAAAGGAAAACCTATGTGGTAGTGCATTATTTTTATTTTAGAAATACCTTTTAATGTAACTAAAATTATAGTCCAGGTAGTTGTATTCTTATATTTTAAATGTTGCAAAGAGAAAAAGATCAGGCAGTTTCAGTCATAGAATACAAACTTTTTCCATAGATATGATATAATATCACATCCCAAAGGAACTTTAAATTTGGGTTTGTTGTAGAGAACCCACTTGGTTACAGAGCAATTAAACAAAGAAATCAATTGTGATTATTAATGCAGGGTTTACACTAAATTAATGGTGCATGCTGTTAGTAAACCTCTGCAGAAAACCTAATGAAATCAGGGAAGTTGATGCTATTTCTAGCATTGCACGTATTCCCCTAACATAATCCAGAAAGTCAGCACCCAGCCATGAAAGTTGTATTGATTTCAACAGCTTTTTTAAGCAGTAAATTATAAAAAAAGTGGTGTGTTCTTTATAGGGGAGAAAAGGACATGATTACAAGATCATTTTTCTTTTCAATTTTCAAAAATTTATCTTGGACAGTGGAAAGCATTAAAAATACATGTGGTTATAACTATATGTTTCAGAGAGGTAGCCAAGGACAAACTTTATGTACAGGTAGCAAAATAGACATCGTAACTATTTGTAGGGTGGAATACTATGATCAAAACTTCATTTGGATTCTCAAATTCCCAATTATTTTATCTAATTTTTAAAAAATAGCCTACATTGTTCATTAAATTAAGCTTTCCATATTTAATTGTAAAGAGAGATCATTCACATTTGAACCTATTGCACAAATTGCAAGGAGTAATATTTGTGAGTGTGTTCGGGTAAAAGCTGACACTGCAGAGTCTCTCAGTTGATTAATGATGTTTTGAGCCCCATCTTTCCTCTGTGTCATAGCAGAGGAAAACAAGAATACCACATGTATGAACATAATGGTGCACTCCTAATGGGGCTGGGGGAGCAGTGGTAAGATTTGACTGTGGAAGATCTTGAGGCTGCAAAAATTAGATAAATATGACTTTTATGATGGTTTTTGAAATCAATTAGGAGATTGTCATGCCCCCCCAAACACTCAACATATCAAATCCTGCAATCAGATGCATTGTAAACTATTTTCATACTGTTTTATTAGTATACATGGACAGACTATGACTTTTCAGAAAGGAAAAAAGAATTGATAAATGTTCATTAATACTGACTCTAAACTTTTAAGAAATTAAAAAAAAGTTAGATTTCTGAGGGAAATTAACCCAGTGATTTTTGATCTTATCAACTACAGCACTATTGAAAATACATACAAGGTATGATTAAAAAAAATTTAAATTTAAAAATATTATTACAGGAAATGACATATTGTCATTAATCCCCCTCAAAATACTACACTTTGTGTCAAATACTTCTTGCCCATTTCTAAAGCTGCTCTGGAAGTCCTCTTTAATAAATATCATTAGTTGCTCTGTCTTGGTTGCCTTAATATCCTGAATTGATTTAAAATGTTTACTCTCCATGGTCATTTTGACCTGTGGGAAGAGCTAGAAGTTGCATGGTGCAGACCTGGCGAATGTGCTGATGAGGACACACTATGATGTTTTCAGCAACCTGCTTTTCCATTGGATGGCCCTTGGCAGTAGCATTCACTGCATTCTCTATCACACCTCATATAGATGATAGTGAAAGAGGACTTTCAGAGCTGCCTCAGAAAGTGGGAAAAATGATGGGTAGGAGCTTTTGCAGCAATGGGGAAACAAACTGAGGTTGATCAATGGCAATTTTTTATAGTAATAATTTTTAAAAGCTTAAACATTCATTTGTTTTGATCACCACTTATATTTGGGAGTGTCCCTCTATCCTGCAGTACAAAGCATTATAGGTAACATAGCCTACTTACTTGCGTAAACCCACACACAATATTGATAAGATGTATTAATTTTAACACAAAAGAATGATTGAAAATCATTTATAGTTGAATGTTTCTCCAGCACCGGGAATCAAACTCACGACCTCACACTTGCTAGGCAGGCTCTGTGCCACTGAGCTAAATCCCCAGCCCCTATAGTTGAATGTTTCAACATGTGTATAAATGTTTATATGTTTCTACACCAGAAGATCTACTGAAGTAGTTCAGTGCTCACACAAACGTGTAGAACCACCAGGAAAGTGGCAGCTGTGAGTGCTGGCTGCTGTGGCATCGCTAATAGGACAACATGGCTGTCTCCTTGGCGGCCGTTCTCGGAAAATGTCTAGATAAAGCAAAGCATGGTCTTCCTTTACACGAGAGCTGCATGTTTTGAAAAACCAGCACCTACTAAAAATATGAAAAGGACTCCATAATTACATGTTACATACAGCTAGAATTAGGCTCAGAAAATTGTGAAACAAGATTTTTTCCTGTGTGGCTGTCTGATGAGACATTTCAGATTTTGGGGGCCATAGAACAAGGCCTTATTTTGAAGTGTCCTCTGTAGTATGACAGGTTATCAAACATCATTGGCTCTTACCATCCAAACGTTAGAACATTTAGGAAAGTATATCAAATCCCCAACCAGATACTTACCAAAATAGCTGTTTTGCAACTGAAGAATTATAAACAAACAAATCAGGCAACACAACATCCCAGCAATGATTTTCATTTCTCAGCTATGTGTGTTGGCACAGTCAGCTACCATAGTCACAAGCACAAAACAGCAGCCAGTCCCCGCTCTGTCACAGATGAGGTATGACAGCTGAGTAAGTCATTTGCCCCTCCTGTACACTTTCATCATCCATAAAACAATACTGATCACATCTTTACCTCACTATTAGGATACCACAGAACCAAATGTGAAAATGTAATATTTGTCACTGATAGACAGGAAATCACCTTGTTAGGTCTCCATTTAGCATGTGATCTATTTATCTCTGTTACCTCAAACTTTATACAACTGAAAGAAATGAAGTTTAGAATGTTTGAACTTCCACTATGAAATGTGCTGCCCACATGTCAATAAACTGTTTAAGTCAAGTAATCTCTACGCAGCAGCATTTCCACATATATGAGTGTATGAATATATCTGTCTGTCCGTCTATCTATAACTTACCTATGTATCTACTTACCTGTCTACATGACATATAATGTTTTACCTCCATGGTTCACAAAGTACAGATGAGGTGTTACTCTGAGTCCCTCACACTTTTCCTGGATGTTTATAATGTCAGATTTTTCTGAGAATCATGTGAACACCCTGTTAGCCTTTTTCATTTTTCTGTCTCTATACTTCTACAGTGGCAGTTACCGGAGCCCAGTGGTACGTGGCATTCCAGGGGATTGGATCTAGAAGCAGATACGAAGATCTAGCTGTCTTCTACTAAGTATCATGTGTGCAAAATGTAAAACAAAATCACACATCTCACTAATTTTTGTGACTATCTAAGTTTTATCTTATTTTTAATTTTTAATATAGGAAACATCAGTGCATATGGCCCATATAAACAATAGTATTCTGCGTCCTTAATTATTTTTAAGAAGTGAAGAGTTCTTACAAGTTTGAGAACTCACTGATTTAGATGATACTCTAACTCTGTCTTCATTAAGGAATTGGCAAACTTGGCTTTTCTGTAAGAAGGATTTGTTTCTTGATGTATGAAGCTTCGTTATTGTACTCATTCTACGTTATATTTAGGTTCTTTGGGAATCAGTTTCATTTGTGCTACCTCTTTGTAACACAATTCTAGCAAATACAGAATACTTCAGTTAGCAAATTTGAAACTGGTGGTACTCAATTTCTTTTACCTTATGGTTTGGAGATTCAATATAACTTTTTTTTTTGTTGTTGTTTTTCTCCGGTACCGGGAACTGAACTCACGACCTTGCACTTGCCAGGCAGGTGCTTTGCCGCTGAGCTAAATCCCCATCCCCCATAACTTTAATTATAGTTAAGAACACAGCAAATATTTTAGCAAATGGAAGGGACAATTTAGGATGAAAAGAACAACAAGGTACTTTTTGTTCCAGAAACTCTTGAATTTATATCACAAATGGCAGGCTTCCTTACATGTTTTCCAAGGAAGAGTAATCATTAGCAGTAAACACTTCTTGAAAAATCTCTGGCTGTGAAACAGTGAGTTTGTTTTGGTGAGGCAAGCTGTATAACAAAATACATCTACTTGAATACACACAGCCTCTTGGACCCAGGAAAACAAACATTCATTCTTTGTAAGTTCTCTCTTCCAAGTCTCCCATGACAAAAATTGGAACTTTTAGAGCCACAAAATGTAAAGAAAAAAGATGTGTGAACATGCTGACAGAATACAGAACGGTTATTGCATGTTAAACACATCTGAGTGGCCCAGTCTTCCTGCTATGCAGCAAGCCAAACACATTTAGTAAAGAAATGGTGCTCCAAACCCAGCTTCAGAGAGTAGACCTAAAACAGTCAAACTGCAAAACAAAACAGAAAACTTTTTGTTGCTTTTCTGTTTTTTAGAGGGAAGGGTACCGGGAATCGAACTTGACCTCAAGCTTGCCAGGCGGGTGCTGTGCCGCTGAGCTACATCCCCACCATCTTTTGTGGCTTTTCTACCCAAGCAGCTCCAGGGAATCAGCTTGCCTCACAAGTTCAGCTAGCTCAGCGCTGACTCTTTTCCTGGAGCAGCCCTGTCAGTTATTTTAAAACTATAATGTGTAGTTCTTTATGTGGCTAATTTAGAATTTCTCAAAAGTTTGCTATTCTTAGGGGGACGTTCTAAGTTTCTCAGTTCCCTGAGAGAAAAATTAGCAAAAAAACCCCTCTGCATGGTAAATTGAAAATATAAATTCTCATAAGAGGTGAAGAATTAAATAGCTGGAAAGAGTTGAGCTTTGTAACTTCTCTTTCCAGATAGGGTCCATGCTTTCTTTACAGGCCCTGTGCAAACCAGTTACTTTATCTCTGGTGCTCAGTGATAAATGAGACATCCTAATTTTATTTTTTTGCCAACTGGAAAAGTGAGATAAGATAAATCACTTAGCAAAATACATGAAAGGTAGTGTTTTATATATTCTAGGTCTCTCTTTTACCCTTATTTCCCTTCTTCCCTCCTTCCTTCCCTCCCTCCCTTCCTTCCTTCCTTTCTCTCTCCTTTTTTTACGTCCCCTTCTTCCTTCTCTCTCTCCCTCAGTTTTCTCAGTAGTAGATTTGAATGTATTTTCCACATGAATTCTAATGACAATAATTTTTAACATTATAAATCCAAGTGAAGCAGGGTGTGGTAGTGCATGCCTGTAATCTCAGCACTCTGGAGGCTGAGGCAGGAGGATCGCTGGGAGTTTGAGGCCCGCCTGGGCTACAAAGTGAGCTCAAGGCCAG
>NW_004955521.1:3761161-3819470 GCF_000276665.1 Chinchilla lanigera | reverse complement strand
ACCATGTCCCAAAAAAAAAAAAAAAAAAAAAGGCTAAGTGATTTATAATAAATATTTGTTAATAGTAACATTTAAAATTTTTTCTCTGATGCTGTTACAGTAGATTATAATTGTTTATTTTTATTTCTTTGACCAGCTGCAATTCATATAAATTTGATACATGTGTTTGAGAGATGTATTACCAGATTACCTGGACCAAATTCATATAATCTAGTGTTATGCAGGAAGCTTCACAGACACTATCCTAGTAAATGACTGGCAATCGTAGCACTGCAGAGATTCCATACATCAATTGTCTTTCCTTTGGTTCTTCGATGGGATAGGTTCTCAGTGAGCTTATTTCACTTCTATTTTCTCTTCCCAAAGCACTACAAGATTTGAACCAATTTATAATTCCACCAGTTTTTTTTTTTTTTTTTTTTTTTTGCAAGGAGATATTTTTAAGTATACTTGATAAACTTAAAATTAAGTAACTGTGTAAGTCCCTGGGCTCTTTAGTAACAGTTCATGAAATATTTGTTAGCAAAAAAGTCAATGGAGAAAAACAAATGGCTTTGTTTCTCAGAAACATCTTGAAGTACTTTCCTACGCTTTTGGGTCATAAAAACTCCAAACATATTTTGTCAAACATGCTTTCCTCAACTTTGAAACCCATGTGGATAGTCAGGGAAAAGCAATCTGTATGTTTCTAATTAATTTACACTTAACTCATCAGAATGCTGTTTTCTAAGAGCTATTTGATGTGCAAGACCCCTTATGAGCCTTTCAAATATGGTTTCTAAGCATTTTTCCTTTGAACCAGAAAGTCACTTTTTTTCCTGAAGCAAATGGAATTTAAGTCTCAAATGGCTTAGTTTGGGTCAAAAAATTGTCAGACGCACACAGTCTGACCAAACATGCTGTCTTGCTTAAATGGATTAACTCATGCAGCAGGCACTAGGACTTCAGGGAATTTCATAAAATTAGGCAAAGATTTACTTTAAATGGCCAGTGCCAATGAAACTTTTGTTTATTTAGCAGTGCTCTGGGATAAAATAATGTTAAATATTATCATGTGAGTGAGCCTAGGTATTGCTGCAGGAAAATGCAAATGAGTTAAAAATATTTTGTCTGAAAAGAGCACATTTGTTTTTATAGTGCATGTGAAAAGGTTTTATTCTAGAATTATCTTCCTGGTTTTAGTGCTAAAGTCATGCTCTTCACAGGACATGCATAGATTAGCGTCATCAAATATTGTTTCTCTCACCCTGCTTAGAAGGATCCTGAAAACAGTGATTCCTACAGTAAAAATCAATGACAGATCCAGAGTACAACCATTAACAAATGTTCCAGGTATGTCATGTTTCACTATGTTTGCATGGCCCAAGAGTGCATGAGTATTATATTTTCATTTTAATTCCTTCTTTGATGTTATTCTTACAAGTACCTTTGACTTCTTTCTAATAGCACTTAGTTTGAAATATCTACCATGATTTTTAAACTGTCATGTCATAATGACCTGGCATAAAAATTTTTTTGTTTAGAGGCATCTTGTCAACACATATACTGCAGCAAGAAGTTATTGGAACTTTCGTAACTAGTTTCTGTCTTCAATATGCAAGAGTCCTTAGATAAGTTCTTGTGATTTTTTTTTCACCATTTATACCCATTTTCCCCTCAATTCAGGCATGCAATAATCCATCACTCTGCTATAACTCCTGGTTAACAATCACTCATAGATTTTGTTAACTAACTTCACTTTAGTTTGCAAACATGCTTATCTAGAGGGTTTTGCATTATTACGAGTAATGTTTTATTGTCATAATATAGCCAAATGGTTGATTCCATTGATTGCATACAAACTGACTAAATGTTCCACATCTCTATTGTCAGAACTACTTTCCTTTTTTTTTTCCTTTTCTAGAACAAATTTTTATTGGAAATAGCTTGAAAAGTAAGGTAATCTGAGCATACAGTATGGACAAATGCAAATTTCTTGAGTTCAGAATGCTTTTATGTAGAAAGTATTGTATAACTTCTGTAGTGTTTGATATGCTAGGTAGAAAAGAACTTGAACCTCTATTTCTTAGATTAAATTCAGGAGCATTTTCATAGAAACAGTGTTATTTCAGTATGCACGGATATTTTAAAGTGAAAAATCTTCTAAATCCATTAGTATCATTTCCATGAAGTGTCAGATGCTTTTCACAGGAAGATTCAGAACTTTGGGAAAATACATGTAATTTATCCAGAGTGAGACTATAATCTAAACACCAGATTACCATTTTCTTTCCTTAAAAGTTCTCTACAGCCACATTTCTCAATTTCCTATTTATGTTCAATGCTTAGCCTTTGAAATGAAGTTTTAAAAAAATTTTTATTAGATCATGTTTCCAGGACATAATGATTACGCTTACTTAGGGAATTAGTACATGAAATGAAGTTTAAAATGTTAATGTAGCAACCCTCAAAATAAGTTTACTTTGAATTCTGAATGGCCTTGCATGTCTTTCAGTGAAAGAGCTTGAGAGAGAGCACTTTAAAAACATTACAACTCTTCCCTCCTCTTCCACCCATGAGACTTTAATTTGCTGGCAGCATCAGTAGTGAAAGATGAAGTGGCTGTGGCAGTTTCATCACGATCCAGAGGACATTTAAGTAGAGCTGTGCATGTGTGCTTTGCAGGCTCTTTCCGGATGAGAACCACAACAAAAGCTCCAGAATATTTTCCACATTGGCAAGTTGCTATTGGGAACCTCTCCAGTTCCCTTGAGGATTATAACCCCGTTAGTTAGGACCTATTCTTCTATTGGCTAAAATTCAAAGTTTCATCAAAGAACAAACACATGCTAAGTCATTACTTTCCAGTAAGTTCAATGTGACTGTAGTTAGAGCTCAGTTAAACAGGACATGGGATGGGGAGAGGAAGAGAAAAGGCAAGTTCCCAACACTCTACAAGAAAGAGAAAGCAACCTTTAGGAGCTTCCACAAGATTTCATAGTTGTTTTCTCAGTTACTCAAGTTGTTGTTATACTTAGCAGGAAGGACAGACCTACTGAAATAAGGTTTAATGTCATCCCTCCTGATACAAATATCCACTCAGCAACTACATTTAAGCATAACCACAAAGTGAATTAGTCCATGAAGAAATTAGAATACCTTTTAACACATGAAGAATTTTATTTATAAGTAGAAATACTTAATCTAGACCAGAATTCTACCCTGTAACTTTGCTATAGAAAGTGTGAGACTTCGAACATATCATAAAATTGGATAATCTGAGGGCCATGTCTATCACATGTGTATTTAGTGAACATATATTTTGTACATCATAGCACGCTTTTGTCGTGTTATATTTTCTTTAAACTCAAGTGTAGCGTGAGAGCATGTTATTGGAAACACATGATTTTTCTAAGGTCAGTGGGGCTTTTTAGGAGAAAGAGTAGAGTTTATATTCTTTTCCTTATGTAGTGAGAAAGCTGCCCTTGGTTAAGGTTAAAAACATTTGAGATATTAGTTTGGCATTGTTTTAGGTGTAAGAGTGTTATATTCCAAAACACAATGTGCTAAAGTTTGCTTTGACATGGAAATATTTTCAAATCCAACTAGGTTGTTGAAGCTTCTCACCATGATGCCTTTTTCTCTTTTTAATGGAAAAGAACAAATATCTTTAATACTTTGGGGTTTGTTTTTTACCAGGGAAAAACTACTCAGAAAGCAGGAGGGCAGTGTGATATCCAAAATTGAAAAGGTAAATTGCTGCTTTATCACATGTGTCTTTTGTAGTGGAAAAATATTTTTAATTTAAAAGTGAGCTTGGAGATCTGGGCATGCCCACGGTACATCACTTTAAAATTATTGAAGTAGTTTGATTTAATACGGTGAATAGTCTCAGGCTGAGAAGTACTTCACTTTGCGCGGCATAAACTCAGATGTTAGAACCCGATCCCTTCCCAGATGAAGAGCTTATAAAAATGTGAAGTACTCTAATAATTTTAAATTACTCTGTATTGCACATTTTCAGGTCTCTGATCACCTCCAAATTCAAGTGCTTATAAAACTGCTCCCATAATTTTAAATTGCTATGTGCACAGCAATTTAAAAATGTGAGAGTGCTTCAAAGTTTTTTAACAAGTGCTTTAATTTAGAAGCAAGTTGAGCAATACTCTAGGATAACTTCAAGAAATTATTAAGCTGATACAAAAATGTACCCTTTGGAAAGAAAATTTCATTATGTATAGAAGGGTGCAGGCTCCAAATGATTATATATGAGGATGAAGGTACAAAATGCTCAGGCTCAATCAGTAAATAAAATGGAATATAGGGTCCTGAAGATGTTCGTTTTGTTAACTTTGCTCGTTACTTGCATGATGTATAAGTTCTTGAAGCTCTACAAGGTATGTCAATTCCTTCAAGATGAAGAGAACTTCATTTAGAGAACCTCACTTAACTCTCAGCATTTTCAAAGCTGTCAGGACATTTCCTTTGAAATGACAGGGTAATAACATTGTTAGATGAGTGGCATACATCTTAGAAACAGCAGGAGGGGCACAGGCAGGAAGGGAGGACAGTGCATGTTGAGGTAGGCTTTCCATGCATCCTCTCAGCAAGGGGGTGGCTTCTGGATACTCTTGACTCATTAATATCTCCCTCTGCAGAGATGAGTACAATGTGCCTTCAAGTGTACTCATGGAGAAATGGAATTGTTTCATTAAGAACAGAATTCCTCTTGTGAATCAATGCTTCTCCTCACTCCAGAGGAACACAAAGATTTCATTTATCTGACTGCACACCATCATTATTACAATGCACCAATGCATTTGATTTTAAGCACTATGCTATCTTCCCCCACAGAGGTAGCATTATTCTATGTATAATGTGAGGTACAAACTGCTGAATTCCTGTTTCCCATGTCTTCTCTAAGTTATTTTTCCTTTTTCTTTTGATGCTATCCAGGTAAACAGGCTGTATGTTTTAAGCAAGTTACTTGGTTTGTCTGACTGCATTTCCTGAAGTACTTGTGATATCAAACTGTTTGACAGGTACACAAAGCCTCTGATAGATTTAGTTGGAATCTTACATGTCTTTGATTAATAACTCTAAATTGAGATTCATAAAATATAAGAATGCTCTTTTGTCAAGTCATTAAGGCTTATAATGTATTGTGATTCCTTGTACATTTTCAAATTTTGCTAACTCCCTGTAGTCTCACTGCTAAGAGAGAGAGAGAGAGAGAGAGAGAGAAAGAGAGAGAGAGATACATTTACATTTTACTGAGGTGAAAATGAAATAAAGGGAAATTGGCTGCTTGTTTCAGCGGTTTATATTTCAATACAGAAAACTATGTATACCACTGAATTGTAAGGTCTAATAAATGGATGAATGTAAGCTGTTACTGCATAGCTTGCAATATATATTATCCATGTACAGAAATTTGAAATAGTTCTTATCTCCACTCTAGACTTATAAAATATTCCTTTAATATAGTTATCTTTTTATGTTTTCTAAATATGGAAAATTAATCTTTGGAAGTACAGGGCAACAAAACTTTCTGAAATGTGATATGATACCATATACAAATACAAAGTGAAGGGCAGACATATGAACTGTCTTAAAAAAGAAAGTAACTTTTCTTAGGACAATTCATTTATTATGTATCACCGCTTTTTAGAACATTTCCAACGTTTTCTTAAACAAACGCTATTCTGTGTCTCCAGTAGCACACCCACCAGTGGCATGGACATACAGGGTGAACCCTTGTAGAAAGGAATTCCAGGATTCATTAAAGTGATTAGTTTGTGTTCACTGCCAAAATCTGGTTATAATTTCAGGCTAGAGTCATCTCATGTTTTTATGCCTGACATGATTTGTTTATACTTCTCAATCTCTGCAGACACTTATTTAAAAAACTCTACACCATGGTTTTGTTCCTATTTTGGGAAAGGAGTCAGGAAAGAAGGAAGGGCAGAAATCTATTTTTTTTCCTGAGTCAATGCTGGGCAGTGATGAAGACTTTGTTTCCTTACCATTGTCAGTGAAAGATCATCTCTTTACCGGCCCGGCATATTAGTCATATGTACTGCCTTAAGCTATTGCTCGGAAGATCAATGCCCTGATTTCCTTTCCATCTGTGTAGGCCCAAGATAATTAGGCTCTTTACTTTGTTTTGTATATAATGAAGGAGACTACGCAGTGCTAGTAGAGAAAAAAGGCTATCTCCCTGTGGTAAATGTATTGACATTTACAGACACCGACAGAGTACAACATGCAGTGAGTAATGAGAAATTTGACTGCTTTTCTCCCTTTCTCTGCTTCCTGATTTCGAGCTGCTGCATCCCACAGTGAATTACTAGCTACAGAGAGAAGGGACTGCTCAGGGACTGACAATTGAGAGCATTTACAATTAGCTGAATTGATTAACCTTTACAAATGCTGTTACTTTATGAGGTGTTTTTCTCAGCCCTGGTTTAACTGTATGCCTTATTGATTCAACATACTATTTAAAGGAAGCCCTGATTTACCTGTGACTGTACCATCCATGAGCCTGCCTTGGTACTCACTTTGCATGTTCTTGGGAAACCTTGACCTAACAGACTGATTGGCCCATGGCACCCTCTTCGTGAGGTGCATAGTAGCAAAAGCTGGTGTGCAGATGTGCCTCCCTGCAGCCCACCAACGAGACCGGCTTCTGTGCCGCATCTTGCTGATGGTCAGCTCACTTCCTTGCTCTAATTCCCTAGCTTTTATAGAGGCATCCTTAAATAACTGTGTGTGTGTGTGTGTGTGTGTGTGTGTGTGTGTGTGTGTGTATGTATACACGTGCATGTGCACTCATGTTCATGCTCACCTGCATGTAAAAGAAGAGGGTGATGAAAATCTGTCAAAAAATAGAATTATGGTAGCTGAAAATTTTTAGAATTATAGACTGACTTTGGGTGTTACTTTTGCTAGTTATTCTAAAGGCCACGACAAAAGGTACAGCTGTAATCAATTCTGTTCAAGAAAGCTCTGTGCTTAGAGATAAGTATCACCTAGAAATGGGTGTGTTGCTTCCCTGGTGCTTCTGAAAACTATATAAATACAAATACCATTTGTTTCTCTTTTCCTTGCTTTCCCCTTCTATACTTTCTTCATTTTACCCCTCCCTTATTCATTTCAGAGAGTAGATTTTTGTGATCTGAAAGATATAAAGTATTGAGATAATATGGAGCAAATCCCCCTCTGTCTCACCAGTGACCCTGAACACCTCTGCACTCAAGACCAGCTATATGATTTGTGAGCTTCCATGCAAAATGGAAATTCCAAGCCCCTTGTTTGAGCATAATTATTAAGAATTTCTAAACAGCAAGGGAAGGAACTTAAATACAACTCAGGGCCCCTGTGAGCATGAAGTCCTTTGTGACTGCCTAGGTCACATGCCCAGGAGACAGACCTTGCCACCGGCAGGGATGTTGCTTCTCCTATAGAGACTGTGGGAGGCATGCGTTTGAGAGGGTGGTATTTTCTTCGAACTCAAATTCCTTAATATGGAGACTGGTTTATCCTGGATCGTGCTGAGTTATGTGTGCTTGTTTTTCACTTACACTGTTGTTTAGTTGTCTGAACTGAGAGCACCAACACTTTTGAAGTCTTCTCCATAGTGAGGACAGCAGAGCGGAGCCAGGCAGAGCCAGCAAGGTGGAGCACTTCTATCCAGGCTAGAGTTGTAAGAGTGACAAGTTTTTTACTTTGTTTACCCAGTTATATCTTCAGAAAGTTTGTTTTACGTTATATGGTTCAACTAAATATTTGGCTTAATACATACGCAAATGTATGTGTATTTTGCAAATACGCATATAGTAATTTAAGCATATAGGATTTTAAAAAAATACCTATAGGTGCATGATAGAATTGAGCTTATAGCATTCTAAGACACAGATGAATAAAGATGCAAGACAGCCATATTAAAAAAGTGAAGTATTGATGAATTTTTAAAGGAAAAAAAACCGGAGAGCTGCTCTAACCAAGTCTGTAGCGTTCACAGCATGACAAACAAATTAGAAAACAGCAGATGCAGCACAAATTAAGATGTATTTAGCACAGCATCCCATCAGCTGTGTGAGCGTCTTTTGTACCTCGGCTTTGCGAGGTTGATGTATTTCACTTTAGACAGCTGATAATGAACCCTCCCAGCAATTACAAGTGGAAACACCGAGGAGTCAGAATTGTGCTGTTCCCAGTGGGCTGAAAAAACAGGGAAAAAAAATCTAACAAACCTCAGTGTGCAACTTACTTCCTTATGTGCTTGCAAAACAAAGAGACTGTTGCAATTTATGTACTGGTGTGTTTGAATTTGGCTTTTAAAAATTCCTCCTTCATTTTAATTACCATCCGATTTGAAAGTGTCATTAAATAAGTATGAATTCTGTCGCAGTTACACACGTTTTATGGCCAGTGCAATGTCTTTCTTTTATGGGATGCATTATTTAGTAATCTTACATTAAGACAATAACTTCAATCATTGTGCCTTCAAATGGCAATAAGCATGATAATGGCTTTGCTGAGCTGCTTCCTGACTCTTTTGCTTTGTTTTCCCTTTAATATTAGAATATTGTTTTTATCTTTATGTCACGAGTTTATTTCTACATGGTGTTCCTCATCCCGGCCCCATTTCTATTTTCTGAGAGTGAGAGTACCTTTGCAGTAGGGAACAAAGCACCCGAGGCTATGTTATAGATGAAATTTTGCCCGAACCCAGAGTGGAGGTTAATGATGCACTGTTAATGTTTACTTTTTAAAAAATCAACATTTGATTTAAGAAAATTTATCTTTTCATTCTACAAGGAAGAGTTACTTTGCTGTCACTCTATAGAATTAGCAGTAGACCAGCATTATTGCAAACATGGATTTGATAATCATACACAACTAAAAGAACACACTGAAGAATGTAAAGGTGTAAAAACAGTAATAAATAAGAACAGGAAATCTAATTGGTGTGTTCTTCTAGCTGACAGGTGATTTAAGATTTGATTCTCCTACATAAAGAATCTTAGGCCATTCAGATGTTCATGATCTTAAAGGAGACACCACAGGAATCACTTCCACTTAATTTTATTTCCTGTTACTCTGCTTTAACAATCTGTACCCTTCATCACAGATGTTCAAAGAAACTTCTATATCAAATTCTAAGCAAAACTGAGAGGATTGTGAGTGTGAATTGAAGCATTACATTCACATGTTAAAAAGACAAATAAAAATGTCAGAGTGCATATGCAGATTGGGCCCATGGTAAATGAAAGAACAGAACTTATTTTATAAGATTGTAACATTTCCTGTCTACCTAGACAGAGTTGTCCACACAGTGCTGTCCTGGGTTCCCACAATACAGAGAAATCTTCACGGGGTCTGGAGGCCTTAATGCCTTGCACACAAAGAGGCCTTCAAGTCCTGGCAGCGGGAATCCACTTAGGTAGCATCAGCCTTGGCTTGCTTGCAAATGGGGTTGAATGTCTGGAGAAGGAAAGGTGGTGACACCTGCACCAGAAATCTGAGTAGAATCACCTGCTGGCAGCGCCTCCCATTGCTGCCATTAATAACCTAGTGATGTCACTGAATTTTGCAGTTGCCCTTGGGGTTGCTTTTATTGAGGCGAGCTTCACTCTAGAAACCTGTACTAACCAGATCCAGTCAGACTTCAGGGAGCTGCATCTTCTGGTGACTACGGATCCTAGGACTGATCCCAGACCTCTCACAGAGCTGTCTTAGGTAAACCTGCCCATGAATGCACTGTTCAACACAGATTCTCCATTGCCATAGGGGCACTGCAGTCTCCTGTGACAAGGAGGCTCACTTTGTGGGTCTGATAGGTGGACGCTGGCCTGCAAATTTCTGCACATGCGCAGCACCATGTCCTGTGAACACCTGAGGGAGCTCACACCTTGTACCTCCTTCCACAGAGATCCTGGAGAGATGAAAAAGGAGGAAGCCGCTGCAGAAAATGCTGTGACCAAAGAAGTATTTCAGGGTAAATGGATCATTACAGCTCCCAAGCTTACTTCTACTCAGCCCAAGGTAGGAGCCCGGTCTGACACATGCTGATGTGCTCTGTATCTGTTCTGCAGGTGTTTGTTGAAGACTGGCTGCAGCTCCTGGGGCTTGGCCACAGAATGGAAAGGAACAATCACTGAGCAGCCCTCAGCTGTTAGTGTACAGGCTCTTAAACAGAAAACGCAGCAGTGAATACAAATCGTGTGACTAAGCCGAGAGGTCTCAAACGAAGCTAATGTAGATAAGTGCCTGTCTACAGAAATTTTTAAAATTTAGGTTTCTTGTCAATATTTTAAAAAATAACGCAGCCATTTTAAAATCAAGAAATATTATGCAGAGATTCAGATTTCAGCTTTTGACCAATACCTAGAGATGGGTTTTTGTTCTCAAGGGGCAACTGGGATCTTCTGCCTTCATGGGAGCTGGTGCTCTCCAGCTTTCCACAGTGTGTCCCCACCCCCGGCTTCCTCAGCATGCCCCTTCGTAGATGCTGCTCATTATCCTGGTACTCCATTGGTTTTTTCAGATCCAAGGAACTCTTCTTAGTTTATTTCTTCATGTATGATACCTGTTAGCCCTTAGAGGCATTGATGTTTTTGGCTACAGATGTCAGTAGTATCCTCTTTTATGAAATCATAGAGATAAATTGAGAGATATTTTTCAAATCATATATTCCATGATCATATTATCCATTTCTATTTATATAAGCTACATAAGGAAAATGCATTAAGTAGAATAAGGGGAGATTTGTGGTGGGCACAAGGACTACTAGCAGAAAATGTGAAACATTATCTAATGGAAATTTTGAACTCTATCCTTTATGTGAGAATGATAACTCCTCATATCGGTAGAATGCTAGTATCTTACAAAATGCTGTCACATAGAAATTTCTTTGAGGCCATTTCATATCTAAATTCTTGTTTAGATACAAATATAGACAGTAGGTGATAGAGAATTCCCCTTGGGTATGCTCCAGCGTAAGTGTGAGGGGTAAGTTAATGGCTTTGGGGGGGCTATGTAATTATGTTTTTCATTAGGACTATAACCTTTACTAAAGTAGTACAATAGTCCTTCCTTTTCTTTGTGGGCTACATCTCAAAATTCCCACTGAATGCCTGAGTCCTACATATACCGTGGGAGAGGAAAAATGATAGTGTAACCTAGAACACTGCAGTACTGTGTTACTGACCTTCAGAAATGACTTTCTTAGTCCTCACAGGGGATATTTTCTAGAGAGAGACCTTTTTAAATAAGAAAACTAGATTTCTTCTGTCTACACACAATGCCAGTGTTATGATTATTTTATCATTAGTAAGAGTTTCAACATGTATTGAAAATTCTTTGTTGGCATTTGGGGTACAGGAGAAGGTAGTCATTATAGGATTGAACTTGTAATGATGGATAGTAATACTAAGCCCATGGCACTATAAGTCAGGAGAAAAGAAATAAAAGTGTGTCCAGGTGATCATTTTATTGAATGCTGGAAAAGAAAATACAGGCTGTTGTGTGTTTTGGTAGCACATTTTTATAGTAAACGTTTTTAAGGCAAGCAAAATTTGCCCTGCCAAGAGCTAGTTATATTTTTTGCCTTATTTAACATTCAAACTATAGCCTTTGACCTTAACTTTCATGCCACGTAATATTGGTAGTTATTAAAAGTTATCATTTGATGTGATAGTTTTAAAATTAGACAAAATTGCCAGCCACAGTACTCTGATTGCCTTTAATCAGGAAGGGAGGGGACTCTGTCTGGGCAAATGAAGTATGATCTTAGGTTTATAAAAGGGAAAAATGAATCTGGCTGGTTTTTGTTGCATTTAGTTTTAGTTTTAGTTTCCCTCCATCCCCAGCAACCCTTCGGTGTAACTGTTTATCAGTATATAATGCCCAGTAAATATAGCTATATTATATTTAAGGGAAAAGACACTTCAGACATGAAATCACTTCTAGATAAAGGCCAAATATTATTTCTTTGTTCAAATAGGTTATTTTCTGTTCATGCTCAGTTCATCCTGTGCTTTTATCTTTCTGTTGAATGTGTTCTTTATTATGTCCCAGCTAACCCAGGCTTTTGTGTATATCATGTGATGACAAAAGTGTGATGTTAAGTTGAACAGTCAAACTCATAACTCAGTAATTGCATTCACAGAGCAGACTTTTTCCTAACAGTGTTGGAGCACACCTTCTCTCTTAGAAATACAGGGTTAGTCAAACACAGAGATTTTGAATTTTACTTTTTGCACTGTGATAATTGTTGAAAGAAAGAATTTTTTCCTGCAGAGTTGAAGGTAGAGCTATAATAATAACAATGATAATAATAATAATATAATAAAAATTACTTCTAACATTTATATTATTTATGTTTGCATTTTGCCTAAATTAGTACTTTTAATTACCTCTGTAGTCTTGTAAATTAAATTTTACTAACCCCATTTTACAGATGAAAGCCCAAGTATCAAGAATATTATGCCATTTAATTAACATCAAATATCTAGTAACTGATGAAACAAACACTTGAATATAGACTTCACACACTAAACCTGGAATATGGAGAGATTAATTTTTTGTGTCTTTTTACAAGCCTGGCAATGTTACAGTATTTTCTTCTGTTGAAAACTGGCTTTTCCTTATTTACCTCTCGATTACTTATAAAGACCACCAAAATTTTGTATTTTTTTTCCCCATCTCCTCTTGCAAAACTGTCTTTTCCTTGCTCTATAAAAAATAGGCATTGTTGCCAATCACCCATGGGTTCTTTAGGTTGACTCAAATGGAAATTATGAATTGGCAAAGTGCAGACCTGCCAGTGGGCTGATGTCACCAGGTAATGCTAGACACCCCCAGTTGACACAGCCAGCTGCTGGTCACTGTTACTGCTGGTCATCACCATTCAGTCACAGCTTGTGTTGGACTCTGCAGGTCAGTCATGGGAAACCATTTAGAACTTTCAGTAATACAAATAGCCTGTTAAGATACATGTGCTACAAGCTTACCACCATTGCCGTAGGTTGATTCTGCAGGGAGGTGGGTCTCCACAGCTGGCCTTCATTGGCTTTTGGTCTCTGGAGCTCTTTGGTGATAACAGCTCTTTTTATTCATTCTATCCACACTATTCAGAATAAAAATCCTAAGTAGATTTACAGGACTTTAGGCTCCCACACTATTGGAGAAACAAATCATAGCAGGTTTACAGAATATCAAAGCAAGTCTTTATTTTAATAGGGCCTGTGATGTAGGACCAGGTGGGCTGGTTGGTACACAGGAGGGAGTCCTTTTAGACTGAAACCTAAGGACTCCCTGAAAAGTGCTGGTCATGTATCAGCTTGCAGGCCTGTTTCAGTGAGGATGAGGGCTGAAACCAAGGAGTCTCTGGAAGGGTTACTATGAATGCTGGGTATGCAAATAAAGGGCCCAAATCCCTCCTTTCCTGATCTCAGATGTTCCAGGGTGCCCTGTCCTCCATTCTTCAAAAATGAAGCAGTGCCTTCTGAAGTAGATGGAGCTGGGTAGGGACACTGTACTTCCTGACTCGCTGCACTCATGTTGCAGTGGAAAATGGTGCTTTGATCACCAGGAAGGATACAGAAGCAAACTTTCCCAGTTCCCTGAGGTACAAGGGGGAGAAAAGGGGAGCAAGGAGGAGGGGCAGAAGCTACTGGCTAACAACATCCCCCGCAGCAAGCAGGAGAAAATGAGTCAGGCACTTCTAGTTCATCTGAGCATGATCCTCATCCATCAGAAACTTTACTCTACTTCTACGGGGTTATAAGCCCACTTCCTGTTCCTAACAAAGCGATAGTTCTCAAATGAATTTTTTGAGAAAAAGTTTCATAATAGTAAAACAAAGAGGTTTCTAAGGGACTCTAGAAGGAGGTGAAGACTTCCTTCATGCAGACAGTAAATTTAAGGTAAGGAACAATTGCTGACTATTGTAGGAAACCAGGATGTGCTTCCCAATATATGAAAGATTATTGAACTAAAGACAATTAAGACAAAACAGATTCAAAAATGCTCCATGTCTTCCTTCCATTTCCATTAATTCAGAACATGAAATTACAAAGACAAAAGTTATCTTTTTCACTTTTATCTATCAGGGAGAACAAAATTTAGCCACAGGAGACAAAGTTAGAGCCTCTTCAGTCTTGGGATTATATCTGAGGAATTTATTTTAACAAGATTTACTAACTAAATTTTTTCTCTAAATATTTTTTCTTCCCCTCAGTTTGTTGGCTGATTTGAAGTCCTTTTCATTTGTCTTATTACTTTAATAGTTTACTGTCTTTGTTAAAGATACAGCTATGGTTTGTATGTTGAATGTCCCTCAAATGGCCTTTAAAAGCTTGGGGCCAGAGTGACACTACCAGAAGGCAATGAAACCTTCCAGAGGCAGGGTCTAGTGGATGACCCTTATGTCACTGGGATTTTCCCCTGAAGGAGGTTTTAGGATTCCATGTCTTCCTCTTTCTCTTTTTTCCCTGGCTTGTGATGTAAACAAGTTTGCTCCTCCCTGCACTCTTTCCATTATGCACTGCTTCAGCACAGGGTCGGAGCCATGAGATGAACAGTCTTTGGCTGAAACCTTTGAAACTGTGAAGACACAATAGCATCCAAAAAATGAAATACTTGGGAATCAATCTAACAAAGGAAGTAAAAGATTTTTATATCAAAAATTACAGTACTCTGGAAAGGGAGATTGAAAAGGATATCAGAAAATGGAAAGATATCCCTTGTTTATGGGTAGGAAAAACCAACATAGTGAAAATGGCCATATTCCCAAAATTGTTATACAGATTTAATGCAATCCCAATCAAATACCATTAGCATACCTCACAGAACTTGAGAAAACATTCTTAAAATTCATCTGGAACCAGAAGAGACCTAGAAGAGCAAAGGTAATCCTGGGCAGCAAAGGCAAAGCAGGAGGCATCATAATCCCTGACTTGAAATTATACTCCAAAGCTACTGTGATAAGATCAGAATGGTACTGGCAAAAAATAGACCTGAGGACCAGTGGAACAGATTAGAAGATGCAGACCCAACTACAAGCATACTCAGCCACCTTATCTTTGACAAAGGAGTCAAACATGTTCATTGGAAGAAAGATAGCCTTTTTAATAAATGGAGCTGGAAAAACTGGCTTTCCACATGCTATGGGCTAAAACTAGACCCATGTCTATCACCATGCACTAAACTAAAGTCAAAATGGATAAAAGATCTAAATATTAAAACAGAAACACTAAATCTACTGGGAGAGAAAGCAGGTAGAAATCTTGAAGACACAGGGGTAGGCAGAGAATGAATGAACAAAACCAAACTGCATGAGAAACACTTCAAAAAATCAACTACTAGGATCTTATCTTATTAAAAAGCCTTTGCACATCAAAAGAAATCACCAAAAGAGTGAAAAGACAATGCACAGAGTGGAAAAAAAATTTTAGTTAAATGTCCCTCAGACAAAGGACTTATATCTAGACATATAAAGAACTGAAAAAAAATCAGACCCCCCAAATTCAAGGACCAAATCCAAAAATGGGCATCTGAGATGAATATGCACTTCTAAGTGAAGAAATACAAGTAGCAAACAAATACATGAAAAGATGTTCAACATCATTGCTCATTCTAGAGATGCAAATTAAAACACTGAGCTTCCATTTCACCCCAGTAAGAATGGCTATCATCAAGAAATCAAACAAATGCTGGAGATGCTATGGGGAAAAAGTAACTCTTCTCCACTGTTGGTGGCAATGTAGACTGGTGCATTCACTTTGGAAATCAGTCTGGAGATCCCTCAAAAAAACAAAAAACTAGGATTAGAGGTCCCATTTAACCCAGCTAGTCTACTTCTAGGTATTTTTGCAGAAAAATGAAAAACATCACACCACAGAGATATATGTGCACTGATGTTTATGGCAGCACAATTTGTCCTAGCTAAATCTTGGAAATAACCCAAATGCCCATCAACCGAGGAATGGATGAAAAAGGTGTGGTATTTTTATACAATGGAGTATTACTCAGCTATAAAAAAGATAAACTCAAAGCTTTTATAGGTAAATGGATGCAACTAGAGACCATACTCATAAGTGAAATAAACCACACCCACAGGTATAAACATCATATTGTCTCCCTCGAGTATGAACTTGAAATAGTAAATAAAACACAAAATGTACAATAGATATTACAAAAGGGAAAGAAATTTCTCAAAGGAAGGAACAACTGGGATGAGGGAAAGGAGAAGAAGAAAAAAAAGAAGGAAGGGAAAATATATATAGAAGGATAACTGAGATAATTGTACTGGTGATATCTAATTGTTTATTGAAAGGAACAGTTAACTCTTAAATTTTTTTTGATCAATTTTGCATGCTTATATCTGGTAATCTGAACAACTAATCTGAGGACAGCAGTATGCAATATAACAACCATTGGTGGATTCCTACCATCTTGTTTGGTGAAGCTCTGAACTGTTTCTAATGTTTCTTTTGTATTACTTTTTATTCTCTTTAATGGTTTGATCAGTCTTGCATTCTTACATCTGCTAATCTGAGCAACTTCCTTGAAGATAACAATATATAACAACCACTGTTAATTCCTATCATTTTGTTTTGAAATCCTGTATCATTTTTACTGTTTTTGCTTTGTTTTGTTTTTGTCCATGTTGTTGTTATTTTATTATTGTTTCTTAATTCTCTTTATAATAATAAAAAACATCACACCACAGTGATATATATGCACCCATGTTTCTAGCTGCACAGTTTATCATAGCAAAATCTTGGAAACAACCTAAATGCCCATCAACCAAGGAATGGATAAAAAAGATGTGATATTTTATATAAAGAAGGATAAGCTTGAGACTTTTATAGGGAAATTGATATTACTTGAGTCCATATTTGTAAATGAAATAAATCAGTCTCACATGTATAAATATCAAATCATCTCACTAGTGTAAGAAGCTGAAAGAGTAAATAAGACCGAAAATGTACAATAGATATTGTGAAATGGAAGAAAATGCTCAAAATGAAAGAGTAACTGGAATGTGGGAAAGGAGAAAAGAAGGTGGAGGAAAGAAAAAATATACATTTATATATATATATATAAAATATACATGTACAAAGGATAACTAAGATATATACAATTAGTTGCTATTAGCTCATTGAAAGGAGAGATGTATGCCTATAATGCTTGATTGGTTTTTCATGCCTATATCTTGCATTATGAGCAACTACTTTGAAGATAACAATGCTCGATGTGTGGAACATTGTTACTCTCCTACAATCTTGTTTTGAAATTTTATACCATTGTTTTTCTAGTTTATTTTTCTTTTCTTTAAAATAATAAAAAAGGAAACTGTGAAACAACCCATCTTTTTCCTTTATAACTTGATTTCTCAGATACATTATAGTGGCAGGAAGTTGACCAATATTTGTGATACATAAACTGAAATTCAAAGTCACTTCTTTGAGAACTGCTCATTCTTTGAATTCAAAGTCACTTCTTTGAGAACTGCTCATTCATTCTTCCATGAATATATGGAATATACATATTAATAAACTTCTGTTTTCCTGTTAATTTTATGCAAATAGTCTGTTGCAATTATTAACCAGTAAGGGCTATAATTTTAATCTGGCTATCAATCATCAAATGATCCAGCCATTTCTCCATCCTTTTATCCATCTGTCTTAGAGTTGTAACTTAGAAGAGAGATATTTTTACTGGTGCATATTGCTGTGCAGAATAATAAGATTTGTGATGATATACTGGTGCATGTATATAACATTTTGATTTATCCTTATTACCCTCCTTTTTCTTCTAATCCTCCCTCCCATGGATCCCTTTCACCATCACCATCAGACTACCTTCTTTTTTTTTTTTTTTTTTTTTTGGTTTTTCTCCAGTACCAGGAACCAAACTCACGACCTTGCACTTGCCAGGCAGGCGCTTTGCCGCTGAGCTAAATCCCCAGCCCCAGACTACCTTCTAATTCCTGTTCTTTCTTAGCAGGAAAATATTTTTTACTAGTGGAAAAAATATTGTCAGGACCTTTTTTGCAGTATATGGTAATTAATAATCTAGATTAAGTTTTCCTGTTAGGTTATATGGTTAATGTTTTCCAAAATTAAATGAGCTAGCTACATCAATAGGAACAAAAGTTTTTAAGATTATGTTTCAAGCATGTAAACAAAACTCAAACATGCTGGAAGTTACATATTTTGAAAATATGTAACTTTATTAGCTTCTGTAATTTATAGGAATAATACATACCATATCAAGCAATAATCTATGAATTATAACAATGTCATAGCCAGGAAAAACTTTATGAAGAAATATCTACTTGTGAGTTGTGGTTGCCAATGAGTGTATTACATTTTTTGATAGTTTGAGTGGGTTTGTACCTGGGTTGCACAATATTCATGATTCTACAGAAAGTCCAAAAGCACAGAGAAGAGTCTGAGGAGAATTTCACAACATGTAGGATACTTTCCATGGTAGCTGTAAGTAAACTCAAAGCTAGGCTAAAGAGACATGGGGTATGGCATCTGTAATAACTTGATGACTCCTGTCCACGTTGCATCTTCTCTACTTTTGACCAGGATGGGGGAAGCAGACTAGATTCACTAAAAATTACATAGAACAGAAAGATCAGTAAAACAAGCCATCATTCCAGTTCTGCAGCTAGTTCCTTGGCTTAACGTATATGCATCATTTCCTTCCTCTACTGCTCAATCCAGATGTCTCTAATCTGCAGCCAGGACTTCAGAAATCTTGATTGCTTCTCTGGCAAGTATGCCAATTTCACTCCTGAGAGATCAGAACCTATTTATAAGGTCCGTGTTAAGCTGCAGTTGAGGTAATTTCACATTTATTTTTAAAAAGAGATTCTCCACACAAAGTTGAACACATATACAGTGTGAAGTTCTCTGTTGGAAGAATGTCTCTGCACAACTGTCCTTCAGAGTCTCCCATAGAGCAAAGGTATAAGGTGACTGCAGTTTACTCACAGTTTACACGAAAAACTTGAGTCAATGTTTCTATAAACCAAACCCCAGTTGTCTCCTTCAGGGGCATATATGTGAAGTGAGGTAGATGCCTCAGTGCAAAGGAGATAGATAATGGAATACCGAGTCCATTTGTTTGTATAAATCACTTATCCCTTTATATCTGTTTGGATATAGTCCTAACTTTGCCATTTTTATGAACTTATGAACATATTTTACTGGAATTTATTACTAAAATTGCTTGACCTTATAATATGTGGTCTGACAATACCTAGATCATAGTATCCATGATCTTCTCCTATACTCTATGGTATTCTGCCAGGAACTGTTGTACAAATTGTATTTTTTGGCAGAAGAGCTCATGAAGCTTTGACTCCCTTACGGTCTGTGCTGTGACTCTCTTTGGGGACTTGTCAGTGACAGTACACAGTCCTAATCCACCACAGTTGTCTCTGCCACCCCAAAAGCTGTGGATTACCTGGTCCAGGTGAGAACATTCAATATATCAGAGCCTGGACTATCTATAAGGCACTCTTCTTGTTAGTCCAATACTAAACCTATAGACCAACCAAATGACCCTTAAATACTAAATAAAGTATGAACAGCTCGACACATTATTTTTCCCAGGCTGCATTAATAGACTACCATAAACCTAACAACTCAAACAACCTATTTAAAGTGGGCAGCAATCCAGATACAGGCAAACTGAGTCTTTTGCTCAGGGTCTCTCAGCGCAAATCAGTGTGTTAGATGGGCATGGCTTAGATCTGGGTTGATGAGTGATCACCATTTCTTAATGTCTAAATAGACACCAGACTTCCATGTACCAGCTGTTGACTTTTGTCAGTTGTATACTTCACCAGTGATTTCTGGAAATGTGATCATGTCCATTGCCACAGATCTTAATTAAAATTCACTGATTGTCATTTTTGCTCTTGCCTGTGAAAATTACATTTCCTCTTATACTGATATTTAACTGCCACCACCTGGTTTTTGCTGTTCCAAACCCCTATTATCCCAGTGAGAGTGGAAATCACAGTTATTGACAGCATTGCTTCCTATCAGTCAGGGACCACAGATACTTTTGAGCTGTCCTTAATGACAGTGGTGCCATTTCAATCTTTAATAAAATGAATGATCTCTGGCTTCTCTCAAAATTCATAGTTGGCAGTTTTCCGGTCTCATGCAGTTTTCTGGTCCCACAAATCTCATTGTGACATCCATATTAGCCAGGTGTTCCTGCAGTGTTGGTGAATGTACACTGTTTCCAAGCGAGAATCTATTGACCCATTTAGTTATGCGGGCACCTGCCTCAGGAAGCATGAAGGGAGGTAATGAGTGGATTTTAGGAAGGTATCTGGAGAAGACTGCATAGTCTCCAGACAGTGAAGAGGCTGTTTCCTGTAGCAAGCATGCATGTGTCACTTCTACTAAATCCCAATGCTCATGGAATTCTGAGACTAAAAGTCTTCACATATAGTATCTGCCAAAAAGTATCTGTCACAGGGTACCATTCCTTCTCTTTACTGGCCCTGATTTTAGCATTTTTTTTTTGAGTTGTGTGTTTATTGTCTTCTAACTATTTTATCCTGGCCAGCAAGTCATGCTGTGGATTTTTGATCACAGTCTACCGTCTTAATTCAGGAAATGAATTTTTTAGTAAGTATGTCAGGGATTCTTTGAGCTTTCTCCATATGCCCTGTGTTGATGGCTTACTGACTAATTCTGGTGTTCTACTTCTTCCCAGGTTCTAGGGAAGTTACAAACCACTCAGTGTCACATTTCTTACTACTAACCATTTTTTCTCTCTGTTAAGAAATTGAGACTAGTTAATATGCCCATATTCTCCTTCCATCTGTACCTCCTCCTCATCTGTGCCAGATTGGAGTCTCAATAACTATGATTCTGTAGTTCCTAGGGACCAGCACCAGGTCATGTACCACCTGCAGTGCGGTCTTTCTTCCTATCTACTTGCAAATGGCCCAACCCCTTAATGTTTACTTTCTAGGTAATTTCCAGAGCCACATTTCTTAGCTAAAATAGATGAAGTAATTTTAGGAAGCACTTCTGAGACTGAATGAACATGAAAAGAGAAAAAAGAAAGGGAGAAAAGGGATATGAAATGATGCAAAGTCTGCTAAAGAAGCTGTTTCCACTGCGGGCACCCACCGCTCAGTTTTGCTGCACTCACCCTGAGCAGCATTGTAGAAGGATTTTTTCCATTGGAAGGGAGAATCTTGGGTACCTATTCTCCGATATCTATGCCTCACTGCTTAAAGGGTGTGACCATCGAACTTAAATTCCGTGTGCTCCAACCTTCCCAGAGCAAGGTTAAGCAGCTCCTGTGGTGCTGAATGAAGGCTTCCTGCACAGAATCATAGACATGGTGCTTGCTCTGAGGGGACTCTGTTGTGTTGGAAGTTCCCAGCGCAGCCCCAAGGAAGAGGTATGCTGAAGGGATGAGCAGCTGTGCGAGGGTATCCATGTGTGTTCATTCGGGTTGAGTGAAATTTTGACCATACAGCATATTAAGGTGATAGTACAGAAGATCGGCTCCATTTGGAAACTCCAATTTTGTCGTGGCCACTGTGACCTCACCCAGAGGTTCCTGAAAGGAATTCAGTGTTTCTCTGATGTTACCTGGAGGCTTGTTACTCCAGGGAGGAGCTCTTTGGAAGACTGGAATGGAGCTCTTGATTTTAGTTTAAGTCTTAAGTGAGGACCTCTTTTTAATCTTATTCTAAAATTGCACTTCTGTTTGGTCATAGGGTTCAGAACGCTGATCATCGTACCTGTAAGAAAATGTATCAGCCAGGCTTAAACTAGAAAAGCAGAACTAAGAGATGTGTGTGTGTGTGTGTGTGTGTGTGTGTGTGTGTGTGTGTGTGTACAAACAGCACTAAAAGCATGTTGCTTAGGAGTACAAATGTCTGTGGTGCAATTATAAAGCATATGGGTGAGTGATGAGCATAAAATTCAGGAATTGATTCCTGGGCGCTGTGTTCTGGATCTCAAATGCCTCCAATGGCCCATGTATTAATGTCCTAGACCCAAGTTTGGTGCCATTAGGAGATGGTAGAACCAGTAAGAGGTAGGTATAAGGCCGAGTGGAGATCTTTGCCCCCAGTGGGCATGTCTTTGAAGGAGATGCTGTTTCGTCCCCTCTCAATTCCCAGCTGTGAGTGGCTTTTTACCACCACGTGCTGCCCAGCATAATGTGCTCCCTCTCTGCAGGCCCAAAGCAACAGGGTCAATTTATTGTGTCCTAAAACCTCTAAAACTGTGTCAAAATAAACTTTACCTTTGCAGGTTGATTTCTCTCAGGTATTTATTTTAGAGATGGAAACTGAACTAACACACTTAGAGAGTAAAGAAGATGTGGTAGAGAAGAGCCCATAGATGTTGGAAATGTTCTAGTTCTTCAGAAGTCTCCTGAGATTTTTCTTGCCAAGCCTGCTGGGTGTTACATGTTGAATGGCCCCAGTGCCTGCTCTCACCTACCTTCACCTGTCAGTGCCATTTCTCACAGCTTGTTGTTCCTTCCTGTGTGTGACGCTTCTGGCCACCTGGATTTCATGATACCACATTTTCTTGAGTTTTCTCCCATCTTCTTATCTTTCACCTCTCAGTCTTATTTGCTGGGTCCTCCTCCCTGATGTTTTAACATTTTGATGTTCTAGGACTTAATTCTTGTTCCACTTTTCTTGGCATTGCTCATCTTTTCTAGAGAAGACTGTGGCGAGCTTTTTAAGCTAGAGAAGTGTAATGAAATCTTCTAGCTTCATCATATCTTTGCTCAGATGCTACCTTTTAACAGTGTTGACCCCAGATGTTGCAATTAAAATCCACACTGCTCTACCTCCAGTCCTGTTCACCTTTCTCAATTTACCTTTTCTTTCCAATTCTAATACACATTTAATAAGCTTAACATCTACACAGTATAATGTAACATGATTATTTATATTGTTTTCTGTCACTTGCTCCTAAAGTGTGGGCTTCAGAAAGGAGGATTTTTTAGGTTGTCACTTTTTGCCCTTTTATGAGTCAAAGTGCTTAGATAATGTCTGGTGGAGAGTAAATGCTCAGAAAAGAGTTGCACAATGAATGAATCAATTTTTGCCATTATGATAGTCAGCTTTCCATGCTTGTAACAAAAACATGAGAGAATTAATTTGTAAAGCAATTATATTTACTTTGGCTCGTAGTTTTTGACATTCCCATCTGTGATCAGGTACGTCCATTGCTTTCAGGTCTCTGGCAGAGTCATAGTGACGCTGGTGGCCACAAAACTGCTCACTTCATGGCCAGGAAGCAAAAAAGAGAGAAAGGGCAAAGGAACCATAATCCCCTTCTGTGCTTCCAAGGACTAAAATCCTCTCTTGCACTAAGCTTAGGATCTTAAAATTTCCTCTGACTCCCAGTAGCACCTCCCTGGGGAACAAGCCTTAGACACGTAAGACTTTGGGGGAAATTCAAGATCCAAACTACAGCAGGGGTAGATCTAGCCATAGCCTACTGAATATCCATTGGAAGTAATTTATGAATGGATTGTCATTTGTCTTTGATGATGCTTTACAATAGATTTAAATAAAACATAAACTAGAATGCAAGGGCTATCACAGGAAATTATAAGACAGAACTTCAAATTATAAGATAACGCAGCAAGATGTCATTTTTAATGAGAATTTTATGTGGAAGCTTTCATGAGTAAATATGTAACAAATGGAATTAAAACAAATAGTGTGACAAAGAAGAAATTCAGGTTTATTACACAACTCAAATGTTTTAAAATGGAAAAGCTCATAACATGCATACTCACTCACAGGCCTATTCAGAGAAATAAACATGACACTACACATTCATCACAAAGATCTAAGGCAAATATTTACAAACAGGGAAACTTGTTAGAAATTTGTTTTTGCAAAAAGTATAAAAACAATAAATTGAAAAGTACTATTGCTAAATGTGAATTAAAGATAGTTATAAGACGGACAGAGACTCTTTCTTTAGTATGAGTCTTTACTATTTTGAAAATTCCAAAGACGTTTGGATTATAGAAATCATGTCACTGCTGGATGTGGTACGCAGATCTCCAAGAGCACAGTCCAGCCCCTAAACAGCAAACTCACGTCATTCCCACTCAAATCTTTTCCTTTCCTTTAAAACTTGTACCTGTATTTAATCATAAATACACAAGCAATATATGAATGTGTTTCTATTATAAACATTTGTATAAATTCGTAACAGTTAAAATTGTACTTGGTCACCATTTGCATTTCCAAAACTTCTACAATGGTAATTGTTCTGTTAAATTTTTCTGTATCTTTATATAGCTATAAATGTTTGAAATACATAGCCAAGATGTGCCTTACAAAAATGCTTTCTTCATTGGAATATTTTCCTCTTATGTAATTTCTTCACCAATCTATTTTGAAAATCTCTCCATCTCAATTAACCACATTACTTTAATTGCTACATAGATTTTCATAGTACATAGCTTATTTTTTATTTTATTTGATTTTCTAGTCCTGAAAATATAGGTATTTCAGTGAACCATCATTAGAAACAGTGCTTCTGTGAGCATTCTTATAACTTGCCTCCTTGTATATCTGTGATTTTTTAAACCAGGGTAGATGTCATGTAAAATTGTGGGATCTTACAGCTGTGCACTTAAAATTTTAACTAGATACTGGTTAGTAGTCTGTTAATTTTACTAATATAGGTTATTATTCTTTCTGAATGTAATCTTTAATGACAAGTCATACTAGAAATGATTATAATGAACTCTGCATAAGAATACACATTGAAGAGTAGAACAAGAAGACTCTAAAACTCATTATATAATATTAAGGAAAATTAAGTAGATATAATAGAGGTGCAGAAAGACACAGACTGTGTATATGATATCTTTTACAACAGGAAAAAGTGAGGCACTACAGGCAGCAATAACATCAGAGAAATTTATTTACATACTCTTTCTTTATGTAACATGAGATATTAAAAAATGTTATTATTTTCCTCCGGCAATAGATGCTGATTTTCATGAATTTTTGCCTTATATATAAAGTACACTATAAATAAATACGTAAACATATTTTTATACCCACTTCATTTATTAGATAAAAGACAGTAGTCTGTGCACATTCATGTGCACCTTGTACAAAATGCAGGTCTATTGGGCTCCACCTCATTCTGTTTTACCATTGTGCTACTATTTATTATTTTACTGTTCCATTATGAGCAGGTGAAGCATTTCAGGTAACTTGTGCCTCCTGTGAGAAGTAAATTTCATCAAAATTCTCCACATCCCTTGGGCAAACATTTGATAATATTATAATAGTCTATCTTTCTGCATACTTACTTTGCTAAACTCTGAACTCATTGTTGACAAAGTATAAATTATTCATGTTTATATGAATATATTCCTACACCATGGTAAATGATCAATAAAGGATTTGTTCAATTCATATGTAAATGTTGAAGCAAATTTGTTATTATCAAATAAGACTGTTCTTAATATTTCTGGACTATTTAAATACCACATTAGGTCCTATAGGTTTATGGGCCAGTTAATCTTTATTATCATCTTGAATAGATTAAGAGACTCCTGGAATGTTGATTGGATTGTCAAGGCAATAGGCTCACTGGTGGATTAATTCACTGGTATTCCTAGCCGAATGTGCTGAAGGGAGGCGGGGCCGACTCAGGGAAGGTGGGTCACTGGGTGTGTACCTTTGGAGGGTGCGGCTCTCGCTGGGACTCTTTCCCTATGCTCTGCTTTCTGCCCTCCACGAATCAAGCACATTTACTCTCACAACTTTCTCCCAGGATATCCCTGCCCTGGAACCTGCAGACCATGGACTGAAACTTCTGACACTTTGAGCCAATTATACACGTCTTTTCTTTTCATTTGAGAGCGTCAGGTATTTTGTCCTAGTAAGAGGAAAGCTCAGCAAAACAGTCTGTGTGCCTTTTCGTTTTTCATAGATACTGAAATGAAAAAGAGTCTACCCCTTTGTAGATGAATATAATTTATTGTCCAATTAATGTGAGTAATGAGTTTTGCACTGAAAGGGAAAGTAAGGGTTACAGACCTAAACACTTAATGATAATATGAATATTGGAATTGACAGAAAGAAGAATCATAGAAAAGCCAGGGAGAAAGAAATCATAAACTGTTCAGAAGAAACATTAGCATTTATTATTTATGAACCATTCACCTAGGAAACAGTAACTACTATGTGTTCCATAAAGTGATTAGTGTGCACTAGCTATGCCACCAGAAAGCACACTAACTCACAGGCAGTGTGCATGTTGTAAAGTGATTAGCATGCTGTTCGCAGTGCCATTAGCAAGTTACTTAGCATTCTGCCAATTATTCAGCTCTTTAGAGCATAGGTCCTCCCTTTGAACACTGAACCTACTGGCTCTGCAACAGTTTAAATCCCATCCTGTTATTATTAATCCACAGTTTTGGTTTCCTCTTCATCATACATTCTTTCCCCCAATGTTAGAAATAGGCATTCCACTCAATTTCAGTGACTCAGTAATCCAGGAAAACATCAGTTTTATATGTATTAAGTGTGACATCTGTAAATTGATTATACTCCCATAATTCAGGTCTAAGATTTATGGAGATGAGATGTCTTTAAGCAAAACGATATATAATCATAATTCCAGACAGTTTTGTGACAAGGAAATTGAAACACAAATAATGTGAGTGCAATACTTCTGACAGGAATTACTTCTTTCCTGTATGTGCTTTCAGCACATGGGAAAGTGGGGCAGACAGGCACACTGAGTTCAAGGAATTTTAATTGCAGGATTTATACAGATTATCTGAAGCTATCTATAAATCAAAAGTGCTTACCTAGGGCAGCACGGTGCAGTCGACAGGTCTGATTTCAGAATCACATGAAAGTGGGATTAAAGTTCAGTTGTACCATTAACAGCTAAATTTTAAGAACTGTATTTAATTTTCATGCATATTAATTTCTTCATCTGTAACAGGGAGATCATAATACCTACATTAGATGGTTTTATAATAGATAATATACTTAAAGTGTATGATACTTAGTTTTGCTTTAAGAAAGGTTATCATCTTTAGTTTGACTTTTTTCATTGACTTTAAAATCTGCTATGAATTTCATAGTAATGACATATGAAAATAAACAATTTTAATCCCTTGAGAAATATTTACTGGGTCATCTTTATGTCTGATAAAGTGTTGAATACTAGAGAAGCACTGGTATCTCCAGACATGATTTTGCCTTTGTGGAATTTACATTCTAGCTGAAGAGAATGAAAAGTGGTGCAAAGATACTATTATAAGTTGTGATATATCTGCTCTAAAGGAGATATGTAGGAATTATGGGAAAATAACTGTGAACTATTAGTTAATATTGATCCAAAGAGAAATCCATTATATCAAAAGAAAATTTTATCAGTTTAAGTTAAGGGAAAACAGTCATTTGTTCCTGTAAATTCAGGAGAATGTGTAATGCTGACCAAGATATTACAGAGAAATAGTGCAGAATGTAAATGAGTATCAGAGGTTGAGTACCTGTGACCTAGGTATGTTCACTTTGGAGGAAGCCTACAACTGGATTTTGAAAAGAAAGGAAGGATAAGATTTCATGATTGTAGTCTGGGTTAGAAGTTCAAAAGGTTTGTAGCAAGTCTCAACACTCCAGCATTCTTGATAATGCAGCTGCACTGTATCTCCCATGAGTTGGTCAGGGTGAATAGCCAGGTTTCTGTGAGCCTATTTGAATCACATGTTATGTTTAATCTTACCCCTGTGTGTGAAGAAAATTAAGAGAGAGAGATGGCTATTTACACAATAAAGCATATGATGTAAGGAAGATTTTGTAGTGTGAAGAATATCAAGGTATCCCTGTGACTACAGACAAATAATTTACCAATCCTGATTCCACTGAGATTAACTGCAAATATTGAACATCTTTAACATCTATTTGAATGTGGCAGAGTTACAGGCTATGAAAAATTAAAGGAATGAGACTTTGGAATAGAAAGAAAGCAAGAGAGATGAGGCCAGTATTTGATTTTTCAGACAAATTGATAATTATGAAAGCAACATGTGTGACTATAGCAATATTATTGAAGTATTGCTTGAAATAGCAAAAGGGCTAAAGATAGTTTAAATTACACCAGTGATTGAATACAGAGAAAATGCATACAGTCATATGCTAGAATGGTAGAGAGCATACCTAAAATAACATTCAACCAAAGGAACAATTTGCCTAATAATGTACCAAAATTCATAAATACTTTGAATATGCACAATTAATTTCATATACTTATTCATCTACAAAAGTTTTGAAAGGAATAAAATTTTTGCTTGAGATATGTGCTAAAATCATACAATAAATCATTGCTCCCAATTATAGGAGTTAAGAACACACTAGACAGACACCAACAACAAAGGAAAAATGCATCCACCAGACTATGAAAATTACTAAACTTTTTACTTCTCTCTGAAATCAAGTCTCTTTTGGAAAAATGGGTTGCATAGTATTGTATACTCTAAATGCCTGGTACTGAATTTCTTTGATGTGTTAGGATAGGACTGGAAATATTAGATAAAATAATTGGTGCCATATCTGCTCACATGATATAAGGTCATCAAGTGAAAGTACTTTTCATTTTGCAATCTGCCTACTTGGGTCCTATGGATCCCCATAGAAAGAAGAATATGTGTTTCAACTTAATGTTACTTTACAGTGTTACAGAAGTGAATGGTAAACTTTTGAACAGGAGAATATAATTCACTACGTTAAATTGGTTTTTCAAAGGAAATATATTGAGTATAATAAGCAAGAGAAGTGTCAAGGCCTCTATGTGTCTTTACTTCTGTAGAAGTTATTGATACAATTTCAATCATTTCTCACCTGAGTAATACTTGTTAATAAGACATTTCTACCTCAGTGTATGTGTATTTCATGTAATTTCAGGGTATTGATACATTCAGCATGTGATCTGAGCATGTGGAAATCATTTTCAAATTAATCTTGGAAATACATTAGATGAATGTTTATTATTCTCTGAAATTGAGCAGAATTTGTATTAAATGTTTATATGATAAATTTATGAATAATCAGTGTAATTTTGGGAGTCATAGGACATGTTATGGTGCTCTCCTCCTTTTATGAAACAGCAGCAAGCCTTGCTTCCTCCCTTGCTTCGTTGTTATAACATTCAGACAGCAAGCTTTGGTTGGGTGGGTCTCCCACACCCAGGACTATGCTGATCCAACTTGCATGTCACTTACTCAAGTTGACACAATCAGTTAACTTTCACCATATTTTAATGCTGTATATTTGAATAATTCTTTCTTAATAGTAAAACTGAATTTATTGCATGCATCTACAAGTTAGATAGCTTCCTTTTACCTAGAATATGTACATGGAGGTATATAAGACACTTGCCCATCAGTACTATGTTTGCAAAAAGACAAACAATATTGTATTTACAAGAATATTGCTGTTAGCAATTTCTCTTTAGAAATGCAATTAAATGTAAGCAAATGCTTTTTAATATTCTGAAGTGATTATAAAAAATTAACCAATCTGAACTATCATAGCTTTATACATTTTGGATACAAATTATTTTCCTACAAATATTCTGTGCTCAGTATTATGATGAATATCAATTAAACTATCTAGGAAACGCCCTCACAGAAAAAGAAAATACACTAATTCATACACTAATTAAAGTGTGCATTGAAGGAATAAACTAGTCACTTAATATTGCAAAATTATCTTGTACAATACTGTGTTAAGCTATTGCTGTCAATTTTAGGAATTACACACACACACATCCCAATACGCAAATAAAGAAACACACAAATTTATAAACCAAATGACAACATGTATAATACTATTCAAATCATTACTTGTTTTTCTTTTTAAAACTCCAAGAGATTTCATGTAGAGATCACTTATTAGTTTGCATGTTTTTAAATTGTGCTATAAGTTCTTCAAATAAGCTGTACTATGTATTTACTAATGACAGAAATTATTTCTAAATCTTTTTGGTATTTTCCAGAGTGCATTAGTGCTCTGTGTAATAGCAAATATTCAAGGTTTTGGGACAGCAGAATAATGCTTCTCTGTCTCAATAATTCTATCATAAACAGAAGAGTAAAGTCAAGTCTATTTAAAACAATGTTTAAACTGAGAAAGGGAATATAAGATTAAATGTCAAATTTTAATATATTTGACAAAATCAAATATATTTTTGGATGAGTTGATCCACTGTTCCAAGAATTTGGATGTAGAGGTACAGTAATACAAATTAAAAGTACCAAATAAATTTTCTTGTACAAATTCCCACAATACCTTGAGAGTTAAAATAATCTTGGAATTATTCTATCATTTAATATGGACAAACTCTTTTGGAATTTTTGTAAAGGTTACATATCAATTAGTAAGTCTGAAGAATTCTTCCAGTCATAATGTTTATTAAAAAGTTACACACTTGATATTGATGTTTTCTGAGTGTGTCCACCGTATATATTAGTACCACTTTTCATTATGCAAAATTAAACAGCCTTAGACTTTTCAAAGAGAAAAAAGCTCTGATTATTGTGCTTTCACTTGCATGTATAGCAAATGTGTCAGCTCTGATTGTGTCTATATATTTCATCATAGGAAACACTGAATTATTGAATTCTGTTGCATAGAATTGTAAACTTGAATTGTAGGTTATTGGCTTCTTTAGAGTAATTTCCGGCTTTTGGCTTGCTGACCAACTTATTAAACTGTTTTTCTGTATCTTAACATATACATTATTAAACACTAAAATAATCTGTATTTGGTTTTATTTTATAGAGCACTTTTAAGTTCACCGAAAAAGCGGTTTCACATGTGCCTCTGCTCCCTGCTCATGGCGCATGGCCCTCCCACACCTCACAGCTTCTGCCCGCGGCCACATCCGCTGTGAGAGCGCTGTACTATCTGCATTTGAGGAGTCCTGCTGAAGTGTGATTATCACACAGAGGCCGTAACTTAACTGCATTTCGTGTCTTTTTGTAGCTTAAGTGCTCTTTCTTTTTTAGTACCACACAATTGTCCTTTGTAGAATGTACCAGTTGTGTATACATTCGTTTACTGAAGGACAATTCGGTTGCATCCGCGAAATGCTGATTATGAATGAAGGTGCCATAAACACCAATGTGGAGACATTCGTGCAGGCTTAAATTTTCGTGAGGGTAAATAGACAGGGGTGCAATTGCTGGATCACATTGAATGAGTGAGAAACTGGTAACCTGTCTTCCAAAGGGGCTGTACCATTTTGCACTTCCAGCAGTAGTTTTTGAGAGAGTTTTGTTGCTCTAAATCCTTGTGAGCATTTAGAGTTGTCAGTGTCCTAGATTTTGGTCACAGCAATACATGTGAGTAAGGTTTCATTGTTCTTTTATTGGCATGTTTCTTATGACATATGCTGCAGAGCATCTTTTCATATGTTTACTTGCCATCTGTATATTTTCTTCAAGGACGTGTCAAAGTTTTGCCTTTCCCTTTTAATTAAAACATAGCTTTTTTTAAGGCTTGAATTTATAGCTATATCTTAGTTAACTGTTTCCTCTAATATGGTTACTGAGGTCAAATCCCTATACCTTAAGATTATGTGAAAATTTGAAGTTTATAGGAAACTTAGTTTTCCCGGGATTAAAGTGTCATTATTTAGATAAAACCCATTTTACATTTGAAAATCAGTATCTCAGTGTGTAAACTGAAGCTATGCTTTGTTTGCCAAGTAGATATAGCATAACTTTGATATGTCTACTGATGAAATATTTATTATTGTATAGAGAAAATCAATATCTACTTTGGCCTAGTTTATAGAAAAATGTCATGCTACAATGGAAACAATCTCCCAAAAGATGATGATATTTATTTTAAGTTTCTTAAGTCTGAATAAACATTGTTCTCTCTCTTGGTTTGCTTGTTGTTTTGTTGAAGAGTGGAGGTCATATACACACACACAAACCTACACATACAATGTTCAGATATTGGGATAAAACAGTGATTAATTCAATCCATTAAATCTTTTGCCAAACATCTGGCTCTGGTAGGAATTAAAGATTAACATTAACACATTCTTCATTTTTGGTATGGTTGTTTTGATAAGAAGATGAACCCGGTAAAAATGAGGAAATATGCTTTAAAAAGAGGCAGGGAAACAAAGACAGAGAAACAAGAATAAGTATTTGTGAGCCACAGCCATAACCAATGAAATCTGAAAGAATGACTAAGAATCAGAATACCTTGATTTATCGTGTTTATGCTTATTTATGATTATTTATCACGTTACTAAATAGTGAGCAACCAGAGACCAGCTTTTTCCTGAATTGAAGGGCAGATTAATATCTGAAAGTCCTTACATTCCTATTTTCAATTCAGAAAAACAAGTTTTCTTTTCTGAAGAAGAGCGTCACAACCTTTGGGTCACTGAGATGGCACGATTGAGGATTTATTATTTCTGATTTCATCTGGAAAGTAGGGGGGGAGGTAGCCTTTCATTTCTAGTCAATTTTGCTTTTAATTACAAGTACTTGTGCCTGGGGATTTAGCTCAGTGGCAAAAGCGCCTGCCTGGCAAGCGCAAGGTCATGAGTTTGGTTCCCGGTACCGGAGAAAAACCAAAAAAAAAAAAAAAAAGCAAGTACTTAACTTTTGTCATCCTTCAAATTCCCAAGCGTTAGCATCACCTTTCTTGGCCTTAGTGATTTTGTTTTCTTGGTTTTCACAGAGTTTGCGTGCTAACATCATGAGAGCCTGAAGGCAAGTGTGCATGAAGCCTGCTTTAAAGCCTGTGTTATGTGCACATGTGTGCCCAAAATTATAGAGACTTGAACACTTCAGTAGCATCTGGATGCTTTGCACACCATGGTCATGCTAAAGGCAGTAGCTAATATTCTGCAACCATGGTGCTACTAAAATGATGCAATACAGTGAGCAGTGGTCAGTTGAAGTAGTTCAAAGTGGCCCATAGTAACCATGTAGGGGGAACTTGGAAAGAGGCAGAGAAAAAGCCTCATGAAAGAGGAACAAATAAAAGACAGTGTAAATATTACCCTTTGAATGAATGAAGTCCTTGTCCCTCTGATGTTATCTGTGTGCTTCTAGTAACCTGGAATTCAGGAGATGAAACAAGACAAGCTGCTAGCAATACTCACAGTCCATAGATTTCAAGTTGGCAGAGATTGTAGTTATACTGAGGCAATTTGGGATTAGTTTTATCTCTTCCTCTGATGGTTGTTATCTATAAGGACCCATTCCAAGGAAATGAACATGTGTCTCAGTTTAGATGTTTTTAGCATGGGATTTCGACAAAGCCAAAATCTTCAACTTCAGTAGAGTTCTCCAGGTGCTTGGAAAGCTGTGATGCTCAAATGCTTGTGTTGCGTGCACTTGGAGTTTCTCATGAGAATCCTTAGAAAAGAAAGTCAAATTCGGGATGAAATGAATAAAGTTTGGTGGCCCAAAACGTTTTAGCATACATATATCTTGATAATCTATGTTATAAAATGGACATTGAAATTGCAAAAACACTTTATTATGATCAAGCATGTTTAATGTGGTAGTGTTTTTTTGTTTTCTTCAGAAAAACCATTATCTTGGCTTTGCACAAATACAGTGTGCATAACTGGAAATGATGTGTGTCCCCACCCACATTTCTCTACCCAAAGTAGTTGGTGAAGTGACCAAAAAATTTAAACCACTGCTGTTCTCCATAATAATGTCAAGGATGTGGATTTTGCTGAACTCAAGCAGTGAATGATTGCTTTTCTTATAGTGTTTCCCAGGAAAAACATTTTTTTGAGATTATAGAGAACAATAGCCCAGGAGAAAAGGAGCAATTAGACCCTTGATTCAAGTGTTTCCCATTAGGAGGACAGCCCTACTCTTAGGGATCCCTGGGCAGAGTACCATTATTTTTCTGAAGGGCCTGTACTCTCCATAATGATGTTTCTGCAAATTGCTTTACTCTGGTGTGTGTATGAACTCATCAGATAGCTATCTTATCTTGCTGCTATGGCTTACCTAGAGGTTAGGTTATTGTGGGGAAGAAAGGAGCTGTCATGGATAGGGAGAACGAGGAACATCCTGAGGTGGAAATGCAGTTACTGTGGTAGATATCTGAAGAGGGATATGTTGAGATGGGAACTAAATCAAGGGTAAGGAAATAAATCTAGGCAAACACTGGACCACTGAGCCACACCCCCACTAGCAACAAACTAGAACTGCGTGTGTTCTCAAAGATACTCCATCCCCCAAAACTCAATGTTATAATACTTTTCCCACTACTTATTGAAATAAACTTACCTTATTTATATGTTTTTAAATTTCACCTCTTCTACAAAGTCTCATTTACATCTGCTGATATATGTGCTGTGGTGTGAGAAGGGCTGAAAAGAGGTAAGGCAGAGAGGTGTGACCTGTTCCACATGAACCAAATCATTCAATGTTAAGTCCAGAATTGTCATAACAGTACCCTAACTTTACTTAGGACTTCAAGTTAGTGACTGACAGTGTATTCAACATTGTTCCACAGTGAAATAGAGACTCTCCAGGGTTGAGATTTCAGGCAGCAGAATAAAGATTTCAGGAAGCAGAGAGGGGCTAGGATAAAAGCAGTGTAGGAGACTACATCAGCCCATCCTCATTCAGCATCCATTGGTGCGTTCAATTTTTCCATATCTTATTTTTGCTTTACACTTTCATCCTCCTTTTGCTCAGAACTCATAGTCTTCTCCAAAACCCCCAAATATTTTCCAAAATATTTCTTTATATTTACTAATAAGTGTCCATAAGTGGCAGATCATAGTAGACCCTCCTAGCCAGAAAAATCTTCAGAAAATAACACTCTGGTGATAAGTTAGGCAAAAGAAAAAGCAAAAAGCATTAAAAGATGTATTTTAAATTATCTACATTTAGTAGAGTACTCAAGTTTTTGACTCCTCAAAACTTTAATTTTTTGGGGGTATACTTCCTTGCCAGTCTATAATCATTTTTGCTAAAATTTCGGCAGTTTTTCTCAAAGAACTTTGGCAACATTTAGTTATGGTGAGTTTTAGTTGTTCTGTGCACCTCCAGGGATAAATATGTCACTACTCAGCCTGGACTACTATTTCATCAGATTTATTTAGATGTCCTCAAGTGCGTAATATTTTAAAATATATAAAATTCTGCAACTGACTACCTCTGTTTAATATGTCAGTTTACCAAGAATTTCAGAAGTCAAATTCTTTACTATTTTGGAGACTCAAAATATCACAACTCCATTCTATAAATATTTCTATAAACATACTGAAGCTTTTCTCTGGCCAATTTAATTTTAAAAAAGAACACTAACAGACTGGGGAGATAGCTCAGTAGCACAGCACCTGCCTGGCAAGCTCAAGGTCCTGAGTTTGATTCCCAGTACCAAATAAATAAATAAACAAACAAATAAATAAATAAATAAGAAAGAAAGAAAGAAAGAACATTAGGAAACTGGGACAAATTGTAGACATTTTTACGAAAGAATGACTTAACTCCAAACAGATAGACTTTTTAGTATTTGACACTAACATTTTACAAAATTTTTTTTTCATTTTAAAGAACATATATTAACACACACACAGACATAAACAAAACAACAGAAAAACAGTAAAAACAATACAGAATTTCAGATAAGGTGATAGGAAATTAACAATGGTTTTTGTATTACAGATTGTTATCTTCAACATGGTTATTCAGTTAAAAAAATATAGGCAGGTAAGATTGATCAAACAGTTAAACATGAACTGTTCCTTTTCATAAAGCAATAGAAATTAGTAGTAGAATTATCTTTGATATTTTGTGTATATATATATATGTACATATTTTTTCCCTTCTTTCTTTTTTTACCCCTTTTCAATCATCTCAGTTGTTTTGCCCTTTGAGCACCTTCTTTCCCTTTCACAATGTCTACGGTACCCTGTAGATTTTACTTACTCTCTCAGGTTCTTACACTAGTGAGACAACATCTGGGTCTGATTTATTTCACTTATGAGTATGGTCTCTAGTTGCATCCACTTACCTATAAAAGCCTCGAGTTTATCATTCTTTATAGCTGAGTTATATTCCATTATATAAAGATACCACATTTTAAAAATTCATTCCTCATTTGATTGGCATTAGGGTTACTTCCACAATTTAGCTACTACACACTGTAGTGCTATAAACATTCATGCACATATATCTCTGTGGTATGATGTTTTTAGGTCTTCTGGAAAAATACCTAAAAGGGAAATAGCTGAGTTGGATGGGACCTCTAATCCTAGTTTACTGAGGAATCTCCACACTGATTTCTACAGTGGTCACACCAGTTTACACTCTCACCAACAGTGGAGAAGTGTTCTTTTTTCCCCACAGACCATCAAGCATTTGTTATGGGTTGATTTCTTGATCATAATCATTTTTTCTGGGGTAAGATGGAATCTCATTGTTGCTTTAATTTGCATTTCTCGAATGACCAATGATGTTGAACATTTTTTCATGTATTTATTTGTCATTTTTATTTCTTTATCTGAGAAGTGTTTATTCATCTCAGATGTCCATTTTTATATTGGGTCATTGAATTTGGGGGAACTTTTTTTTTAATTCTTTATATGTTCTACATAAAAGGTCTTTGTCTGAGGGACAGTTGTCTAAAATTTTTTCCCAATTTGTTGGGTTTCTTTTTACTCTGCTAGTGATTTCTTTAGATGGGAAAGAAACTTTTCAATAAGATGAGACCCAAGTTGTTGATTCTTTGAAGTATTTCTTGTAAAGCTTGGTTTTTGTTCATGAACTCTGTGCCTACTCCTATGTCTTCAAGATTTTTACCTATTTTCTTTTCTAGTAGATAAGTGTTTCTGTTTTAATACTTAGATCTTTGATCAAATTTGACTTGAGTTTGGGGCATGGTGATAGACATGGGTCTAGTTTCAGTCTTTGGCATGTGGAGAGCCAGCTTTACCAGCACCATTAATAAAGAGGCTATCTTTCGTCCAGTGAACTTGTTTGGCCCCTTTGTCAAAGATAAGGTGGCTGAGTGTCTTTGTGGTTGTGGCTGTAACTTCCAGTCTGTTCCATTGATCCTCAAGTCTGCTTTGTTGCCAATACCATGTTGATTTTATCACAGCAGCTTTGTAGTAAAATTTCAAGTCAGGGATTGTAATGCCACCATACTTGTGTTTGTTGCCAGGATTGCTTTTGCTTTTCTGGATTTCTTCTGGTTCCAGATGAATTTTAGTAGCATTTTCTCTAGATCTGTGAGGTATACTAATGATATTTTAGTGAGATTGCTTTGAATCTGTACAATGATGTTGGGAGTATGGCCGTTTTCACATTGTTGGTTCTTCCTATCTGTAAGCAAGGAATATCTTTCCATTTTCTGAAATTTTCTTGGATCTCCTTTTTTAGAGTACTATAATTTTGACTGTAAAGATCTATTACTTTTTTCATTAGATAGACTCCTAAGTATTTCAGTTTTTTGGATGCTATTGTGAAAGGTATGATTTCCTTAATTTCTCTCTCAGTGTGTTTGTTGTTTGTGTATAGGAATACCATGGATTTTGAGAGCCGACTTTGTATGCAGTTACACTACTGAATGTGCTGATTAATTCTAGGAGTCTTTTGGTGGAGTTTTTGGGGTCTTCTATGTAGAGTATCATGTCATCTGGGAATAATGATAATTTCACTTCTTCCTTTCCTATCCTTATTTTTTTTATATCTCTTTCTTGTCTAATTGCTCAAGCTAATATTTCCAGAACTATGTTGAATAGGAGTGATGACAGTGGACATACTTGTTTTGTTCCTGATTTTAAAGTGAAAGCTTTCAGTTTTTGTCCACTTAGTATGATGTTGGCTGTTGTTTTGTCATAGATGGCTTTGATTAGGTTGAGGTGAAGACCATCTAATCTGATTTTCTGTATGGTTTTTATCATGAATGAGTGTTGGACTTTGTCAAAAGCTTTTTCTGCATCTATTGAGATGATAGTGTGTTTTTTTTTGTCTTTGGCTCTGTTGATATGGTGTATTACATTAATTGATTTGTGTATATTGAGCCATCCTTGTATCCCTGGGATGAATCCCACTTGGTGATGGTGTATGATCTGCTTGATGATTTGCTAAATTCTGATTGCTAATATTTTATTGAGTACCCTTGCATCTATGTTCATTAGGGAGATTGGCCTGTAGTTCTCTTTTTTGGTTGGATCTTTCTCTGGTTTTGGCCTCCAGAAATGACTTAAGAAAAGTTGCTTCCTTTTCAATTTTATTGAAGAATTTGAGGCATGTTGGCATTAAATCTTCTCTGAATTTTTTGTAGAATTCTTCTTTGTTAGGTTTTTAATCATATATTTAATTTCATTAACTGATATTGGGTTATTCAGAATTATTAGATTTTCTTGATTCAACTTTGGTAATTCATACTTATCTAGGAATCTGTCCATTTCTTCTGTGTTTTTTATCCTATTGGAGTAAAGATTTTCAAAGTATTGCTGATCTTCTGAATTTCTACAGGATCTGTAGTGATATCACCCTTTTCATCCCTGAGGTTTTTCTTTCCTTTTTTGATAAGGTTGGCTAGGGGTTTATGAATTTTATTTATTCTTTCAAAGAACCAACTCTTTGATTCATTAATTCTTTGTAATGTTTTCTTCATCTCCATTCCATTAATTTCTGACCTGATCTTTATAATTTCCTCCCTTCTTTTGGCTTTGGACTTGACTTGTTGTCCTTTTTCTAAAAGTTTGAAGTGCAGCATTTGGCTCTTTATTTGTTCTCACTCTGTTTTCCTCATGTGTGAGTTCACCGCTATAAACTTCTGGAGGATTGCTTTCAGTGCATCCCACAGATTCCAGTGAGTTTTATTTACATTTTTGTTTGTTTGTAGGCATTGCTTAATTTCTTTTTTAATTTCATCTGTTACCCATTGATTGTTCAAGAGAATGTTAGTTAATTTGCATGTGCTTGTGGAGTTTTTGTGGTTTCTTTTGTCATTAATTTCCAACTTCATTGCACTATGGTCAGATAATATGCATGGGATAATTTCAACTCCTTTGCATTTATTTAAGCATGTTCTATGGGCTAGTATGTGGTCTGTTTTAGAGAACATCCCATGTGCAACTGAGAAGAAAGTGTATTCTAATATTGTGGGGTGGAACACTGTAAACATTTACTAAGTCTATTTGTTCACAAGTTTGCTCAGTTCTGCTAATTCTTTGCTGATTTTTTGTCCAGTTAACATACTTATTTGCATCAATGGGGTGTTAAGGTCCTCCATTACAGTAGTGCTATTAGTTATTTGTTTTTTCATGTCTACTAAGGATTGTCTTATATAGTTAGGTGCCGCCATACTTGCTGCATACATATTTATGATTGGTATTTCTTCCTCTTGAAGTTTTTCCCTGGCAAGTATGTAGTGACCTTCTTTAACTCTTTTGATTATTCTTGGTTTAAAGTGTATATTGTCTGCAATCAAAAAAGAAACCCCTGCTTCTTCTGAGTTCTTGTTGCATGGAGAATTGTTTTCCAACCTTCAACTTTTAGTCTGTGAATTTCTTTTTGAGTTAAATATGTTTGTTATATACAGCATATAGCTGCATTTTGTTTCTTGATCCACTCTGCCAATCTAGTTCTTTTGATTGGTGAGTTGGGGCCTTTTACATTAATGGTTAAAACTGTTATGTGTTGCCTTATCTTTGTCATGTTATTTACCAGCTGTTGGTTTCCTACTTTTACTGTCTGTTTAATTGCTGGTTCTGCTAGGTTATTCCTTTCTCTTGTTTTTCTTAAAATTGTGGTCATTTTTATCTCTTCCTACAATATCTTTTAGGACTCTTTGTAGGGTTGGTTTGGTGCTCAATTGTCCTTTGTCATGGAAATATTTTATTTCTCCATTAAATTTGAACAATAATTTTGCAAGATACATCAATTTGTGTTGGAAGTTGTTTTGTTTTAAGATCTGGAATATTTCACTCCAAGCTCTTCTTGACTTGATTAGTGTTGAGAAATCTGCCATCATTCTGATGGGCTTTCTTTTATAGGTGATTTGTTTCTTTTCTCTAATAGGTTTTAATATTCAGTCCTTTTGCTGGATTTGTAAGATCTTGAGTATTATTTGTCTGGTTGTAATTTTATTTTGGTTATGGCTAGTTGGAGTCCTATATGCCTTACATATATGTATGTCAGATTCTGTTTCCATACTTGGGAAATTATCTGCTGCTACTTCTGCAAATAGTCTTTTTTGTGTGTCATTTGTATGGATGCCTGCTTTTTCACTGACATCTATTAGTCTTACATTGTTTCTGTTTGTATTGTCTTGCAGCTGTTGAGTTGATATTTCCTGGTTCCTTATTTTTAAGAGACCTTTTCTTTCTAGATCTTTAGCTGCAATGCTGTCTTCAAGATCTGAAAGTCTATCTTTGGCTTCATTCAAGTGGTTTTGCCAGCTTTTGATGGAAGTTTTAATTTCCTGGATATCTCTTTGAATCTCTTTCATGTATTCTTTCTAGTTCTTTCCTATATTGTTCATTAATGTTTCCATCATTTTTCTGTACTCATTTTTTTATATATGTTCTTTTTAAATGTGCTATTCTTTCATTAGTATTGTCATTTCAATTTTTTACTAGAGAGATTATTTCTGATCTGATTTCTTCTATGGCCTGATGGAGTTGTTTCTTTACTTCAGTGACAATCATTTCAGAGGTATCAGGTGTATGACTTCTGAGTTCTCCTATGTCAAAGTCTCCTGGCATTATTCTGGGTGGGGTGGCATTCTGAGAATGCATTTTGCTCCTTCATCTTGTTAGTTTGGATGCTAGTGGCAAAGTGCTGAGGCTTACCATTCCCGGGCAGTTTACCAAAAGTCTCTAGTGTCCCTAGATTTCCTGAGTGTCAGGCTTGCCCCACAATGGCCACAGGAGGTGGGCCACCTTGTCCAGGATCCCCACGTAGCTGATGGAATGAATGGCTCATATGAGAACTGTGGTGAGGGCAGAATGCTGCCCTTCAGGACCAGGGTCCTCAGGCAGTTGATTGAGGGCAAATGGGTCTCAGCAGTGAACCACAGTATCTGTCAAATGAAGGGTGCTAGGACCAGAGTCCTCAGGTAGTTGGTGGAGCATACCTGTGTCTTCTGGGCCTCGGCCACAAATCACTACTTTGGTGGCATGTGGGGTGCCAGTCCAAGCTCCCCAGGCAGCTGACCGATGTTAACATTTTATATTATGAGAAAATGTAAATTATAAAATATGGATTAAATGATATTTAGGTTTTCTGATCTTTTAAATCTGAGAAGTTAGGATTATAACCTTTACCAAAAATTTATGCAGAAGAATCAGAAAAGTCATGTCAAGTTAATTACTTGAAACTTCAGTGTTCTTTGAATTTGAAGGTCCTCTGCCACCAAATTCTGTTCTGTGTCCAATACTTATTTCCACATAAAGAAAACATTTTGTTGTTAAAGTTGTTAGTGTGTACTTACGTGTATGCTTGATGTGTTTCTAAAGCTTTTACTCATTTAGAATGACAGAAATCATTCAACTGATAGGTGATTCTGAGATCTCTTTTGAAAGTGACATGATGTGTTTAGATCATGCACCCTGATTTCAGGCTTTCTGACTATATTGTGTTATTATGTACTTAGTGTGTAAAGCAATGTCAATCTTTCAGTCTAAAGCTCATAAGTAGCTTCTTTATGTGAAAAAAGGTACTGTACACAGCACTGAATCTGGTGGCAAAGCATCCTCAAACTCAATTCCATACTTAGCTGCCATTTTTCAGTTTATTAATTTTCTTAGGCATTTGGGATTGCTTGAGAATTCTGCCTTAGGACAAAATTACCTGATAACTTACATAAAAACTTTCTCAGAGGTTGTGGACAGACTCGCAGACCAAATCAAGATGCTTAAATCACATATTTTATTTCTTTAATTTTCAACGTGAAACAGGAACAAAGGAAAATACTGGTGTATGTCTACACACTTATGAGTATTTATAAGATGCATCTGGAACAAAAGGAGCTCTCCTGGAGTCCAGTATCAAGATTGACATTCTCGTGTCTCCCTCTGCTTCCTCCACCTGCTCCGTTGACACTGGTTATGAGGACTGGGGTTGAGGACTAGAAAGAGCTCTCAGCAGATAGATGGCCATCAGAGACATGAGGGAAAGTGTGCTCAGTCTGCAGTTACAGCTTACTGATGGCTTGCCAGGCAGCCACAGATTTTATCCATATGTCTCCAGCAAAGACAACACAGGATTAGAATAGGCACTATCACTGGTTGATAGCACTATAGTAGCAATCATAGTGCTAACAACAGGGAGTAATATGAAGTATGATTTATGAATATTTAAGATTTAATCTTTCATAACTGTAAGTTAATTCTCATTTGCTAATTTTCAGCACACACAGGCTGTGTTTATTGTATGTCTTCCAAGTTTTACAGGTTATCAGACCAATAACTACTTATCAGACCTTGCACATTTCATTGGTCTTGTTTATGTTGTTCCAATAGCAAAGATGAATATCCTTAAATAATACAGCAAACATACATTACAGCCTACTTAGCATCTGGTGGTATATCTGCAGGATTTAGAAACTTTGTGTCTTTATATCTATAAAAAGCAATCAAATGGGGCACATCTTTTTAGGCCATTATTTTAGTATTAAAATCTAGATATATGGGCTAGAAAAGTCTAAAATAAAAAAAATTTAAATGATTGATGTACAATTTCCTCCCTCCCTTTCTTTTTCCTTCCTTTTACTCATTACTAGGAAAATTATGTTTAATTTAATAGTATACTAAATAATGATTTATGATAAGTTAAATTATATGATAGTTTGTGTCATTTATGATTTATTGCTAATTTTGCAAGATAAAATTATATTGAGTATTATTTTAAATTTTATATTTATAAACAGATAAAAAGATTTCCTTCAAATCTTCAAAGAAAGTCTAGGGTAGAAGTCAGAGATTGACGTTAAATTTCTTTGTTCTTGGGTAGTTCTTTTGGGGTCTGGGTAGCAGGCCTTACTTCAGTCTTTGAAGATATGTTCCTTGGATAGCCATTGGCTGTCACTGGTTATGTTAGCCCATTTCTTTTTATGTAAAAGGGAATTGTATATAAAAGCACATTGGATCATTTGTAAATTGCAATGAAAATATCACTGTAAGACTTTTAATATGGTGTCTGACATCGTAGGCACAAACACATAAGAGAGGAAGGGAAAGAGGGAGAAGAAGTATGAGAGAGGGGGAGAGAGAGAGAGAAAGAGAGAGACAGAGAAGATGTTTCCTACGGCTAAAATCAGGTGGGTAGAGTATAGTACTCTGTACTATAGAGGAAGGGCTTATAGTTTGTATTCACACTAACCAGATGGCAAGGTCTTGTAATAAATACAACACTGGGCATGGTGTCCTCAGAATGATCATGTGTGACATTTATTGAAGCTTGCTTAATTTTGACATATCTCAGATTTTATTAGATATATTGTTATTGCTTTCTAATTTAATTTCATTTTGGCCAGATAACATACTGCTATATTTGAATCTTTTAAAATTTATTAAGACATGCTTTTGGGCTCAGACTACAGTCTTTTCCAGTGAGTGTATCATATGTATTGAAAATTACATATTCTGCAGCTATTGGATATACAGTTCTCTAAATGACAATAAAGTTTATATAGTTGACAGTATTATGTTAGTTAACATATGTCTTTATTGATGTTTTATTCAATAACAGCACATTTGAATGTAATTGTGATTTAATCTTTATTGTCTATTAATTTTATCTTTTCAGTTCTAAAGCTCTGTTTTAAGTTGTGTTCATATTCAAATTCCTATACTGCATATTACTGCAATATTGATTGTTTTAGCTATTATTAAATGTCTTTCCTTGTCTTTAGAAGTATCTTTCTTCCTTGAAGTCTATTTCATCTTATATGAAAACAGCTATTTCAACCTTTTATTCCCTACATGAAAATATTTTCATCTATTTATTATAAATCTATCCATATCTATTTCTAAAGATGATGTTTTTATGAAGGCATGTAGTTCAACTTTTCTCTTTATGCATTCTGACAAACTTTGCAGTTTGAGTGTTTGGTACATTAAAACATAATTACTGATACAACTGAGTATAAATCTTATTGTTTAGTTTTCATTTTTCATATTTTCTCTCTCTTTTTGATTGTTTGAACATATCTATAAACACTCCTCACACACATACTAAACATTTAGACCTTTATCTTTACTACTTGCATAAGTGTTTTAGTGGCTGCTGTAGCAGTTACAATATAGATTAACTTTTGTTTACTTAGAGTTAGTATCTTGACACTTCACATAAAATATATAAACTTTGTATGTATGTAGTTCTCTTTATTGCCCATCCCTATTCTATAGATGTTACATACATTATATCTATTTTTATACACAATGACAATAAGACAATGTTATAATTTAAGATGGGAATATTGTGTTTAATATTTTTAAAATATTTCAATTTCTGATGCTATTCATCCTTTCCTGATGACCTGAGTTTCTCTCTAGTATAATTTTGTGTTCACCCAAAGAACTTTGAGTATTCCACATAGTACAGGTGTTCTAACAAACAAATTCATTTGGTTTTTATTATTCTAAAAATGTTTTTATTTGTTCTTAATTCCTGTTATGGCTTGTATGTCTAGATGCCCAGCCCAAAGCCTATGTACCCACAGGTGGGGCTTTTTGAAGGTCTCTGGATCTAGGGTGTGTAAAGATGGACTAGAGGTGTGTGATGATTTTCTGATTGGTTAGTGTAGGGAGTGGCTGAACCTGGAAATTAGTCACATATATGGGGGCAAGGCATGGCTCGTCCAAGAATGAAGAATGCCTAAAGCAATCAAGCTACTTCAATCCTGAAACACCTTCTCTGAGACAATTCCAGTCATTAGTTGCTTGGCAACCCTGTTTCTTTTGATACTAACTTTGTCAAAAGTATAAATAAACACCCCTATGGTGGTTGTTTGGTTCCTTTCTTCCCATCCAGAGAGAGAGGGCTCCACCTGACACCAGCTTTTGCCTATTGTCTTTATTTCTAAATCCTCTCACCGTTTTTCCCCTGGGAACATAGCTGTGTGGGCCACAGCAGGTGAGCATAGTTCTAGGTGTGGATAAGGGGAAGGCCCAACCTGGGTGTGGGTGGCACTATCCAATGGGTTTGTTGCCTGAATGTTTAACGTACCCCGAACAGCTCAGATATTTTCATTATTTCTTTCCTTTTTTTTTTTTTTTTTTTTACTTCTTGGGATATTTCAGAAGACCTGTTCTCAACTTATGATATATGTTCTTACTCAGTCTAGTCTGTAGTTGAGAATTTTAACTATATTGTTGATTTATTATTTCCCCAACTTTGTTTAACTGGCAGTTTGTATTCTCTTTAATCTCACTAAACTTTACAGTCATTCCTTTATCAGGCATTTCTTCAATGCTGTTGTCTTTGAAGCTTCTTGCTGCAGATTTGTTGTGTTTATTTGGTTGTGTTCATTTACTCTTTATTCATATTTCTTCTAATTCTGCTCTGAGATTTGTGCAACTGATAGACCAGTTATCTCTACCACTATCATAGGCTGGCTTTATAGTAGGAGTTTTCTCCTGGGGATATGTCAATTTGGTATGTTAGGCAGGCTTTTATTCTGATTGGACAGTGTAGTATCATGTCTCTGTAGTTTTTTGTAATTAACGACATTGGACATTTTGTGCACCACAGTGGAGTTAAAGAGAACAACTCTTCTAGGGGTCACATAAGGTTGGGCTCACTTTACCAGCTCAGGCAGGTACAGTACAGCAGCAGTGTGTATCCTGATACCCACTCCATGGACACTTTGATAGTGGGGGTAGTGGCAGCAGCCAGGTAAATTACATTTGTCCAGGCGTTCCCAAGGTACGCACTGCTATTGGCAAGAGTCTGTGGCCCCAACAACTCCAATAGTGGTGGGGAACCTTAAGCTCAGCCATGGCACATGAAGTAGCAGCAGGGACCAGATTACCCACTCTCTGGCATCTGCTCTGAGTTCTGGCAAGTTAAGTAGTTCTAGCTGGTACTTTTTTCTAGCTCTGACAGCACAGATACAGCATGGGAGGTAGAAGGATGTATCAGTCAGGGTTTTACTAGAGAAATAGATGTAATACAAGATACACAAATGTATAAGAAATTATAAGACTGGCTTATAATGGTCAGTCAAAGAGTTGGAGAAGGAAGCATGCAGAGGGTGTCTGCACACCAGAGCCCAAAGGAATGAGTCCAGGGGCTAGAGTTCACTGCAGACTTTCATGCAAGTCCATATCAGGAGACCGATTGGTTGGTGATGGAAGGCTGATGAGACTATGCTGGAAGGCTGAAGGATCCAAGGCAGAAGCTGAAGAGTCTGCACTAGAAGCCAGGAGACAACATCCAAACAGAAGGTGAAGAGTGGAGCTCCTCTAAAAGATGGAACTTCTCTGTCCTTCCTCGTTTCCCTTTTATATCATCTAGGTGATGATCCACCCTAGGGTGGCTCCTCTATACCCTAGGGTGTAGAATTACTGAGCCAATTGCTGAGCCAAGTTTAGTTAAGCTTCTAAACTTTTCAAGTTGACACAATCAATCAACTACTACTAGGAGCAACTACAGGAATCATGGCACACGTGACAGTGACACACACCCACACCAGACATGGGATATGGAGGAATATACCCATGGGAACCATGGCATCCATGCTTGCTCTCAGCCCCACCAGTGGTGTGGACCCATGTGCAGCTGCCCGCAGTAGGGAGGTGGTGGCAGGGAACTCCATGAATGCTTGTTTCAGTCCTGGGATTGGCTTGAGCCCATACATGTGATCTCCTCCCTGGATCCTAGGGGAATCACACCTGGTCTCTTAATTCCTGAGAGTGTTATTCACCAAGGTTACATTTTGCTTGAAAACAAGTATCTGGTAGACAAGGGTTGGTGGAAAGAGAAAAAGGAATAAGGGTGAACTAACTAGTTGAAAAATACCCAGGCTATTTTTATAGGGACCATGTCAAGGAATGTTGGTATACAAAGGATTTTTATGGGATGGAAGAGCAGGAAGGTGCAGTGTGAGTCAAGTCACATCTCCAGGCTTGATAGCTATCTTCATCATTTAAAGGATGATTTTTCTTTATCTTTTGCTGTAATATCCTTACAACAACCTGCCTTCATCTTCTAGGCCAGTCCTTGTAATTTTTTTATGTTGGTACACTATTTTTCTGGAAGTAAATATTACTTAACTTTTAATGAAGAACAGAATTAGCAAGTCTTTGGCTTATACTTTGAGGTTATCTGAAGATTATCAGACAGTCCTGATTCTTCAAAATTAAAAATAAAAAAGATTACTGATCAGAAGGTCTGGGAACCAGTGTTTCATTTGTTGCTTTTTCCTGCAGTAGCTAACTCCAACAGTTCATATCTTTGTCATTTAAAGGTGATTTTCTCTAGAACTGACAATGCTGTGCAAAACAGGAAGAATGAAGGATAACTTTACAAGGGGCAATTTGATTATAGAATAGGGTATACGATAGGATGACGGTAGCATGATGGGATTGCTGGGACCACTGCTGTAAGAGTAGCCCTCTCCATTCTGTTCTGCTGAAATATCTGCATGCTGCACGGGAGGCCACTGAGAACACTTGAGAGCTGGGTCCCAGCTGCTCTGTTGGGTTTAGTGGTAGTGAGGCTGTAGCCCCCTCTGTTACCCTGGTGGCATGTCTCTGCAGTTGCAGAAATGGAGATCTGTAGGCATTTCTGACTCTCAGAGGATTATAAATTCAAACCAACCCCCCTCCTCACATGGCACCCATTTATAAAAACCTGTTTGTAGAGATTGATGGGAAGGCAGTATGAGTTCCTTACCCAAAGCAAAGCTGTTGTACCAGGTTGCTCTCCTAAGTGGGCTGTAAGTTTGTGGTGACCATGAAACTTTCTGATAGGTAAGATTGCTGGTGTCTATATTGATGAAGTTTGTCGGGAATCTCCCATTCACCCTTTTTCCTGCAAAAGGGTTTCCATGACAACCATGGGAGCTCTCTCCATAGTTGCACAGGATTCTTTGTTCCTCTTTCGATGCCACCTCTTTAGGTCTCCAAGTCTTACAGTATTTCAGACTTCCCCTTGCTGAATTCTTGTGTTCTCCCATAGTTGCTGATCTATGAATGAGCTATTCATCAGTTCTTCTTTGTAGAAGATGAGGACAATGTTGGAATCTTCCAGTTTTTCTTGCTTAAAAATTTGTTCTTTCTCTGTTTTTCAGATTTGATGATATCTACTGATTTGTGTTCAAGTTGAAAAACTCAGACCTAAGGTAATGTATTTTTAAATTATATATTTTCATTTAGGGTCATATATATGACTTTACTCTGTCTTCTATCTGTCTATCAGTTTATCTATCTGTCTGCCTATAATATCTACTTTTCAGTGGTGGGATTAAGTTAGGGCTTCATGTACGCTAGGCAAGTACTCTACCACTGTGCTATATCCCTAAGCCTGTGTTATAATTTCCATTTCACTGCTTTGAGTTTTCTATCTTTTCACTAATTGCTAATATATTTTTGTTTATATCATTTGACATAATTATAAATAGCTAGCTTAAAGCCCTGGTTTTTGTTTTTTCTAATACTATGGTCAACTTTGGGTATATTTAAATTGATTTCCCTTTTATTGAAAATTGGTCATGTGTTCTTATTTATTTGTATGTTTAGTCTTTGAATTTTATTCTGGAAATTTTAAATTGTGTATTGTGGGGATTGTGAGTTTTTTTGTAGTGGATTTGAAGGTTAATTTTATTCATTATTTTTATTTATTTTAACCATGCAAGTATGTTAGAAAAAATTGTCCTGGAAGAACTTTCTTAGTCAAATAAAGAAACTCTAGAGAAAACCTCTCCATACACTCTGGGAGGGAAAAAGCAGGGAAGAGGACAGAGAAAGAAGGTCAGAGAAACCTTGAGACTGCTTCTTTCATTTAAAGCACTCAAAACTTCAGGGTCACTTTTTAAGGTATCATTTTCTGAGCCCCAGTGATACTTTGATATCAAATTTGGTCAGAGAGTATATTGGTCACCTTTGCCTTGCTGGGATAAATCTCTGGCATACCTAATATAAAGGAGAATCTGGCTTGTTTCTCTTACCTTTTCTGAAGTTTCAGTCCATGCTTGGTTGGTTCTACAGCTGTGGGTCTGAGGTGAGGAAGAATATCACTGCAGATGGGTGGGACAGAGCAAAGTTGCTCACTTCCAGGAGGCTGGGAAGCAGAAAGCAGGGGAAAATGCCAGAGAGGAAGGAGCAGGAACCAGGTGCATCACCAAAGTCATGGCCCTGTGGCTTGTCCAGGCTCACCCTGAGATGTGCTTTCCTAATCCTAGGCATCACTCAAGCCGATCAAGCTTCTAGTCAAGATTCACTGTCACGGGCCGAAAGAACATCACTCTTCTCCCCCAAGAAGCTCTAAACTTCTTGCCTAACTAGAAATCATACAAAGAATCAGAAAAGTAAAATTGAAATTGATCTTTTCTGTTAGAATGAAATTATTATAGGAATTAATCTTTTACTGTGTAAAATAAGATAAAGGTTAAAATAAATGCGCATCTGGAATTAATAGATGCTTCTCAGAAGAAGTAAAAATGGCAAAAATATATGAAAAAGTGTGGAACATCATTAATCACTCAAGAAATGCAAGTTTAGACAGCACTGAGATTCCATCTCAACCTAGAAAGAATGGCTATTTTCAAGAAATCAACCAGTAACAAATGATGGTGAGGCTGTGAAGAAAAATGGACCCTTTTCCACTGTTGGTGGGAGCATAGACTGGTGCAACCACTGGAAATCAGTATGGAGAGCCACCAAAAAGCTAGGACTAAAGGTTCCATTTGATCCAGCTATTCCCCTTCTGAGTATCTTCCTGGAAGAATTTGAAATATCATTCCACAGTGATATATGTGTACTTATCTTTATATCAGTACAGTTTGTGACAGATAAATCTTGGAAACAAACCAAATGCCCATCAACCTAGGAATGAATAAAAAAGATGTGCTTTTTTATAACATAGAGCACTAGTCAGCCAAAAACAAGGATAAACTTGAAACATTTCTAGGTACATGGATGTACCTTGAGACCACACCCTTAAGTGAAATAAATGGGAAAAACATGTAAACATCACATTATTTCTCTGGTGTAAAAAACTGTGAGTGTAAATAAGGACAAAAATATTTAATAGACAGTGTGAAATAGGAAGAAACTGTTTAAAAGGAAAGAATGATGGGGGGAGGAAGGGAAAAGAAAAAAATGAGGAAAAAGGATAAAATGAAAACAAAACTTTGTAAATAAGGAGAGGAAGAGAAGTTGAAGGGAGGGGGATGGGAAGAAAGAAAAGAGGAAGAAAACATACTACATACAGGTACAAGTTCCCTATGATGAATGTGATCATTATGTATACCTATATTGTACCAATATGTTTAATAAAGTTTTTTAAAAACAGATTACATAAGACACAAGAAGAAGTTCAATTAAAAAGTGAGAACGTCTAATGTCTAATATAACGTATACTTTAATTAAAAGCAATAAGATAAAGGTAACACATTATGGAAAGAATAATACTTATAAATATATACACAGTGTTATCTATATGTCTGCACAAACACATATATAATTGTTCATAAATTTGTGTATAACAGCCAACAAACTAATTAAACACATAATGGTCTAGGTCTGCAGAGTACTGTCAATAGCATTACTTCAGTATATAACCTATTTTCCTTTCTTTAGGTATTTGTAGGACATAAGCAGAAATATTAACATGGATTTCACTGAAAATTACTCAGAGTAGGCCAAATCAGAAAGCATGTACATTCTCAATGCACTTCTTTAATCATTTTTCTCAGATGAAATGTGGGTGCAATGCCTTGAACTCCAGCAGCTATCTTATGAAAATAGGGAGACTGAGAGATGACCCTGAGGATGACAATACAGCTGTGACACTGTGATTCTGTGAAAGAAAGCGATGTGCCCAAGATTACAGAATAGAAAGACAGAAATCACCAAATTTTCCAATGATATATAAAACTGCTATGCCTATCTTGGATTGCAAGTTTACTAAAAAAAGAATGAATCTCTATCAAGTCTTCTTTTAACTCTCTAGCATTAGAAACTCAATAAAATTTAACTGGTACACAGAAACTTTAATAAATACAACTATAATAGATTTTTAAGTCTATCAAATGTGAAAGAAAGCAAAATTCCTTTACTTAGAATCTTCCTATAATTAAATTCTAGCTGAATATATAATATATATATTAGCTGAATGTATATATGTTCAGAAGAATATACATATGTATATATATATAAAACCATGCAGCAGTAATTGTATAGTTATTACCAATGAGGAAAGCTTGAGTAGCAGATATTTTGTTTTTAAACTGTACTCAAATTATGAAATGTACTTGACACTGTGTAATTTTAAAACATTTTTGTATGCTGTATGACCTATATAGAGGTCATATAGGGGACTTCTTTTTAGTTTACATTTTCAGGATACTACATGTGATTGTTTGCTGGTAAAGGTGCTACTAAATCCTTGCTCTCTATCTGGTACTCAATTTAAGTTGTAGAATGTGTTACCTTTCAAGTGGCGTAGTAACTATTTTCAAAAAAGCAGTTTCCTCCCCAAATCAAATCTTAAACTCTTCCTGTTAGTAGTGGAGCAAATTCTCTTGGGTTTCAATAATGGTGACAATGTCAAAGCAGCGTCTGTGCAGCCCATTTAAGGATCATTTTATTATATTATGTTAGGTAAAGGACACATGCAAAAATGGTCACACACAAGTGAGTTTTAGCAGTCACGATCTTAGGGGAATGACAGAGAAGATACATTGTTTCCCTTGTCCTTTGGTTGTTCTTTTAAATCTGATTTTCATATAGATTTGTGGCCCATTGTATTCTAAATATAATGTAATTCTGAAGATGTCTAGTGACTTATAACCAGGAACACATTAAAAGATGGGAAGCAGTGTGAATGTACATATTCATAATAGCTGTCTAATATTTTCCCTCAGTAGACGAAGTCATACTGTATATTTCTACCCAACTGAAATATTATAAATCACTTTTTAATATCTTTTTGTCTGAACAAGAAAAAATCATTTGTATTACAGACATGTAAATTTAACTTAAAACTACAAAACCTAGTTTGAGGCTTGATACTGTGGCCATAAATCATATACAATAACATTGTAAATGAGATAACTGTAACATTATATTCTCTGGGCAAGGTTAATAGATTCAGTTCAAGTCTAGCAAGAAATTGTAGCTGGCATTTTCCCATTTCTTTCAGAAAAGCCTTTATAAATCCTCAACTTCTAAATTGGACTGGATTAGGTCCCAGTGGAGAAAATCCTAGATTTAGTGTTTTTAATTTCCTAAGTTACTGAGTAGGAACCAACTTTATAACCATAGTCAAAGATGGCTTGAGTATTTTAACAGTTAGGTTATTTTCGTTATTCCCATCTGATTCCAATAATAAAGCTAATCATACTAACAATAACAAAAGAAAAATGATGGTAAAAGTAATAGTAGTCTAGACTTTCAAGAAGCCAATGAATTAGGTTAACCTGGATTAACACTGGAAAGGAATATAAATGAGGTTTTTCTTGGGTGGCTAAACAAAAAACACAGCAGGTCTACTGCTTTCCTTTCAACCTTCAGCTCTTCACCCTGGAAACAGAATATTTACATTCTGCAGTGTCTATTTCTTGCTCTTTTCAGCTCTTGCTCTGAGAACTTGCGCAGTGGGTGACTCTATTCTCTCCACTGTGGGAAAAAGAGTGTCTGTACCATGATGTCCAAAAGCCCTGAAATCTCAGCTCCCAAATAAAACCTGTGCAAGGAGGACTGTCCAGGCATCATATTTATATGGAGCACTGGCTCACAAGACCTTTAAGACCCTGAATATCTAAGAACCAAAACTGAATGATCAGCATGGTGAGATTATTGTGTGCCAAAAATCACCCACTGTGTACTATTTCCTCTGCTTTCTTTCTGCCAGGTCCCTGACATAATTTCAGATCTTCAGCTTCTTTAAATAGCCTCATGCTTGCCAAAATTTTGAGGTTTTCCTGTGCATTCACATCAGATCATTCCCCTTGAAATTCCATTTCATCATCTCAGTCTGCTATTCTAGTCCTATGCAAGCATCTTTGTTTTTCAAGAATGAGATGCGTACTTTTTTGGCTCTCCTCAGGCCTTCGCATAATGAGCCAATTTGTCTGAATGCTTGCCCTTCTCTTCTTTTGGTACAGGGAAACTGATCTCCTGTCAATATTCTTCTTCTAGTGCTTAGTTTGGATGCTCATAAAATCCAAGCAATCTATGCCTTGTGGAGTCTACCGGATTTACACATGGCTCAAAAATCAGCTGAAAATTCACCTGGGCCCTGGTATTTGTCATGGCAAATTCACTCTGTGCTGACTTTTTCTTTTTTGATTTTCTGTAGACTTAAAATAATTCTGTGTACTACATTTAATTTCCTTTAGGTTGCAGTCAGGCCATTCCTTGAATATTAACAGGATCCCTTCAACTAGACTACAAGTTCTTTTAGGTCAAGGATCATACCTTTCCATACTTTTGTACTCCTTACATATGCTTTAAAATTCTCAATGAACAAATAGTAATTGACAGTTAAACTTAACTTTTTAGCAGTCCTTGTCTCAAAAGCTTAGCTGTTCTAGACACATTTCAGTGGGACTCTCTCTTGTTCATTGTCTGTTTGTGACCAGGTTGTGTGTTAATATAATAAACCTTTCCACCGTTATTTAATCATTTGATTGAATTATTGTTGATCAAACATTACTATATTGGATGTTTAGGGTGAACTGGGAATCAAAAAGGTGCTATCCTTGAATATATTTGCTGCCTTAACAAGCAATAATCATCTCTCTCAGATGTACCTCCAGCTTTGTGCTTAAGGAAATGGATATTATCTCAAGCTTTTGTGTTGCACATAGTACTATACTCCCCCCACACATACTGCCTGGTTAAAATCCACAGTTCCTAAAAAGCAGAGATTATTTACTCATAATTTCATTTTAGCAATGCAAACAGCACCTATAATAAATGTACTTAATGTTAAAATCTCTGATGCAGAGATTCTTTTGTATTGTAATTAGGTATAACTTAGTACCCCCAGGCTGATGGCACTTACTTTCATAAAAAGATTGGCTAGGAATGAAGAATGATATTAACATATGCCTTATGGAATAAAATAGTACCATCCATCTTTCAAATACCAGGCTCATAAAGTAAGGAGCTTAGTGTTCTGATAATACAAATTATACCACATAATTGAGAATTATAACTGTTTTTAGGATTATAATTTGAAAAATTTTATCATAGACATAATAACCTGTCAAAACAATTCTATATGATTGGCAGAAACACCCTCTAGGCTCTGTTACAAATTTTCAATATTTATTAAAACACATTGATGAAAAGATAGCTTTCTATAAGTTCCTTGTTGGCAGTATCTACATAGATCAAGTAACTGGTTAGTAACTTTAAAAGCTCCAGTTAATAGTTTGCATTATGGTTTTAAAGAAATTATTAATAGATTAATATACTGAATTGTTCATTTTGGTGTTATTAATATCAATTGAGTCTCTCTATAAATAGCTACATATCTTGGGTTTTCTTTTTTAAAAGCTGGTCTGGAGAATTTGTGGGTTACAAAGATGTGTGACAAAATCTTGTGTAAAAGGTATGATTAAACTATGCAGTGAATGTTTAATTTTTAAAAATTATTACCATAAGAGATATATTGTTATTAATCCCTCTAAAAATAACCCCCCTTGCACACACTTACCCTGTCATTCTTGCCACTCCCCGAAGCAGCTCTGGAGTCCTCTTTCGTGAGTCCCTTCCCTCTTACAGCTGCTTCAGCATACTGAATGCATTGAAAAATATTTACCTTTCATCCTCGTTTTGACTTTGGGGAAGAATCAGAAATTGCATGGCATCACATCTAGTGAGTAAGATGGATTGGAGCTCACTGTTTTACCAGCCTGCTTTTCCATCTGATAGCACTTGGCAATGACATTCACTGTATTTTTGATCATTCTTCACAGAAACACTCACAGAAGAGGACTTCCAGAACTGTTTCAGAAAGTAAGAAGAGTGAGGCAGTGTTACGTACACGAACCAACTACCTGCAATGAATGTAATCATTATGTAAGTCAACACATAGTAACAAGAAAAAATTTTAAAATTGAGATAAAATTTGAATAAATAAAACTACCATTAAAAGTAAAGAAACTAGCAGGAATGATGGGGAGTTTGTGTTCAAAATGAGGGGGTTAATGGCAATGCGTCTTTTCCTGTAACAATTATTTTTAATTTAAACATTCACCATATAGTTTGATCACACACAGTTACACATATGTCTATAATACAGATGCAGACAGATAAAACTATAAATAATGAGATTAAAATGTATTTCTATGGGACAATGTGACTAACTGATTAAATGAACAGTATTAGTAAACATTGCATGAAGAGGAGATTATCATCGAGTAGGGGTTGAACCAGGTGTGGTGGTGCACACCTGTAATCCCAGCAGTCAGGAGGCTGAGGCAGGAGAATAGCTGTGAGTTTAAGGCCATTCTGGGCTACAAAGTGAGGCCAAGACCATTATGAACCATGTAGTGAGACCCCGTGTCAAAAATAAATAAATAAATAAATAAATAAATAAAAGGCAAAGCGAGTAGGTGTTGTCAGGAGAAAGACATTTCCAATGAAAGCTCTATATGTTATACCCCATGAGATTCATTGTGCTAACATTTTTAGCTTCTATTCCTTTCATAGCACAACTCAAAGGCCCACTGTATATGGATTTATACTTTTGCTAAAGGAAGATCCTATAGGCTGTAGCATTTAAAGAGAGTAAGCACAGCTGTACTAACTCTACCGTCTGTCTTCATTTCAACTTAGCTTTCTTATTCTCCACCATGGTATGCATCAGTTTAGGACTTAAGAAGATGCCAGATGGATCATTATTCTTGAATAGCAAATTTTCTTCACTGACTGTTCCATATAATTAAGTGTGTTTTACAGAGTCCTTTTGTTTTCGGGTAATGGAAATCGAACTCATGACCTCCTGTTTGCCAGGCATGCGCTGTGCCACTGAGCTACATCTCCAGCCCCATTCACACAGTCTCCGAACTCTTCACTTGGAGTGAAAGGCACGTTGCCAGTCCTCAGTATCACCTTGAATGTGCACTCCTTGTATTGTAGATGATTTTTTAAGTGCACTACCCACGCTAAAATTATCGTGAAGAATTTGTGTTATTTTATAACCAATTACACAGTACCTGGGAGAATTTAATAATGGGAAATTAGTATTATATATTGATGCCTTACAAAGATACAGACCCTACCCTCCAATACGGAAACCAAAGGGGACACTGAAGCAAGGATATGAAATGTTATGTTCCAAATTATTCTACGTAAGTAGCCAAAGTAAATAAAAATAATTTTTAGGTATTTTTGGCAAATAACGTACAAAGAGTAATATTCATAAACTGTCTATCCCTTCTCTTCAGAAGTTGTTTCTGTTTAATGTTTTGATTTTTAGCCCTTTTATGTATGTTTAAATTTATTGATATGTAATATATATGGGATTATGTTATTAAAATAAGTGCTTCATTTTTACCATCTGTTTACACAAATGTTAGTTTATTTTTCCATAGTTTTGTCTTATTTTTAAAAATATATCTCTAAAATTTTATGGCATTACTTCTTAATATTAGCTTGCTTATTTTTCAATGAACTTTTATCTTTATACCTTCCAGCATTATCAAGATTTAAAATGAACTTTTGTCCTTTAAATAAATTGAAATTCCTTTCCTATTGATTAGAATAAAAAACCAAAATCTTGAAAAGCGATATGTTGAATTTAAATTGTTATCATGAAAACATTTACCACTGATCCACTTGAAAGTGTGCTGCTACAGCTACTTTATCCACAACTTCAGTGTCCTGAATTTAAAGCTATTGGAAAAAGTAGTTGTTATTATTTGATTAATTCTGTACTACCTTAATCAGTTTGGAGATTCCTCAGTAAACTAGGATTAGAGGTTCCATTCAACCCATCTATTTCTCTTTTGGGTGTTTTTCCAGAAGAACTGAAAACATCATACCACAGTGATATATGTGCACTCATGTTTATAGCAGTGCAATTTGTAATAGCTAAATTGTGGAAGCAACCCAAATGCCAATCCACTGAGGAATGGATAAAAAAGTTGTGGTATTTTTATGTGATGGAATATTACTCAATTATAAAGAAAGATAAACTCAAGGCTTTTATAGGTAAATTGACACAACTAGAGACCATACTCATAAGTGAAATAAATCAGACCTTCATGTGTAAACACTGTAGTGTCCCATTAGTATAAGAACCTGAAAGAGTGAATAAAACCTAAAAGGTACAATAGATATTGTGAAAGGGAAAGGAACTGCTCAAAAGGAAAGAACAACTAGGATGTGGGAAAAGAGAAAAGAAAGAAAGGAAAACATGTATATATGTATACACAGGATAGCTAAGATAGTTGTACTACTGATTTCTGTTGCTTTATTGAAAGGAACAATTAATGTTTAACTGTTTGATCAGTCTTACATGTCTATATTTTTTACCTGAGTAACCAATTTGAAGATATTAGTATGTCATACAACAACCATTGTTAATTTCCTATCACCTTCTCTGAAATTCTCTATTGCTTGTATGGTTTTTGTGCTATTTTGTAAATGTCTGTGTGTGTTAATGTTTTTGTTCTTTTATCAATAAAATAAAAAAATTCTGTACTATCTTCCTCTACACAATTGTTCCAAATCATGTTACATTTTCATTTTTTTCTATTTAAATAACCATTCCTTAATAGTTTTTAGTTTGTTGTGATGCTTTTTATTTTAACTTATTATGCAAATTGACATTTTTATCATCAGATAACTATTGTTATAGCATATTTCCTCACTCTGCAGTTTATTTAGAGCCTATGTCATTCTCTGAAATGAGAAGTCTCAGAACCTCTGGCTTCCTACTTCTAATTTAGATTGCTTTGTAGATCTGCTTTAGAGATCTTACCTTGAATTTTCTATGCTTTGTAATTGTCTATGGTGTATGTACAAGTTTGAGGCTCAACAAATTCTGGCTAAGGTCCACCATTTTATTATTACCTATTTGAGTTCTGTTATTTTCTTTT
>NW_004955521.1:3754270-3761061 GCF_000276665.1 Chinchilla lanigera | reverse complement strand
CCCTCTGTTATTTTCTTTTAGCTACTTATTTATATCTTTATATTTAAAGTGAGTTTCTTATAGGCAGCATAAGGATGTATTTTGTTGTTTTATGCTGATAACTTCTGATTTTTTATCTTAGAAGTTTACATCATTTGCATTTAATGAAACTATTGATATAATTGTATTTAAATCTACCATCTCATACTTTTAAATTCATCTTTTCCTGATTTTTCTCTTTAGTTTTGGACTGAATATATTTTAGTATTTCATTTTCTTTTTCTATCAACTTCTCAGCTGTACATTTTTGTGTGTGTCTGATTGCCTAAAAAGTTATATGTTTTTAATTCCAGTGTAACCTCAGGAATATTATGCTGTTTCAGAAATATATATAACTTTAACATAGTTGGCTTCCACTTTTCTTCTGCCTTGTGAGCTGCTATTGTCATTTATTTGGCTTTCATATACTCTACATTCAACAATACGATACACAGGTATTATTTTTTTCTTCTTTCAGTAGTTATTCATCTTTAAAAAGTTTCAGAAAACAAAAGGGTCTTGAAGTTATTCACACAGTTACATTTCTGGTGTCCTTAGATGTTTGAATAGATCTAGATTTCCATCCTGTGTCATTTTCTTTCTGTCGGAGGATGCCCTTCAACAAATTCACAGCATACTTTTTAATGAGAATGCTATTAAAAATTCTTTAATCTTTTGAATGCCTAAATGTTCTTTATTTTGTTCTGATTTTAAAAGTATATTATTAGTTGGTGGAATAGTCAGGAACAGTGCAGGTTGATCATATTTGCCTGAACAGTTTAGGAAAATCCAGTCTTCTGGCTTGCATCATTGCTACCTGGAAGCCAGTGATCACTCTTACCTTCCTCCATCTGTGTGTAACATCTCTCTTCCTACTTGCCTGTGTCCCTCCATTCTTGGAGTGAATCTAAGGATTATTTATAATTTCCTTTAACCAATTTGATTATAAGATACTTTGTTATTATTTTGTTTCTTCATGTTACTGTGTTTTGTATTTAGCTTTCTGGATCTGTGGGATTATTATTTTCAGCAAGTATGAAAAATTTTCAACTGTTATTTTTGTGTTGCACATATATTAGACTGATATTTTAAAATCTGTTATATTCATGTTTTTATTTTTCTCTGTGTGTTTTATTTTATATGGCATATATTACTATATTATAAGATTTCTGGTCTTTTTTCTGCTGTCAACCCCATCCAGTTTACATCTTATGTAATTGTTACTGATTTTCCATATCACTTCTGGGAATAGTCTTGCTTTTCTCTATTTCTTCAATGCAGTGAATATATTTTTAAAAGTTGCTTAAAAATCTATTTTTCTTAATTCCATTATCTCTATGATTTCTGGACCTGCTTTTATTGATTGATTGTTTTTCCTCTCATTGCAGGTTGTGTCCTTATTTTTTGTATGGCTTATAATTGCTTAGTCTTTCTAAAATTAAGAACAATAGCTAAATCTCATCTTTGGTTTAAGAATTAAGTGAAATGGATTACAATCAGTCTCTGCCCTCTGTGTGCCTGGTGCAGACAGGAGATCCTCACTCAGAAGACCCACAAACTGCTGGCACTGCAGTTCGCATCTTGACTTTACTTGCTATCTGACCTCCTGGAGGACACAGACACAGGTGGTCCATGACAACCACCAGTGCAGCCCACCTGTGGTTCCTGTACATACCCTGAGCTGCCTGGATACACAGAATCAGGAGGTCTGTGACTCACTGATACCACAGTTAGCAGCTGAATGCTGAGAGAACCAGGTATTTCCCATCTACTTCCTGGAGGCAGAACAGGTGACCCATGACCCCACCAACATTGCAGTCTGAGCCTCCACCCTCCACACACCTGGTGCAGACAGGAGATCCTCACTCAGAAGGGCCACAAATTGCTAACACCGGGGTTCACATTTGGGCCCTCCCTGTGCATGTCCTGCACTGCCTGAGGTACTAGAGGAGGCAGCCCACAAACTGCTGGCACTGTGGTTGGTGTCTGGGATTTACTGGCACCCTGACCTCCTGGGGGTCATAGACACAGGTGGTCCATGATCACTGCCAGTGAAGCCTGTGTCTGGCTCTTCTGCATGCCCTGAGCTGCCTGGAGACAGAGAATCAGGTGGTCCACAAACTGTTGATCCTGTGATTTGTGTCTGGGTTCTGCCTATGCCCTGAACTGCCTGGGGACAAAAGACCACTGATCCATGATTACACCACAAGTGCAGCCCACTTCTAGGTCATACACATGCCCTGAGCTGTGAGGGGACACTAAATCAGGCAGTCTGCCATCAGCTGACATCACAGTTCACGTCTGAGACCTGGGAGTATGAGGTACACTTCACCACCTGCTGGAAGACTCCAGACAAAGCAGCACATCTCAGCAGACACTGAGGGGCAAGCCTGACCACCAGGAAAACTAGAGACTCTAGTGACTTTTGCTGAGCTGCAAAGGAAGAGGAAAACTGAGATTTCTGCATCCAGCATCACACATGACAAGATGAAGGACTAAAACACAATCTCAGAACTCCAGCCCACTCAGAATAAGTGCAGGAGACATCAACATAGAACTTGGTAAACACACACCTGAAATTGATGAAATGATTGCAATGGAATTAAAGAAACAACTCCATTAGGCCATAGAAGAGATCAGATCAGAAATAATCTCTCAGGCAAAAAATGAAATGACTATAATAATGAAAGAATTGCTCAGCTCACCTAAAGAAGAAATATATAAAAAAAACAGATGAACATAGGCAACGGATGGAAACATTCAGTGAATAACGTAGGAATGAACTAGAATGCATGAAAAACATTCAAAGAGACATCCAGGAAATCAAAGCTTCCATTGAAAGTTGGCAAAACCGCTTGAATGAAGCCAAAGATAGAATTTCAGATGTTGAAGACAGCATGGCAACTAGTGATTGTGAAAGAAAGGATCTCTTAAATTCAACAAGGAACTAGGTAAAATCAATTCAACAGTTGCAAGGCGAGGCAAAGAGGAATAATGTAAGACTAATAGGAGTCAATGAATCAGCAGGAGGCAACACAAATGACATAAAAAGAATATTTGCAGAAATAATAGCAGATAATTTCCCAAGCATGGAAACAGAAGCTGATATACACCTAAATGAGGCATATGAAAATCTAACTAGTCATAACCAAAATAAAACTACACCCAGACATATGATAATCAAGATCTCAGATATCCAACAAAAGACCAGAATACTAAAAGCTGCTAGATAAAAGAAACAGATCACCTATAAAGGAAAGCACATCAGAATCATGGCAGACTTCTCAACACAAACCGTCCAGTCAAGAAGACCTTGGAGTGAAGTATTACAGGTCCTGAGACAAAACAGCTTTCAACCAAGACTGATGTATCCTGCAAAACTATTCTTCAAATTCAGTGGAGAAATAAAATATTTCCATGAAAAAGAACAACTTAAGAACTTCATGAGTGCCCAAACATCCTTACAAAGAGTACTAAAGGATATTCTAGACAGAGGAAAAAAATGACCACAATTTGAAGAACAACAATACAAAGGAAACATCAAGCAGAGCAAGCAATTAAAAAGGTACAAAAAGCAGGAAACCAACAGACTGAATAATATGACAATGATAAGCAAAAATACGTTACATATAACCATAAATGTAAACAGTCTCAATTCACCAGTCAAAAGAAGCAAACTGGCACAGTGGATTAAGAAACAAAATCCAATAATATGCTGTATACAGGAAACACATTTTACCAAAAGGAAACCCAAAGGCTGAAAGTCAAAGGATGGAAAACAATTCTCCATACAACAGGAACCCAGAGAAAAGCAGGTGTAGTTATAATGTTTGCAGGCAATGTAAACTTTAGATCGAGAACAATCAAAGCAGTTAAAAAAGGTCACTACATACTTGTTAGGGGAAAACTGCAAGAGGAAGAGATAACAATCATAAAAATGTATGCACCAAATATTGGAGCACCAAATTATATAAGACAAATTTTAACAGACATGAAAACCTAAAGAATTAATAACACTATTGTAATAGGGGACCTCATCATCCCTTTGACACAAACAGATAGGTCAACTGAACAAAAAAATCAGCAAAGCCATATCAGATCTGAACCAAATCTGTGAACAAATGGACTTAGTAGATGTACACAGAGTGTTCCACCCTACAACATCAGAATACACTTTTGTCACCTGTAGATGGGACTTTTTCTAAAATAGACCACATTGTAGCCCATAGAGCACATCTACCTAAATGTGAAAGAATTGAAATTATCCCATGCATATTATCTGACCACAGTGCAATGAAATTGGAAAATAATGAGAAAAGGAACTCCAACAACTTCATGAACATTTGGAAATTAAACAACAACCTCCTGAATAACCAATGGCTCACAGAAGAAATTAAAGAAGAAATTTAAAAATACCCTACAAATACACAAAAATGTAGATACAACTTACCAGAACCTGTGGGATGCCATGAAAGCAGTCCTCAGAGGGAAATTTATAGTGGTGAACTCACACAAAAAGAAAACAGAAAGAGAACAAATAAATAGCCTAATGCTGCACTTCAACACATTAGAAAAAGAAAAACAAGTCAGGCCCAAAGCCCAAAGAAGGGAGGAGATTATAAAGATCAGGTCAGAAATTAATGCAGTTGAGATGAAGAAAACCATGCAAAAAATAAATGAATGAGTTGGGTCTTTGAAAGAATAAATAAAATTGATAAACCCCTAAGCAAGCTTATCAAAAAATGAAAGGAAAAAACTCATATTCATGTAACAAGGAATGAAAAGGATGATATCACTACAGATCCTACAGAAATACAAAAGATCATTAATACCTACTTTGAAAATATTTACTCTGAAAGGATAGAAAACTCAGAAGAAACAGACAGATTCCTATATATGTATGAATTACCAAGGTTAAATTAAGAAGATATAAAAATCCTGAACAACCCAAAATTAACTAATAAGACTGAAAATGTGATTAAAAATTTACTGACAAAGAAAAGCCTGGGCCCTGATGAATTCACAGCAGAATTTTACAATAAAATCAGAGAAGATTTAATACCAACACTCCTTAAACTCTTCAGTGAAATTGAAAAGGAAGAAATTCTCCCAAACTCATTTCTGGAGGCAAGTATTATATTGATACCCAAACCAGAGAAAGACCCAATGAAGAAAGGCAACTACAGACCAATCTCCTTAATAAATATAGATGCAAAGATACTCAATAAAATGCTAGCAAATAGAATGCAGCAAATCACAAGAAAATCATACATCATCACCAAGGTGGATCCATTCCAGGGATACAGACATGGTTCAATATTCACAAATCAATAAATGTTATACACCATATCAATAGAGTCCAAGACAAAAGCCACATGACCATCTCAATAGATGCAGAAAAACTTTTGACAAAATCCAACATGTATTCATAATAAAAACTCTACAGAAAATAGGAATAGATGGTTTTACCTCAATCTGATCAAAGCCATCTATGATAAACCAACAGCCAACATCATTCTAAATGGACAAAACTGAAAGCTTTTACTTTAAAATCAGGAACAAGACAAGGATGTCTACTGTCACCAGTCCTATTCAACATGGTTCTGGAATCTTTAGCCAGAGCAATTAGACAAGAGAGAGAAAAAAAGGAATTAGGATAGGAAAGGAAAAAGTAAAACTATCACTATTTGTTTATGATATGATACTTTACATGGAACACCCCAACAACTCCACAAGCAGACTCCTTGAATTAATCAACAAATTCAGCAGTGCAGCTGGATACAAAGTCAACATGCAAATATTGATAGCATTCCTATACATAAACAACAAACAGACTGAGGGAGAAATTAAGGAAACCATACCTTTCACAATAACATTCAAGAAATTGAAATATTTAAGAATCAATCTACCAAGAGAAGTAAAAGATGTATTCAATGAAAACTACAATACTCTGAAAAAAGAGATCAAAGAGGATTTCAATAAATGGAAAATATTCCTTGCTTATAGATGGGAAGAACCTACATTATGAAAATGGCCATACTACCAAAATTATTTTTCAGATTCAATGTAATTCCCCTTAAACTACCATTAGCATACCTCACAGATCTAGAGAAAACATTCCTTAAATTAATCTGGAGCCAGAAGAGACCCAGCATAGCAAAAGAAATTCTGGGCAACAAGGACAAGTCAGGTGGAATCACAATCCCTGACCTGAAATTATACTACAAAGCTACTGTAATAAAATCAACATGGTATTGGCTAAAAAATAGACAAGAGTATCAATGGAACAGACTGGAAGAAAAATATACAACCACAAATACACTCAACCACCTAATCTTTGACAAAGGGGCCAAACAAACTCACTGGAAGAAAGATAGCCTCGTTAATAAATGGTGCTGGAAAAATTGGCTTGCCCCCCACCAAAGATGGAAAATAGATGCAAGTCTATCACCATGCACAAAACTAAAGTCAAAACGGGTCACAGATCTCAAAATTAAAAGAGAAACTGTAAATTTATTGGAGGAGAAAGTACGTAAAAATCTTGAAGACATAGCGGTAGGCAGACAATGCATGAACAAAAAGCAAACTGTATGACAAATACTTCAAAGAATCAACAACTGGGAACTCATCCTACTGGAAAGTTTCTGCATGTGATGAAATCACGAGCAGAGTAAAAAGAACACACAAACTAGGAAAAAATTTTAGCTGAATGTCCCTTGCACAAAGATCTTCTATGTAGAACAAATAAAGAATTTAAAAATATCAGCCCCCCC
>NW_004955521.1:3740478-3754055 GCF_000276665.1 Chinchilla lanigera | reverse complement strand
AATCAGTTTGGAGATTCCTCAGAAAACTAGGACTACAGGTCCCATTCAACCCAGCTATTCCCCTTCTTGATATTTTCCCAGAAGATCTGAAAACATCATATCACAGTGATATATGTGCATCCATGTTCATAGCCGTGCAATTTGTAATTGCTAAATTGTGGAAGCAATGCAAATGTCCATCCACAGAGGAATGGATAAAAAAATTGTAGTCCTTTTATATAATGGAATATTACTCAGCTATGAGGAAAGATATACTTAAGGCTTTTACAGGTAAATGGTCACAACTGGAGACCATACTCATAAGTGAAATAAACCATACCTCCATGTGTAAGCAATGTATTGTCTCACTAGTGTAAGACCTAAAAGAGTGAATAAAAATTAGGAGGTATGATAGACGTTGCAAAATGAAAGGAAAATGCTCAAAAGTAAACAGCAACAGGGGTGAGGGAAAAGAGAATAGAAAGAAGGGGAAATTATGTATGTATGTGTACAGGATAGCTAACATAGTTTTACTACTGACTTCTATCACTTTATTGAAAGGAACAGTTAATGATTACTTATTTGATCAATCTTGCGTGTCTGTATTTGTTTTCCTGAGAAACCACTTTGAAGATATCAATATGTAATACAACAGCCATTGTTAAATTCCTACCACTTTGTCTGTAACTCTGCATTGCTTGTATTGTTCTTATGCTATTTTGTAAATGGATGTCTGTTTATTAATATGCTTTCCTTTTTTTATTTTTAAAATAAATTCAAAAAAAGAATTAAGTGAAATGGTGTCACAAAATTGAAATTTATTCTAGTTCTTGTTAGTCTTTACTGTAAGTTTATGCTTCTCTCTGTAAATTTTATTTCCTTTTTTTGCAAAACAATTTATCACTGTGTTTAAAGCTCATTTCTCCATTTATGTTCGTCTTGGTTACTTTTCTTGTTGCTGAGACAAAACACCCGGCACCCAAAGTTAAAAGAGGAAAAGTTTATTTAGCCAACAGTTTGTTGAGGTTTCAGTTCATAGTTGCCGGTCCCAAGGTAGGGTGTAATGGCAGAGGAGAAGCAGTTCATGACAGGCAGAAGGCACCAAAGTAGTAAAGAAGCAGCAAGAAACACAGCAGCCCCCTTTCTGTCCCTGTCTTCTATCCAGGCTACCCACCTTTTTGTTGGGTAGCACTCACGCTCAGGGAGGGTTTTCCCATTATCCACTCCCAGAACTATGACAAACCAATCAGTGGACTAACTTGGTAATTACACACCCTTGATCCCAGCATCACACATTCTAGATCCAGCCACTTCTGAAAAGTCCCACCTATCACCACCTGAGGCTCTGAGGGTACACTGAGATACAAGCCATAACAATAATTTAAATATTTCTTTGGAGGCAATTTAACACTGACTGTTCTCCACTTTTCAAATAACTTTAATTTCAACTTCTTAACAACCCATTAGCATTTAAACATAATTAAATCTTTCTCATTTTTAAATACATACTTCCCTACAGGTTATATCCTCCATTTTCCTCTTTCTATAGCCCAGCTTCCCCAAATGAATTAAATTTTTATTCCAAATGAACTAAAAAATACTTTTTTTTTCTGATTCCTCTATAGTGATTCATGTCTTTGTGTCCTTTGTAGCTTTTAGTGAATATCCTTCTTCACTGAGCAATGATTTCTTTGTAAGTCTTATGTGCACTGAGTGGTGTAAATATTCCTAGATGGTAGATTTCCCTTTGTGTATCCTGGGAACCTAAAAGCATCTAAGAAGCAAAACCTATTTTCATAGTAATTTCTCATTTGAATTTATGACTTATCTAATACATTGTATATGGAACTCTCATTTGCATACATTATATATTATAGTTATTTATGAATCACTTAAGACATACATTGTCCAATTAAGTTTAATTTGTTCTGGTTTTTGTGACAAGTGATACTCTATTTATGTACAGAGCTCTTTTTTAACAACTTTGCTATGCATGAACTTGTCTCTCATTTTCTAGCAAGGAATACAGCTTTAGTTTTTTATCTGACATTATGGTTTGCTGTGTCCCTTTGGGCTAACTGTATTTCACTTTCTCTCTTCTCTCTAGTTTTGCATATTTGCTTCTATCTTGGCATATAAAGATTTTTCTTTCTTCAAAGTTTGGCTGTACACTTAAATTTGTTTGTTATTTTATATATTATATATATTTTTTAAAAGAAGAGGAAATTCTTGTGTAAGTCCTATATAGCATGGTGAATACTCTGTCCTTTGGAATATGGTAGGAGCTCAAACTCCTCTATGGGTTCTGTTTTTATTGAAGAAAAAAACTAATACAAAAAACATATGCCTGACTTTCCCAGAGAGGTGGCTGATTACTTGTAGTTCACGGAATATTATCCCTTTCTGGCTTTCTACACATAGAGACATTTTTCCACTTACTCTCATCACTGGTTTCTCTTCCTGAGACTGTCAATTTATTACCTGGCTCTTGTCTGCTCTCCATGGATAATTTTATGGATTTATGGTATAACTGAAGGGTTTTAAACAATATTGTCAGAGATATCACTCCTAAGATTTAAAATGAATTTACCTGACTACTAGATATCTGTTAGGTGTCTCCACTTCCACCAACATGTTAAAACAAATGTTGCTCCCCTGTCTCCCCAGGTGCTCTCTGACAGTCCTTTCCCCAACTTCCTCCCTTAGTGACTACTCAGGATTCTTCCTGCTGACTGTTTAATCCCAGTGAATGGTGCTCTCTTCACCCTTCACCTTCTTACTCAAGTCACTTCTCTGGGAATCCTTTTGCTTGGTTTCCTGCCTGTAGTTTCAAAAATAAATGCATCACATCAGTCAGTTTCTTCTCCTTAAAGTGTTATAGTCAATTCATTTCTCTCCATGCCCATTCATACCACTTCAATACAGGGCTCTCTCTTTCTTGCCTAGACTTATGGTGAGATTCTTATTATGTGTCCAGACCTAGAGTTCTGCTACTTCACAGTAAACTGCTCTTTTCAGAGGATGCACTCAGTCACAATAGTCTTCTGCTTCAACTATGATGATTCACAAAACTGCAATGACTTTTCTGTCCTTTCCTCTTCACTTGAAGAACACTCCTCTACACTTAATACATAAGTATTAGTATTTCTCCATGAGATTTTCTCAGACACTAAATTTTACCCTTCCTCCTTGGGCATATTTCCATTCCAATTATTACAGCATGTTTTTCCTGTGCACAGCCTTATTGGAGAGACAACTCTTTGAATGTAACACTACATATCTAATGAGATGTACAGGCTTGCACATAATAGGTGGGAAAACAGCAAGACATGTTGTATCCAAAGCCAATGTAATGCTATTTTAGCAAAAAAAAATTCCCCGGTACAAAATAATCATTGAGCTAATTTTGTAGATTTTGCAAAGAGTAATATTTAAAATTATGCTTTATTTTTTAACTCTCCTACATAATTGAATAAAACATTTCAATTTGACTGTAAAAGTGCTTTTAACTTTTATCTGACCAATTTTAGGATTTTATATGACTTTGGTTTAATATTGTAACTGATTTCAGAGAATAATACTTCATCACAGGGAAATATTTAAAAATATTTTAAAGAGCTATTTCACATGGAAAGATCATTTACATATATTAATACGGTAACCAGATCCCCAAAATATAAGGAAATATTGTAAAATTATTTTCCTCAGATCCCCAAATTAATGTAGCACTTATAAATGGCAGCTTCACATAAAGAAAAATAGAGTAAAAATAGAATAAAAAACTTTCCATAAGTCCCAGAGTTGTAAGAAGATAAAATTTTTTTTATGTGAATTACTCAAACTGTTGCACTTTGTTATAGCAAGTTTTGCAAACCAACAGATTATTTTTGGATTCTGAAGCCAATAACATGAACTCCCTATCATAATATGGCATTTCAAGGAAAAAATTATAATCTATTAATGTTGGCATTCTATAATCTGACACTTAAGAACCTCAGAATGAGTATTTGTTAAATTAATGAATTTCTGTGGATTTCTGCCTGCATTTCTAAATATTTAGTGGTATTATAGGTTGACGAACCATTTAAAGATGGGGATGGGGAGAAAGAAGAAGGCAATGTGCATTGGGAAGTCTATCAACTAGGCCTTGAATACGTCAGTGTAATGAGGAATGTCAAAGCTTTGGGGAGCAGCTGAAGCTGAAGATCTGTTGCACATGTGGGCCAGAGCAAGGCCAACCCTGAGAACAGAGGTGCCCGGGAAGAGCCAGGAGAACAAGTTGTTAGGCAGAGGGGTTACACCTCACCTCAACCTGCTGAGTGTATATATAAACTACAGTCATTTCATGGCTTCTTTTCTCCACCAAGAGAGAGGGCTCCACCTGACCTCAGCTTTCTGCATTTTCACTCCTGCCTTCATTTCTTCATGGTCCTCCCCCTGGGAGTTTTCTAAAGCTGTTCTGGATACAACACAAAGCTAGCAGTTATTCAGTGTTCTCTGTGTTTCACTTTCACGTCTTCTTCTCCTTGTCCCACTGCTTCTCTCTATTCTCCTGCAGCCCTTCTTTCTTATCTATTCTTTCTCTCCGTTCTGTCAGTGGATAGCGCACTGCATTTCTGCTTGTACATAGCTTCCACACAATCCTTGATTCACCATCCTCCATCAGTCCATGCTGCCTCCTGCCCTGGTGCTGACTCCAACCTCCTTGGTAATAGAAAAGCATTCAACTCAGGTAAAAATAAATCTTTTGCTGGTGAAATCCGTGCTTCCATGGATATCTGGTCACAATACAATGCATTTTCTCAAACAGATGATGTGACAGTGAGCTTGGATAACTTTAAAAAGTTTTGGACATAAAAATTGAAAGTACAGTATAATTTATAATCTTATAAAAACAGTTCTTAAAGCAGATCTAACAAAACATGTATAAGACTTGTATAATGAAATCTATACAACATTGATTAGAAAAATCAAACATCTAAATGAATAGAGACATATAGCATTAATAAACTGGAAGAGTAAACATAGTAAGCATTATAAACATATCTATTCTCTTCCAATTAATATATATATGTACGATGCTCCCAGCAAGACTTCTTATAGCTATAGAGAATATTATCCTAAATTTTTAAACAGCATATGTTTGCAGTACATAATGACTGCAATCATCATCAGAAGATGTTACATGTACATAATACAGCATAATTTTTTTCTTTTTAACCCCTACCTTTCTCTTTCTACCCCATTTGTAAAAAGAAGTTCCCAGCAGCCCTTGTTAGTGAGTCCACACTGGCTGTAGAATGTGAATCTTGCTGGCTATAAAGTGTGAATCACTATGGCAGTTTAAAGGTCAGTGCACCAATAAGTGTGTCTACTTTAGAAGGCATTAACCTGAATTACAGATATCAAAACTGGTATAACCAGTTCAAAAATATGGCACCTAAGTTACATTTAAGGCTGTATCAATAAAAGATTTCCTTAATACTCAGTGTAGATGGAGAATAAATTGAGAAGATAAGAAATTTCAAAGTGGAGGTGTGGGAAGAGAACAGAGAGAATATTTGATTAAGATGATATTCTTCTCCTTTTAGATTTCTCGTTGTATGTAAACTGGTAATCCAAGGCCATATGTTTAAGACTGAACTATATTTCTAAATTTATTGTACTATACTATACATATGAATAGTTATATTTTTACCTTTAGCTGTAAAACTTTTAAGAATGCAATCTGACAGGGAGATGACCTTGAAGACAAAAAGGGTTTCAGAAAAATTAAAAGCCCAAATTTTTTATTTAACACTTATTAGCTTTATTTTCAACAAATTAATTACTTTACAAGATTATTATAAATAACTTGTATTTTAATATACCAGCCAAATTTTGGATTACATTTAAAATTAAATCTGACCTAGCGTAAATGTTATTATCCAGTTTAACTCTCCAGGTAGTGCCTTACTCCACATTCATCAAAGGATATGTTAACTACCTGTAAATACCCCAGTGATAGACAAAAGTAAAGATTTTTTTTTTTTTTCCAGTACCGGGGATTGAACTCACAACCTTGCACTTGCCAGGCAGGAGCTGTGTCACTGAGCTAAATCCCCAGACCCCAAAAGTAAAGATTTTTAAAGAGTGGACTTATCTGACTCATCCTAAAAGGATGAGTTTTCATGTTAGCCACTAAGAGGCAAATCAAGAGTATATTTTTCCTTTTATAGACATTCAGATAGGGGAGTTTAGTAAAATATGTAAATACGACTGATGCTTTCTTCTGAGCAGAGTTGAATTTATTCAGGGGTCTTTATCAGCTCCTTAGAGAAACTGCTACTGTTGAAAATCATTGCAAGGAAATAATTCCCCTGAAAGGGTGCCATTAAATGATTTCTACATCTTATGACAAGCCTGGTGAAGACAAGAGTAGAGGAACATAACTTGATCCTGAAAAAAAAACACCCATTTTAGTCTAATGGAAACACTGCCATTTCAATCTTAGATGAGCAGAAAGGAAGAAGGGACAGAAAGTGCAGGTCTATTGTGTGAGGTCTATTCACACAGTGTCATGAGGAATCAAGTGCATAACATATGCCATCTGATGCGAAAATACACAATCGGGTTCTTTGTCAGGATCTATTCTTGTATAAATTCAGAGAAATTGCTTAATATCTTCACTGCAGTTGACAAAGAAGACTAAATTGGGGCTACAGAATCTTCCCTTCTGAACTCATTGTATAACCAAGAAGAAGCCATGACAAGTTTAAAATGTCTACAGGAAAATCATCTGACTACACCAACAGGTGGGTACTATGAGGCTTTGGAGAGATCAGTAAAGAGTTTTTTCTGTCATAATATTTGGCATCTGCAGATACATGTTGTTTGCAAGTCATTGTTAGCTATCTGTATAGCTCTGAAAAAGAATCATGTCTCAAATAAGAAGTAAGTTAACCTATCTTGAGGAAACAACAGCTATTAGTTCATGCGAAATTTTAGAGATATCCTTTTTAGTGTGAGGAATCCAGCACATACAGACCTTGTTGAGTTCCTGCCATGAGCTTGTCCTATGCCCAGGATTTTCTGGACTGAAGACTGCACATCTGAAAGTCTGCTGCTGTGCTGCTTCCAAATCCCATCCTGAGGCTCCCACCACAGCCAGCCTGTGTGGGTATCCCCCAGGGGTGCCCGCTCTCTTTTAACTGAATAGAATACAGACCCGGTTGTTGCTGGCTCTCCTTCCAGAAGAGGTAGCAATGGAGTCACTATTTTAATGAGACAGTCAGTGACTGCTGAGTCTAATGTTTGGCCAAATGTCGTACCTTTCAAATCTACCAGTTTTCCCACCTCCCATTCCCAGCCTCCGTTCTCCACTGATGAATTTCCATAAGCTTGTTAAGTTAACGGAAGGCACAGTTGTTGACCTAGATTATGAAGATTTCTTCCAAAATTCAAGCAAGATTTTGGCAAGGGAATTCTTGGCAGAAAATTCTTTTGTTTTTAGTGTTTTTGGTAAATAATCTTTTGAGAATAGATCAGAAATCAAAGGTACTCATTTCCAAGACTATGCTGTGAAAAGCACCAATTGTATCTTTTGGGAATTGTTTACTTATTCTTTAGAAATGAAAAGGAAAATAAATTTTAATTGTAATTCACGCATATAGAAACAATATCTTCTTGTCTTAGTCATAATATTCATTATTTACCAAAATTTGAAAAAATTGCATTAACCTTTATTTTTATCCTTGCTTTAGAGTCAAACTATCTACCTGTTTGAAGCCCTTCTACAATCCCAGTGGGTTACAGAATAAAGTTCAAATTAGCAGGCATCTCTTAATCTAACCGACATTATTTTCCTGGTTGTAGACTTCCTGTTCCCTCTGCCTCTTCAGCCTTTTACAGTATACTGCATATAGTTACTCTTGAGTTCATTAAAGATTTTACCTTGGGCAAGGATATAGCTCAGTAGTAGAGCTCTTGCTTAGCATGTATAAAAATGTCCTCTTTATTCTTCCTGCTTATTGAAATCCTCCACCTCCTCAAAGTTCAGCTGGAGATGATCTTCTCCCTGAAACCTATTGAATTGTCCCCAATTGTGGTTGCCTCCACCTTCTTTTCTTCTGTCATCATGTTTTGTATACTTTTCCCATAGTGCTGCTTTGGATTTAGATAGCTATGTACATGTGGTCTAAACCAATAACGTGCATGGTTTTAAAGCAGATTTGTTCATCTCTGTTCTACTTACTCCTAACACAGATTTGATTATTCACACAACATAAATTTCTGAAAGATCTCTTCATTGATAGAGGGGGAGTTCAGACAGGAGTTCAACTGAGCTGTTCACATCCCCACTTTATGGTTGACTGAAGTAAAAAAATATACTGTGAGGCACAGACAGAAAAGTATGAGTGGTCAAAGATTGTTATAGTAATTTTGTTTTCCTATGTGATACTGACAGTTGAACCCCACAGCATCATGCTTGCTAAGCAACTGGTCTAACACAAAGAGCACCTATGTTTGTATTATGTTGAGACAGAAATTTGCTAAATTGTCCAGGCTTGTCTCATGTGAAGAAAGACATTCTTTAGTTAATCTTTCAATGAATCACCTCAGGCCTGACCAAGCCATATGATTCTTTGATTCTGGAGAGAATCTAGCAAAAGCATTGGTGTAAAGGAAATGATTGCAGGAGATTTGTCCCTGTGGAAAGCCATGAGACAACACTAGATGCTTTGCTGAGATATACCAGAAGGAATGATAACCCTATGGCTAACTAAGTAAAGTCTTTTTCCTATGATAATTGAGTTGTATTGCCCTTGCTAAACCTGTTAATATCCTCCCATTTGCCCTGCTGCTTCCTTTGTTCTTTCTCAATAAAAGGTTACTGAAAATGGTAATTGAAGCTTCAGTTCCAGAGGCTGCTAGCCCCTGATCCCATATCTGTCTCTCTCTTGTTTTTCTTTTCATCTGTGGGCACCTTGATCTTAGGACCTGTCACCCCAGAGAGAAATGGAATATAGACCAACAGTCTCAAACTTGGCCCTCTTGTCTTAGCCTCTTGAGTTCCTGAGATTACAGATGTGTGTCATCACATTTGGCTTATAATAAATAACTTTTTTACTTTTCTGACCAGGATTATTTGAAGGCTGTTTATACACAGGAATATGTTCAAAAAAGAATCAGAATCTTTATCCAAATGGTGTGTGTGTGTGTGTGTGTGTGCATCATGATAGTCAGTTGGGTTTGTTGGTTTTAGCTTTTTTTTTTCTTAAACTTATTCTCTTCTTTCTAAACTGACACTTGAAATTCACAATGAACTTGAAATCGAAGAGCACACAAGAAGAGCCAAGGTCAGAGATGATGTGGCAGAATATTTCTCCAGGATCCCCTCTGCCACCATTATGGTTCATACTGAGTGATTGCTTCACAGCTGGCATAAGAAAGGAAGAACAGATGAGGAGAGTGCCTTTGGAGATTCTTCCACCTGTTTCTTTCTCCTTCTTCCAAGCAAGAATTAAAAAAAAACCAGAGAAAATAGTTTGAAAAATATTAATAAAATTTATTTTTATGTTCATGGCATTTTGTCAGTCAGAATCTGTTACCTGAGTCAGTATCTGTTAGTCTTGCAGTGCAGACACAGATGGGAGTGATGAATGAGGAATGGTAGAGGCAAATTTAAGAAAGAAAGTGAATGATTTGCTTCAGATATTAAAAATAGGATTTATAGCAAGATGAAGGAATGGGAAACCACCCCCAGAGATCCCTTTCTTTCCCTAGATGCCTTTACCTCCTCCACTGGTATGTCTGTAACCAACAGGTAGGTCTTCATTTTATAAGGTAGATATTCATCAGTCAGAGAAAAATGGTGGATACCATATTTTGGACCTGGAATCCTTGGGAAACAGTGGAAGACTGAGGCAGAAGATTAAAGAATGTGTGCCCCCCATTGCTTCACTGATATATCATTGTTGGAAGGGGCACTGCTAGAGGAAATAGATTTGTATGATTCATTTTTGGGAATATAGAAAGAATTATCTCTCCATTCTCCCTTTATCTTTGCTTATGTGAGAAATGACCCCATTAAATGTAGTTAGTGGCATTGCATGGTATGCAGAAAGAGGGCCAGAGCCCAATGTTTGGTAGCCATTGGATCCTATGCACCATGAGGACCCAGGAGTTCCTATTCACCTTTTAAGGGGTTGTAGTTGACCTGTCAGAGAATACACTTTAGAGATTTCTTGGTGATAGGAGTACTGACCTGACAGCACAATTGGGGACAGTGTATAGAATTGCTAATCTATGAACTGAATGGACGATACGGAACCTGTGAGGCTAAGTCAGCCAGGGAGCACAGCCTGGGAGAGAATAAACAAGAATAAGGGACAGGGGTTAGGGGAGGCTGAAAGAAAGAAAAATGGAGCCCTTTAAGAATTATGGCAGGTTTAATAATACCAGAAGAGCAAACCACAGCAAAGCAGACTAGGGTCATTGTCACAGAGGTCACAAGAACCCTGGGACAGTACAAAATACTCTTTGTGTATAAGGATTCTCTTATGGCCACTGGCAGGAAGGTGCTGGATTCTGACTCCTGCACAGCCGTGCAACACTGAGGAAAGAAATAGGTGAGAGTGATGAAAAACATAAAGGCTAAATTTTCAACTTGACTTAATTGAAAATTATTTATAAGAACAAAATTATCATTTAGCAGGGTTGTTTAACATTGTAATATTTAAAATTATATATTTAGACTAAAATGTTTTTCTTCTATCCAGAGGATAGGATGATGATCATGTTCAAGTTATTTGAGGGATTAAATAAATAATTTGCATCATTTCAATTTATCAGAAGGTAGCACATGGAGAAATGTGGTTTTGTCCTTTATTACTCTGCTGAGGATTAGGAGTGCCTGGTGTGAATGCCTGTGGGTATCTCTGCTTTTTTTTTTTTTTCTGGTACTGGGAATTGAACTCATGACCTCGCGCTTGCCAGGCAGGTGCTATGGCGCTGAGCTAAATCCCCAGCTCCAGCTACCTCTGCTTTGGACGGCTCCAATCCTCCGGAGTTGAGTGATGGTCTATAAGGACAGGCGCTCATCTACCCACAGGAAGCCTTTCTAGTGGGACTGAGAATAAGCTTCTAAAAATGTTAATAGGAAAGCCTTGGGTGTTGTCTCTGGAAGGAAACCTGCACCCCATTTTATCTCCGTTTAATTTTCTTTTATAATTTATCTTATTCCTTCTCTATTTTTATTTTTGCTCATTATTTTTCCTTCCCCCTTTCTTGGAATTTTTTTCATATTATTAAAGCTTTTGTTACAAAATTTACTATTCAGTGCTTAATAAAAACAGTAGTTTTTATGTAAATCATAAACACTAAACTTCCTGCCGTATTTCAACACATGAAAGCAAATACACGCAAAAAGTCACAGTTTGAGCTATGCAAATGCAATTTAATTATGTAATTTGCTTACACATGAGATAGTCATTTCATTGATACATTAACTCACAGAGCATCATAAATGCAACAGTTCCATGTAGTTACTGACTAAAGTTCTTTCAAATATGATCTACTTTAGAACACCTTCATATTTTAGTTAAACAGTGAAAAACACACTTTAGTTTATAAGAAAGTGTTAACAGATGGCTGAGGGGAAACAATGCAATGTTCATTTTGTCATGCATAATCTAACGTTTGGCATGATTTTGCCTAACAAATTTTTAAGACAGTCCCACCAGAAGCACACTATTTCACAGTAAGGTGTGAATGTATGGAAGACAAGGAACCAGGGCTTGGGGATCTCAAAACTGGAGCTGTAGCCACCACCACAGGGCTGATGGAAACATCAGAGAAATAATGGTATCAACAGGTCAAGCATGCTTGCTGTCTTCCTTTCCTTTTACATATTTTTCACGTGACATTTTCTTTGGTTGGAAACAATTCATATACTTTTACTTTCTTAGCTCATTTCATCACTATTTCAATATTTATGCTGTCTCTACAGCTAGTTTCAGATGTTTTCACTGGCTGTGACGAAAGTTCATTATACTGTATAAAACATAAATTGTGTGCTTTTGGGCATATATATGAATAAAATGAATAAAAACAATTTTATTTCCATATTTTTCTACATAACCAGAAGAATAACCAAAGAAATAAAATATATGATGGACAAAACAGTTCAATGACACACTACAATTACAAAATAAAGCTATCAAAAGCAATGGACAAAATAATGTAAAAATTGAGAAGACCACATACTGAAAAGGAGAGCATGTACAATGGTTTGCATTAATCATTTTTAGAAGGTGACATGTGATTAACCTTAAACTCTACATCCTTAATTAAAAGCTCTGAACTCCTATTCTGATAGGATTTCTATAAATCTACAGATCTTTCCCAATAATTTATATAACTCTTGGACAGAGATTCTGAAAGTCAATTCAAATTTCTATTGCCTAACACCTAAACATGCCCTTATATGCTCCCTTATATAACAGTCAGGATGCTGTCATAGTTAGGATCCATGAGTGGGGAAACATCTGATATTTGCAGCCAAAAAGAAAAAGATAAAATGATTAATCTAAAACAACCAGGATTGATGCACAGGAAGTTCTTGTTTGAGTTCAATTTTGGAAAGAAGATGAAGTTTCTTGTAATTAAATTGTGGTTCTGGGTCTACTTTGGAATCAAGATCTTATTCCTTCATCTGGCGAGATAACTTGGAGCCACTGTTTAATATTTCTACCATAAATATTTAATATATCTACAGTAGAAATGCATTTCACTGGCTCCACACAGATATGCCTAGAGTTTGACTTTTATTTTGTCTTCATTCCAAAATTCTATCTTGCAGTTCAAAGTTCAGATTCACGCTCTTTCACACTGATGAATATCTACTTGATATGTCACCCCGATTTTCTTATGTACAAGTTTGATCTGTTATTAGGGTTTCACTGACTCTAAGGATCCTGGCCAATAAAGAGCATTTATCTTACAACAACAACCAACTATAATTCAGAAGCTTAAAGAATCCATTCTACTGGAAGAAAAATTCACACACAAATTGGTTACATTTCCATCTTTAAAAATACCATATAAATTGAGCTGGTGTGATACTTAATTCATCTCAGAGTCCACCTGTGCTTAGTAGCAGAGAGAAAAATGTCACCAGGAGAAAAAGTAAATTTTAAAGAAATCTTGAAATGGCTTACATTTCTTTATACATGGATAACTATTACTTATAAAGACTATTTATTTTCTTTTTTTTTATTTTAAAAATAAAAGGAAGAAAACATTAACAGACAGACAACGTTTTACCAAAATAGCAAAAGAACAGTACAGACAATACAGAGTTAAAAACAAAGTAGGAAATTAACAATGCTTGTTGTATTACATATTGATATCTTCAAAGTGGTTTCTTATGAAAACAAATTGAGATGTGCAATATTGATCAGTCAAGGACTTATTAACAGTTTCAGCAAAGAAATAGAAGACAGTAGATCAACTATGTTAACTGTCCTGTAAATATATACGTACAAAGTTTCTCCTTCTTTCCCTTCTCTTTTCCCACTTCCCAGTTGCCCTTTACCCTTGAGTGCTTTCCTATCATT
>NW_004955521.1:3736121-3737326 GCF_000276665.1 Chinchilla lanigera | reverse complement strand
TTTTCATTTGTTTGTAGGTATTTTTAATTTCCTCTTTAATTTCTTATGTGACCCACTGATTGTTCAGGAGGTGGTTGTTTAATTTCCAAGTGTTTCTGGAGTTTTTGGAGTTCCTTTTGTCATTAATTTCCAATTTTCATTGTACTGTTGTCAGATAATATGCACGGGATGATTTCAATTCTTTTGCATTTTGGAAAGTATGCTCTATGGGCTAGGATGTGGTCTATTTTAGATAAAGATCCATATGCAGCTGAGAAAACTGTGTATTCTGATGTTGTGGGGTGGAACACTCTGTATGTATCTACTAAGTCCATTTGTTGACAGTTTTGGTTCAGACCTGTTACTTCCTTGCTGATTTTTTGTCTAGTTGACAGACTTTGTGTCAATGGAGTGTTGAGGTCCCCTGTTACAATAGTGTTATTAATTATATGGGTTTTCCTGCCTGTTAAGATTTGTCTTATATAATTTGGAGCTCCAATATTTGGTGCATACATGTTTATCATTATTATCTCATCCTCTTGCAGTTTTGCCCTGGCTAGTATGTAGAAACCTTTTTTATCTCCTTTGTTGTTGGTTTGAAGTTTACATTGTCTGCAAACAGAATAGCTACCTCTGCTTTTTTATGGGTTCCTCTTCAATGGAGGATTGTTTTCCATCCTTTGGCTTTCAGTCTCTGGATTTCCTTTTGAGTAAACTGTGTTTCCTGTATACAGCATATCATTGGATTTTGTTTTTTAATCCACTCTGACAGTCTGTTTCTTTTGACTGGAGAATTGTGGCCATTTACATTTATAGTTATAGCCGATATGTGTTGATTTATCATTGTCATGTTATTTACTTGCGTTGATGTCCTACTTTTTCTACCTGTTTACTTGCTTGCTCTTCTTGACATTTCATTTCTACTGTTGTTCTTGAAATTGTGGTCAGATTTTTCTCTGTCTAGAATATCTTTTAGTACTCTTTGTAATGCTGGCTTAGCACTCATGAAGTTCTTCAAGTGTTCTTTGTTGTAAAAATATTTTATTTCTCCATTGAATTTGAGGGATAGTTTGACAGGGTACATCAGTTTTGGTTGGAAGCTCTTCTGTCTCAGGACCTATAATACTTCAGGTATTACAGCTCTTCTTGATTGGATGGTTTGTATTGAGAAGTCTGCTGTGATTCTGATGGGCTTTCCTTTATAGGTAATCTGTTTCTTTTCTCTA
>NW_004955521.1:3687026-3736021 GCF_000276665.1 Chinchilla lanigera | reverse complement strand
CTGTTTCCATACTTGGCAAATTTTCTGCTATTATTTTTACAAGTATTCTTTTTATGTCAATTGTGTTGCCTCCTGCTGTTTCATTCTCTCTTATAAGTCATACGTTATTCCTCTTTGCCTCATCTTGCTGCTGTTGAATTGATTTTTCCTGGATCCTTGTTGATTTTACGAGATCCTTTCTTTCACAGTTGCTAGCTGCCAGGCTGTCTTCAAAGTCTGAGATTCTATCTTCAGCTTCATTTAAGTGGTTTTAGCAGCTTTCAGTGGAAGCTTTGTTTTTCTGTAAGTCTCTTTGAATCTGGTTCATGCATTCTAAGTCCTTTCTATATTTTTCATTTAACACTTCTAGCAGTTACCTTTGTTCTTCTCTTTTCTTATACACTTTTTCTTCAGACTTTTTCAGCAGTTCTTTCATTATTATTGTCATTTCATTTTTTGCCTGAGAGATTATTTCTGATCTCATCTCTTCTATGGCCTTATGGAGTTGTTTCTTTATTTCCATTGCGATCATTTCGGTTGTTTCAGGCATGTGTTTACCAAGTTCTCCTATGTCAATGTCTCCTGGACTTGTTCTGAGTGGGGTAGAGTTCTGGGATTGTGTTTTTTTCCTTCGTTTTTTCATGTTTGCTACCAGATGGACAAAGCTCAGTTTCCCTCTTCAGTGGCTGCACAGCAAAGGCTGCTAGTGTCCTTAATTTTCCTGTTGGTCAGGTTTGCCACTCAGTGACCCCTGAGAAGCACTACTTAGCCTCGAGTTTTCTGGCAGTTGTTGATTTATATCTAGTTATTCCAGGTGTCCGACACAGGCATTGGTGTCAGCTGATGGCAGACCATCTGACCCAGCATGCCCTTGCAGTTCAGGGCAAGTGCGCAGCCGATTCGGGTTGCACTGTTGTGATGATCCTGTTCCAGTGGACCTCTCTCTGCAGGCAGTTCAGGGTACAGGCAAAACCCAGACAGAAACTGCAGGGTTGACAGTTTGTGAACCACCTGATTCTGTGTCTCCAGTCAGTTCAGGACACATACAGGAACCAGATGCAGGCTGGATGTATAGCAATCACAGATTGTGTGTGTCTGCAACCCTCCAGTGGGTCGGGGCACAAGTAAAGCATGAACTTGAACGAATGGACCAGCAGCTCTTGGAGTACTTGCTCACTCAGCACAGGGCATGCCCAGGGAGGGTCCACATGCACACCCCAGTAGGATCAGTCCCTGGGGTTTCTGAGTGAGGACCTCCTGTTTGCTGTGGGTGCATGGAGGGCAGAAATTCAGACTGTAATGGTGGTGGGGTCCTGGGTTGCCTGCTCTGCCCCCAGGAAGTAGATGGGAAATACCTGGCTCTCTCTGCAAGTTTCAGCTAGGAACTGTGTCAGTGGGAGTAAAGCACAGACTCGAAATGCAGGACCAGCAGTTCTTGGAGCACTCACTCACTCAGCCCAGGGTGCACACAGGGAGGGGCTGCCTGCACACCTCTGTGAGAGCAGTCCCCGGGGCTTCTGAGTGAGAATATCCTGTCTGGCTTTCTCCGCGAGTTTCAGCTGGGAACCAAGGTGGTGGGAGTAAAGCACGGACTCGTATCATGGGACCAGCAGCTCTTGGAGCACTGGCTCACTTGGCACAGGGTGTGCACAGGGAGGGGCCACCCACGCAGCCCAGTGAGAGCAGTCCCTGGTGCTTCTGAGTGAGGACCTCCTGTTTGCCATGGGTGCATGGAGGACAGAGATTCAGACTGTAAGGACTATTTATTTTCAAATCACTTTAATGTATTTTATTAGCCAATCATCCCCTAAAGGTAGAATAAAGACAATTTTTTTATATGGATATGGAAACAGAACCCCAAAATGTTACATTTCTATGAGTGGTACAGTTATAATTTACTCAAAGATTTGACTCTTGTAAGTGCAATCTTTTGATGTCATGATTCTTAAATTTGTTTATTATGATTCTATCTCTGCATTATTCAAATATATTCTGTCTTTATGATTTTTCTTTTCTTGGATCATTTGTGAGTAAATATTTGAAGTGTAGCTAGTATGTGAATGGTACAACTTCTCCTAAAATTATTAATAGGTCATAGGGCTGTTTTCCATTAATTTTCTTTTTTTTCCTATCTTCTCAGTATCTGTATAGGAATGAAATTGTTTCCTACCAAATTCCTTTGCTTTTTCTAACATGCCCACATTCTAGTTTCCTTATACATTTTACATTAATTTCCTTTTCATAATACTGGTAGACTCTTTGTATAACACCAAAGTTCCCTCAAAGTCCGGATTACTACCATCCTTGAAAATGCTAACAAACATTTCATAAAGTTTTTAGAAAGGAATTTTGTGAAAAAATAATCTGGAAAGGTTAGAGAGTTAAGCAGAGTGACTGATTCAGTCTTTTATCTGTAAAATAAGGATAATGATATTTTCTTCATTAATTTTCATGAAACTTAAGGGGAACATATATACATTTAGTGGCCTTATGTATGCTATGGAATTAGTTAATATAGTTGAGAAAATCCTTTACTGGTTTCTATTTTTCACTATATTAATACAGTGAAATTTTTCTCTCTTTGATTCAGCAACATTCTTTCTCTTTCCTATCTTGCCTTGCAGGCTGGGTTGCAGGCCATCGTACTGCCCCTGAGTACTGGCAGTTGGTGCAGGTAACTGGGCTGGTGCCTCCCTGTCAACTGCTGTGAGTGTGGGCGCTGGTGGTTCACACCCATTCTCTTCTCCTGGAATGCTATGGGTGCAAAGCCACTCCCAGGTCTTGAAGGGGTCACAATACTTCTTCACCAGGAGCAGACCGTGGATGCTTCATGACTAACGTGGTGGGGAATGCTCACCTTCAGTACTACCCAGGGGAACAAGAGGCTGCTGGACTTCTCTTGAAACCACAGTTCTCCTCTCCTTCCCACTTCCCAGTTCTGCTTACCTCATACCAGGCAGGTTTCTCCAGAGAGCACAGGCCTCAAGACTTTTCTGGGGGCTGGGGATTTAGCTCAGCGGCAAAGCGCCTGCCTGGCAAGCGCAAGGTCGTGAGTTCGGTTCCCGGTACCGGAGAAAAACCAAAAAAAAAAAAAGACTTTTCCTTCATTCTAACAGATCCTGAAATTGCATCTCACCTTTTCCAATCTATTATTTTCCCGTCATTTTTATAAGAAAAAAAATACTTATTTAGTAGTAAGCTTACAACAACCAAGATTTTATGGTAGGCTTTAGGATTTCTGAGAATCACAAAACTCAGTTTCTACTGTGAGAAGCATATGGTTTTATGATCATGAAAACTCCTTTCCATATCTGTGCTGTCAATATGATATTGACAGGCTCTCGTCTCTTACTCATTAAAACTTTTGATGTATAAGACATGAAAATTTTTGTTTCCTTATCACTCTAAAATTGGGTACTCTACACAAGGCCAGGTTATTCACCATATAGCCCAGTATCTGTATGACTTGAACATGGCCTCCTAGAACTGTTGATTCAGAGAAACTTCATTCATGAAAGGAGATGCCATGCCACTCTTAGTTCTGATGATCTCTCAAGGCAAGTTAGGTTGGAGAATTTAGAATGAAAAGTCTTTTATTTGGTTCTAGTAAATGCAAGTTTTATAATCAGGTATGTATGATTTTTCAACATGCTCCAAAATAATTGTCAAAGAAGGACTTTGAAACGTTGAAGAGAATTCCCTTGAATGTACTCTTTCCTGAGTATATGTTACCTCGAATTTGTTGAGTTTCATCAAGCAAAGTCATGGAACGAGATGAAAATGACTCATTACAAATTCATTTATTCATTCAGCAGTGTTTATCATATGCCTATTATGTATTAAGTATGATTTTAGGAATTTAATGTCAGGGCACATAATCTAATAGGGGATAAATTAAATGTATCCCTATTAACCATCTCTTATCCAGATTCCAATACATCCCTGAAGCATTGCAAGCTTCCCACACTGGAGAGAGCACAGGGATGGAACTGGCAAGAGCCAGTTGTCTTTTTCTTAAAGAGTCCTGCTCAGGTAGAAGGTTCTGTACTCTAAGCCTCATTTGTGTCATTTCAATTTGCTTCTGTCTGACTCTTGTGGTTAGAAGTTGTGTATAGAGGATGAAAAAAACTGAAGTCAGTTTTCTGGTCCAAAAGCAACATCAGAATTTCATCTACTACAAATTTGTTAAAGGACAAATTTCAGGGCTGGGAATCTGGGTCTGAGAATACTTTTCCTTGATGTATTTCTAGTATATTCCAACTTTCCCTGAATGAATTCATGCTCAAAACCTACATATTTCATATGATTCATCATACAGAATGTTTTGTAGCTCATCAGCCATCAAATCCAGCCTCTATATTTTTGCTGCAATTTTGCCCTTTCTTGAAGATAGAGTAGTGATTTTTAAATCTCCATTGACAGAAGCTGAGATTGCATTTTTGTTTGCTGTGTAATTCACTCTCCAAACAGAAGAGTTTCTGGCCAAAGAAGAAATAAGTTAATGAATTAATAACAAAATTTTAAAAAATGAGACAAGTTACATTTTCTGTCAATGGACAACCATGCAAGCTATGTCTTTGGTGATGCTCAGTAACAGCTAGGATGACTCTTTATATGCATATGCAAAATTAATTCTATCCTAATTCAACAGTTATGGTAGAGCTACATAAAATAAAAGTTTTTGACAAGTACAATGAGCAAGATTCTACAAGTTTAATCAGTGCCTCCTGTAGCATACCTGCTCTCCCTATGGAATCATCCTTCTGCATATGAACTAACCTTATTCTTTGTGCTTCTGGACAGTTTTTCAAATGTAGACATAGTTAACAGTATGATCATATTGTCTTTCTATGATGATAGAAATGTCTAATATGATAGAAAGACTATGATGCAGGTTCCTTGGTTCACTGGAAGAAGGTCTGTATTATCAATTTCTTTCTTTTAAATCATCCATGCTCCACAAGGTAGAGTTTCATAATTGCTAAAATTTTTGAATGAGCATTTTGTGAAGACTGAGTGGTTGCAGAAACATTACAGAACTGGAACAGCAGTTGACTTCACCTGTAACCTGGGAGTAGGAGATTTGGAACTGAATTTCTTTTGTCACCTGTCTCCTATGAGATTTTGTGATCCTTAGGTACAGCTTTCACCTTTGTCAGCAACCTTATCATCAAGCATGATGGCTAGTAATTTTATCAAGACAGATTGTGGCTCCAAGAACTCCCACGTGTTCATTGGGAATCTCAGCACTCTTGTGGTACAGAGATCCGATGTGGAGGATCTTCCAGAAGTATGGCAAAATTGTGGGTTGCTCCATTTTTAAGATTTTAGTTATTAACATAGCTGCAGAGCCAAAAGTGAATAGAGTAACAGCAAGTAAGAAATGACCTGCAGTGATGTACTGCTCTTCTTTTGACTTGGACTGTGACTTTCCATATGATCATTAGGACAGGATGTGCAGTTACCCAGCAGTGCTCTTCTGCCTCCTCCTCCTCCTATTGCTCAGGCCATAGTGTTCTTGAGACGCCAGCATGTATCAGGAAACACCTCATGAAGGGGAAAAGTAGCTTTAATTTTAAGAGTGGACAGGGGATTGTCTTCCAAGTCTGGAAAGCTGGAAGGAGAGAACCTTCAGCCCACTAAGAAGGAGCTGAACCCAAATACAATGAAAAGTGAATTCCTTCCTGGAAACCTGGGGGAAAATTGGAAAGGAGCAGAGCAAAGAAGCAGAGATGAAGAGTGATAAGTCTGAGGAGGAAGAGACCAGCACCTACATCCCTGAAGAAGGATGAGATTTTTGTGAAGGTTGGGCCTGGGGGCACTGCAGACGACTCTGCTGAGGAGCAGCTTACTGGATGATGATGACAATGAAGATCTGGGGGTGACCTGCAGTTGATCAAGGATGAAGAAAAAGAGGCCAAAGTAGTTAAGGATGACAGGGCCAATGATGAAGATGATTCAAGCATGTAGTGGGGTTTGGAAGCCTTGTTGCATGATTTCTTCAACTAGGCGCTTCTCTAAAATCAAAATGTCATCAGATCCTGTCCCCTGGCATCCTCAGCACATACTTACTGTTCTCCATCTTTATCCTTCCCATGTATGTGTGCCCTGCCCCATTTTCCCATCCTTTGATGCTCTTAGTAGTTTTTAAAAGTCTCATCCTGTGGTTTTTCCTTTTTAATTTTGACACTTTTTTATGACTTAACAATAAAAAGGTTGTATGGTTTTTATCAACTGTCTCAAAAAAGTTAAGTAATTTTTTGGATGAATAAATTCTACAGGACCCAGCCTGTGTTTGCATATCTCTGAACAAATTCTAGAGAAAACCGGACTGTGAACTAGAGTATGACTTGGTACCTCATGATACATAGGAATCTTCAAACTTAAATTGTAATGGCTATTACTCTTACCTAGAGTCTCTCTCCTTCCATATATTTATTCCAATTAGTCTAGGAATTCACAAAAGGTTAAGTTTGGAGCATAATGAGACTGTTTAAAGAAAACACTAGAAATGTTCATAGAGAGTTCTTTCAAAAAGTAGTTTTTTGATGAAGGTGATGATATACTGTTTATCATTCACAAGTGACTTCTTCCAACATGAGGTGATTTACTGCCACCAAACAAGGAATGACGCCGAGGGAAGCAGAGTCTGTGTTTCTTTTCTGGCAGTAATCTCTAGGATGACTAGACCCAGGGTTATGACAGGGGCTGTGGACAGGAATTAGTCTGAAAACAGTCCTCTGTGAACATGCAGGGAGGTCAATAAGTACACGATTATAAATTAGCTTGGTGGACTCACGTGGTCATTAGCTGGGTTGAGTGTTCCTATTTTGTATAATTGTTTGCTGTATCTGAATTAATTTGAGTGTCTAAATCCTGCATATTAATTCTGTGCTGCAGGATGTAAAGCTTTGGACTAATCCCTTTAATACTCTTTAGTACAAACACCTTAATCAAGCAACAGCTTTATAATTAGTTCTACTTACAGGCTGGATATAATTTACTAGTTTTACAGCTCATAAGTTACCGCAACTTTTTAATCGTAATAATTATGCTTTAGAAAGTAAGCATAAATGGATTTTTCTAGTTTATTCCAAGAATAAAACCAAGGCAGTCAAAATCAGGAGATTAATAAAATCCAATATATGGATACACTTTGTGTTCTTATGGTAGCCCAAGATCACTCATCCTTGGAATTTAATCATCAGATTAAGGTAGGCTATTGAGCTGATCAGGTAATTTTTTTCTTTAAAAGGAAATATATATATTTATATATAACAAATTTCTTTTGTTGGGTATAAAAAAGGCTGATGTGATTAAACTTTATCACAGCAGTGGTGCTTTGACAATATCCCTTTCCTGTACTAAACCTAGTAAGTAAATAATGATTTAGCTACTAAGGATGTGCTGATCCAATTTTCTTTTTACCTATTCTTCCCCCAAGAATTTTAAAGTACAAATCATCTCAGGCATTAGGAACATTTGTGTGGTTATGCTACTCCATTTAGAGAGCAGTACTTTAAATTAAATCTTAAATAGGCATTTTAATTAAATTTATTTAAAAATTGTATTAATTAAAATTAAATCAGTTATTTAAAGCACTTTATTAAGGCTTGAGAATATTATAAAAGATAAAAATCTTTACATTGTTTCTAAACTTCAATGAGTATATATTATTGATTGATCTACTTTAAATATATAATTACCATCTTTGTATATCTTGCTGAAATGTTTTAGATTCTCACACAAGTTCAATATATAGATAATTTTTTTCTGAGAAAATGTGTGAAATAGGTCAAGACTTTTAGATTTCAAACAAAATTTTTGAAATAAATTGTGTATAAATATAAATATGATTTTGTGAAATAATTTGTTTATTTTTGTGTATATAAAATAGGCTTTGTTATACTGAAGCATAGACAGTGGTTAAATAATTTATTTTGTCCAGTCCAAAAAAATGCTGATTATCTTTTGGTTAATTTTCACTATTATGAATCACATTAATTATGCATAATTCATAATATTATGGGTCAGGTCAGAGCTTGAGTATATAAACAGTTGTTGTGAGACTACTCTTCTATTCATTTATGTGGGTATTGGTAAATATTTGAGGAAATTTATAGAAATGAAAATAATTCTTTAACATAGGGAGTAGATTGGACTCAAACCATCCTGGCCAGAGAAGGTAATCATAATCTCAGAGGCTGTAGAAAGAAAAAATGACCTATAAGAACAGACATCTCTCTCACGAAGGAACTTCAGATGAGAAATTCCTAGCCACAGCATGTGAGGTCCCTGAGGAATCCTGGAACTCACCAGGAAAGTCATGAACTGCATATTGCGCAGAAAATACCAGATTAGCTTTCCAATTGTGAAAGCACTGGAAACGGTTGTTGATTAGGAAAATAGATAGTGAATAGAAAGAAAATGAGATGACCCCTCATCTTTGCTGTGGAGGACACTTAGGCGACTCTCCTTGAGATAGGAGCAGTTGCCTCCATTTTGAACCTCCTATTTCCACGTATTGATATATACAGAGCTGGCTGGGACTTTTCCTTATCCCTTCAATTGGCTTCAAGCAATGCATATTGGTCTAGCCCAGGTGCTGATGGTAATCTTTGGAGCCCAGGTGCTGATGGTAATTTTTGGAGATGACAGGTGCGTTTCCCTGGCCTCCGTTGCTCCCTTGAGTGAGCTGGGATGAGGCAGGATGTGTGAACCAATGCTTCACGCTGTTGGGTGGGAAAGAGCCTTGGGGATAGAGGCCATAACTTCCTGGGGCTTCAAAGATTACCCTCAAAGCTGAGGCACGGACCCACAATCATTAGATACTATCTCAGTTGTGTTATGCAGATCACTCTTTCCACATATCTTTGCATATGGCAAGGGTGATTTCAGTCCTCCTACCTGGCTCAGCTCATGGCACTGACGTATTTCCTACCACTGTCACAGTCACTCACTCATCCTCAAGCCACTCCCCTCTTCGTGAATGAATAAAAACTGGGTTTGGCCGTGGGTATAGGCCTTTGTTCCAGATAGCCATAATCATTGCTGGACTTAGGACCCCTTGGCTCTCCATAACTACAAATATGCTTTAGTATCTTTATTCTCGCCATTGGTTGCACTGAAATGGTAGATTGGAATTAACCAATAACTTTTCATGGAATTACAAATATAAATTTCCTGGGCCATGAGGAGAACTGGGAAGGACTCTCTATATTTTCCACCCCTACCTAATATTGGCAGGCTACAGCAGGGGAAGGGAAATAAATCTTACCTCTGAATGAATGTTGAAAACGTGATTATCATAAGGATCACAAGATAAAACATATATAATGCATCTTAAAGTGAAGTGTGCACACTTCTAGGAGTCTCTGATACCCTCCTCAGGGATTTGAAATTTAAAAGCTACTTTTGTAGACATAGTAAGGCATTTTTTTATCTTTTTCATTACAAATGCAACTTGTACTAGTAGTGATTGTTTTTATCACCATCGTCTATTGGCAACTAATAAAAAGAAATGCTTGTGCTAAGCCATCTTTTCTCACACTGCTATCATGTCTAATACGTTTCTTGCAGCCAGACTTACTACTATTTTCTCTTGTCTTTAAATGTTTCCTTTCTCTCTTCCCACTATTCCACCCAAATGATCCATGCCATTAGAGTCTTTATTCCTTTGGTGCGCCTCTTACTTCCTGTAATCTTTTATGTCTTCTGGGAAAATTTTGCCAAGTCTTAAACTCACTGGACAAATGTCTGGGATTCTAGACTACTCTACCACTTGTTTCACGTTAGCCTGAGCTGTGTTCAATTGCTTCTGTGTATTGTTTTCTGACTCCTGAAATGACAGTAAATGTCTTGGTAAGTTTATCCTTCAAGTATTAGTGATTGCAAAATATCCTTATTTATTCTCTCCCCCCACATCTTCCTTTCCTCCCCTATAGAATGAAAGGCATTCCATTTTTTAAAGGAATTATTAGAGCAGAATCTGGCTGAATTATCTTTCACTGACTTTTAGCTATTATGGCTAAAAGCATTATGTCCAGGAGTAAAAGTGCTCAAGAGCTTAATATGCAAGTAGGCAACATTTATGAGATCAAAATCGTGCATCACTAAACATTGCATGGTAAGGGAAACGGAAATGCTTAGCTCAGAAAAAAGCCACATGAAGCTCTATGAGCTGAATGCAAAGAATTGAACTGTAGCCCTAGGACAGGTGAATTTATTGTACTCAGCTCTAGAATAGCTCTAGAGCCACTGTCTTTCAAGAAGTCAAGATTTCATTATTAATTGTTACAAACTTTTTGGAAATGCACTTCCTTGTGAATAAAGAGGATCAAAATGTGTCACCTTGAAAAATGCCACTTTGGTACTGGAGAATCAACAGATCTAGCAGAGTAACAGTTATCTGACTATAACAGGAAACTTTTCCAGAACATTTTGCATGCCTACATCTGGTAATCAGAACAACTACTTTGAAGATAATAATGTGCAATATAACAACCATTGTTAATTTCCTATCCTCTTGTTTTAAAATTCTCTGTCATTTTTATTGTTTTTTAAATTCTCTTTAAAATGAAAACAAGAAGAAGAAACTTTTGAAAAATGGGTACTACTGTAAATTCCCTCTCTGGGGAGTTTTAGCACCACAAAAAAGAAAGCTCCAAAGTGAGTCTAACAAGTAAGCTGACTCAGTTATCCTTGTCTCCCATTACTTCTCCATATCTTTATCTTCTCACAATTTATCATGCTTAGAAGCCCAATGGGTTTTGCTTTTGTCTAGTTCCTTCTCCACCATGTTACCCTTTATATAAAAGGTATAGCCATTTCATCCCTCTTTCCAGGTCTAACAACTTCTCTGGGATTTTACTGCTTTGCTGAGTCTCTGCACAATCAAAACTAATAACATCAATGACTTTTGTTCCTGTTGGCCTATGTAGTATCAGTTTAATTCAGAAACTTTTGAATTTAATGGTAGAGGAAATGTTTTCATTCTCTTCCTACCTGGGAAATGAGAAACATGACTTCATAAATTAAGGTCTCTATGAATTAGAACTGCAGCTTTGAAAGCATGCTCTGAGGAGGTAACCAGGGAAGAGGTAGGGAGTAGGTGGGTCTGAGTAGATCATTTCAAGAGAAGCACTGATGTTAGTATGCATTTAATTTGCCTATGCCCTTGAGATAAAAGCAGATAAAAGATGAAAAGGGCAGAAGAACTGTCAGAAAAAAAAGAGTTGTTTCACCTAAATTCCACTGCAGCTCTTTGCGTGAGAGCCACCTTTGGAGCATGAGAGCTCTTGTTTGCATGAGAGCCACCACTTGGAGCAAAGAGAATATTTACATTCTGAGCAGAAAGTGTAAGGTTGGAAGAGTTTTTGATAAAGAGATAGAACTGGAGAGAACTACTGGGGGAGCAGTACCATCAGGAGAGGGCCAAGTTTCAGAGTTCCACAAAAATAAAGAAGGAACAAGCAAGAGTTCCTGTGTTCTTGAGAACATGCTGTGGCACAGTAAAAGATGGTGTGGTCTTTTAAAAAACTAGCACTAAGGAGTCTTGCCTTCACAGTGCTAGAGCTTGCAGTTTCATTTACTGTACTCCAGACTATATGATTTAACCCTTTCCAATTCATCAGAACTGAAAGGGTGCACGGGTACATGGACTGCCCTAACAACATGTCGAAATGAACATGAAGCAAACAATTTTTCTTCTTATATTAGACACCTTTAGCAAAAGATCTTTGTGCATCTTCTTCTCTGCCATGAAAGGAATAAAAAGGGCGCTGAGAGATATGGTGCTTCTTGTACTGTTACACATCCTTCTCCTGGGTGTCCAGCTTCTCTGCTTCAGTTCTGGGATGTTGTTTGGACCAACCCCAACTTGCTGTGATCCCCTTGAATGATAAGCTCAGAGAGAAACTCACCCCCTTTTATTGTGATGAGGGTCCTCACCATTTGTTCCCCATCACGTGTGTCTCCCTTAAATGGGATCATTCTCTACCCCTCCCAACTTCCTAATCCCTGACTCTGTGCCTTCTGGAATTCATGGGTTGACCTTATAACAATGTCCAACATGAATAAACTCAGGGTTATGTTCACCTTCTTTATTTTTGTGAAACTCTGAAACTTGGCCCTCTCCTGATGGTACTGCTCCTCCAGTAGTTCTCTCCAGTTCTATCTCTTTATCAAAAACTCTTCTAACCTTACACTTTCTGCTCAGAAGGTAAATATTCTATTTGCTCCTCTGGTTCTTTCATAATATTGTCATCCCTTCCTCTTTTCAGTTCCTTAGTTTTGAAATTTATGATACCAGTCCATGCCACCTTCTCCCCTCCTTGGTCACTTGTAAACATTTGGGATCCATTCCTCTTACTTACTGAAAGTTTAAGGACCCGGAATGCTGTCTTTCTTTTCAATACTAATCCTATTAAAGTCCTTGGTAATTTCAATAGTGACTTAGGTTTTCCATTCAGTATTCAGCTGTTCAATTCTTTCACTTCCTTTCTTTCATATCCTGTAATCTCTTCTTGAGTTAGTTATTCTCAGGGCCACATTCTGGACCTTGGCATTATCATTAATTATATTCTACCTGTGATTTTAATTTTAATTTCTCTACTTTCCAACCAGCTTCTTCCCTTAAGATGTGCTATTTTTGCATCCTGATTCTGATAACTTTCAGCTTATTAGGTCTGTAATCCACTAACCTTATCACATTTTTCACCCCCATGTAATCACATTTCTTTTTACCCAGCAAATCCCATGCAACATCAAAATTGCCACCACTTTGCATTTAGCTTCTATTCCATTGCTTCCATCTTGCCATATAAAGCACATCAAAGATTCCCTAGCTTCAGCCCTTGCAGTTTTCCTCTGATCTCAACACTCCAATAGACACATTGTGCACCCTTATTCTCATTAGATATCTGCTCAAATATTTATCTTTTCATAGACTTCTTGTCAGACTACAATTTATAGTACAGAACCCACTTTTTTTAGTACCTATTCTTTTTATCCTGGTTTCTATTCTTTTCATAGTAAACCACTCATTACCATTTCATTCATTATGCTTGTGTTAGCATATTGCATACCTGTTTCACTAGAATAAAAATTCTACAAGGACAATGACTATTCCACTCCTTGGTATATTTAAAGAACCTAGAATAATTCCTGACCTATGGCAGGTGTTAAAATAATGTTTCAATATATAGAGTAACAAATGTCCAAGGCCAGCATATCTATCTGCAGCCACCATTCCAACAGCATATAGGTGAACCACTCTCATTCAACTGACAGCCCAACTCACAGGTTCCTGATTGATATATTCAATTTTATTTTTTAAATTAATGTTATTGGCACATTCTAGATATACCTAACAATAGCATTCATCAAAGGAAATTTGTACCATACATGATTTATCTTGACTCTCCTTTCCCCCCAAACTCCCTCTCCTCCCTTTCAATCCATCTTCTCCTTCTTATTTACGCAAAATTTGTTTGCATTTTTTGCATCTGTTCTCATTTTTTCCTTTCCCCTTCTTTCCTTTTCCCTTCCTGCCTGCCTTGTTCCCCTGCCATTTGAACATTTTCTTCCTATTTCACAATATCTATTTTACATTGTGGTTCTTATTCACCCTTTTGGTTTCTCACACCAGAGAAACAATGCAGTATTTACATATGTGTGTCCAATTTATTTCATTTAAGAGTGTGGTCTCAAGGTGCATCTATGTACTTAGACATGTCTCAAGATTATCCTTCTTTATGGCAGAGTAGTACTCCATTATATATAAAGTATCTCCTTTATCCATTCATCCACTGATGGGCATCTGGGGTGTTTGCAATATTTTGCTATTACAAACTGTGCTGCTATAAACATGGGTGTATGTATAATGCTGTGGTATGGTGCTTTTAATTCTTTTAGCAAGATGCCCAAAAGGGAAATAGCTGGGTCAAATGGAACTTCTAGTTTTAGTTTTTTTTTGAGGAGTTTGTACACTGATTTGATAGTAGTTACACCTATCTATAGTCTCACCCAGGATAGGGTTCCTTTCTCCCCACAGCCTCACCAGAATTTGTTATTGGTTGATTTCTTGATAATAGCCATTCTATTGGGTGTGAGATGGAATCTCAGTATTGTTTTAATTTGCATCTTGCAAATAGCCAATGTTTTGAACATTTTTTATATATTTATGAGTCTGTGGCGAAGTCCTACCTCTTCAATTTATTCAGGATGAGAAACTTCTGCCTATTTTACCTAGCTCCTAGTTCTTTAGCACTGACCTGTAGTATTAATCACCCTCAGGGAATGTCAGTCTTGGCATACACAAAAGAACAACTGATTAGAACAAGTATGTCACACTGGTTAATGTAATTTAATCAGTAATAACAATAACATCAAATACAGCCTAGAAAATGACAAACTGTGCTAACTATTCGTTTCCCACCTTTAACAATATGAAGAAGATTTGAAGTTATATAACAAAATCTAAAACAAACCAGAAAATTTTTTACAGCACCTATTTCCTCAACATTGTGTTTTTACCCTCAGAAGAAAATTTAAAAGTGGGTAGAGGTAATATACGGAGAAATAGAGGCAGAAAATGAGACTAGAAGCAAGGCAAAAGAAGGAACATTGTCTAAGCTTTTGGTAACTGATGAAAATGGCAGGATCAAAAGAAAGGAGAAAAAGAAACAGGAACAGAACAAAACAGCAACAACAACAAAAATCTGGAAACTCTGGTTCATACTTATATAAAAATAAAAACAAACAATCAAAAAGAAGAAGAGAAAAAAGCTAAGGAAGAAAGTTCTCTTCCAAGTTTGTCTCTCTATTCTGGTGGATAAAAGGGGTGGACAAATCCCAGTTCATTTTTATTGACCCCAGGAGGTCAGCAGTAAAATTGTGTTGGCATAGTGGATAATCCCAGTAGATCTTTGGCTTTAGTTCTACTGAAGTTCAGGCTGGTTTTGGATTCTGACTGTGAGGCTAAAATTGTTCAGCCTGTGACACTCCAGGTGCCTCCTGCCAGCTTCAACTTGGCTCCCTGCACTTGGGTGTCTCCCACAGCTGTGCCTCACCCTGACAGTGGGAGCCACTAGACAGAGCCAACTTATAACTGCTCTGAGTTCTAAGTTCAATTGGCCTGTTTCCAAAATAGCAGCCAGAAAATAGCCCTTTTCTGGGGACAACTGACCCAGAATGTAATGGGTGCACTCACCAGCCATGGCAGTCCACAGGGTCCAGTGCTCTGTTTCACTGGTGTGTTTTTCTTTGGAGGCCTCTGTGTTCACCTGTGGTCACTGAGTCTCTGCAGTCCCAAGCTGTCCCTCCTGTGCCATGTGGCAGGGCTCTGTGAAAAAGAACAACTTTCCAACTCCATCTTCTGCAGTGCAGGCCCTCTCTTTGCTGTCCTTGAGGGCTGGATTCACTTCAGATCCTTGCTGAGTCCTGGGGACCCAATTCTTTTTCCTCATGTGGCTATATTCCAGCATCTGGACTCCAAACCTTGCAGAAGCTGTTACTCTGCTGCTCACCACTCTGGAATCTTCCATGAATCCTTCAATTTTATTTTACACAAAATCTTAACTTTATACTTTTTTTGCTTAATAGACTAAAACATAATACCAATGCTAGAGAAATATAACTTATTTTAGAAATGAACTTATTTTAGGTTTTGCTATAATTGGAGACCACATATAATGTAGGGATGACTGTTTAACCTAGTATAACCATTTAATAAACAATTTTTAATTTCTATACTTTAAAAATTTATATTCTTGAGAATTACATTTCTCTACTATTGTCTTTTTCCCCCCACAACTATGGAAAATGAAACTAAAGAGGACAAACTCCTAATAGTCTACTTTTATTTCCTTATTGGCAAAGCATTACCCAATCAAGAAAGACATCTTCTAGCAGCCTTTCAGGTGGTGTTCTTTGTTACAGGAAATCTTTTATTTCATTTCAGCAAAGAAATGAACCAATTTGATGTGATTCTTTTATCCCAGAGAAAGGGCACAACTTCTTTATTTTCAAGGTTGTGCAATTTTTTTCAACTGTAAAACATACTCCTCTATTGAGGCCATAATTATATGCACTTGTCAATCAATCTTAACCTACTACACTAGGTTATGGCATTTTATCTTAAAAGGAAGGATTAAAGGCTTTGCATGAAATGAAAGGTACACACAGTCGGAGAAGTATAATGCATGTCATTAGCTATCTGTGAAGAGAGAAATGGACAGAGACAGATTACCAATATTTGATTTCTCACAGGCATTAAAGAAGTATTTAAGGCTACCTACAAAATAATGTTAGGGAATTTGACACTTTGATTCCTATTTTGCTCTCTTGGCAATTATTTAAAAGAGTTGCTTCATCCAGTAGCTACATAAATCAAATTTGAAAAGGATAACATTTTGAAGTGAGATTTTAAAAATAAATCACATTTTAATGTAAGTCCTATACTACAATTCCAAGGGAAGAATTAAAATTATATTTTCTTTAAATATATTTTATTTCTCCAAATATATTTTTATGGTGGCTGGAATATGTGGAATTATTTCTGAAAAACACTTGCTGCCCTTCTGGTCTCTGATGAGTATTGTCGCAGTTGAGACAAAAAGCAACTGATGAAAGGACATCAAAAGAAAAACCAAGTCTAACAGGCTGAAATTATGTTCTAAGAAAAATGATCATGCCATGAGGCACCAGCTATATTCACCATTGAAAATACTGGGAGGATATTAATCACAAAGACTCAAGAAATGCAACCATATCTGATGACGTTAGGATTGTGTGCTTGAAGTGTGTGCTCTGTCTGCAGAACAACGGAATTACATTTAGAAGTGGAAACTAATTACTTAAAAATATTTTGGGAAAAGAACTACCTGTGTAATTCTTGTGCAATGAATTATATTGACAAAAAGTGTTATACATTAAAAAAGACTTAAGATTGTATTTGAAGCTTTTGTTGTCAGAGCTACCAAGGGTTACATGCTTTGTCTTTTCTGTGTACATTTTTCACCAACAACTTGAAATAATTGAAGTTTGTGCTTTCTCAGTGAGGCACTGAAGCTTGTGCCTATAAAATCAGTTGTGCCCAGCTCTCAGAGATTTGGCAAATCCAGAAAAAGATGATGAAAATCCCAATGAAAGAGAATAGACAAAGGATTAGGAAAAGTGGCCAATAAACTGACTCTCAACAGCTCTGTGGATGACATAGAAAAATCTTGTAATCTATCTACTCCAAGACACATTGGATAGAAAGGTAGAAAATGGACAAATACTAAATTAAGAGACTAAGCCCTTCATTTTGGCCTGGAATTAATTTTCTGATTCATATGGAGAGTAAGATGGAAATGATTGGTATAAGATCCTATTGTTCTTAGCATGTTTAAAATATCTTAAAAGAATATATTGTTCTTTACATATGTTACATTTCAGTCTCAGACAAGATGGGGAGAGTAGTGCCAACTTTGTTTCAATAATGAATGAATGTGGTCTGTGTACACTATCACCAGCATAATCAGAATTTTATATTTTAGATGCAATATCTTTATTTCTGCTCCCTACTCCCTAAGTCCAGATGCTACCTAAAATCTACAATAGAAGAAAATTATTTTAACATCTATCAAGTTAATTTTATTTACCAAATACTTACAGATCTAAAGGATAATTTTCAGCAAAATATTACCAGCACACATAAAGCAGAGTCTAGTTTTAAAATTGTTTGTTGTAATATAGGTCCTATCACATACACTTAGTCTTATGACATTAACATGCTCTTTAAAAATATTGTAGGAATAGGCTGCCAGCTTGAAGAAGCTCTGCACTAGGTGTTAATTAAGGTGTTTCTGAAAGCACATCAAAAGTTGTTATAAAAGGAACAAGAATTTAGAAAGTGCTTTTTTTTTTATCTTATAAAAATTCCTAAGTACCTCATGTGTTTGTGTTTATTTTCAGAGAATTGATGCTCATCTTGCACCATGATACTCATACCATGGTATAAGGAATGATTGAAATAGTAGTAGAAATGTGTTCCTGTTGGAGCTGAATGACTTCACTTCTATTTTAGTTTGTCTTAAAACATTATTTTGAGTTAGGTGGGTTAATCATTCTCTTTTAGCTTCCTTTTATTTGCCACAAATAGAGGGGTCACATTTCTCACTAGTCAGAAGTATATAACTTAAAACAATAAAATTACTAATTTTAATTAGATCATTGGGTACATCTTAACATGTATATACATTATAAAACATTGAAGAAAGGAATTACGACTTCCTCAAAATAGAGAGATATAACATGTTTATAGAATGGAAGACTCAATATTTTTAGAATGTCTGTTCTCCATAAAATGATCTAATCATTGAATCAAATCACAAGATTTTTACAGAAATCTTACAGAAATTGACAAGTTGTTATAATACTTTTATAAATAGTTCTACATATTATAATGTAGAAATGCAAGGAAAGCACTTGGCAGAATTTAACCTTGATTTATAGCAAAAACATTAAAAATATTTATAGAAAATAGAGAAAGAATTATGTACTAACATCTTTACTATTATAACTAATGGGAGATTTTGAACACCTTTCTCCAAAGACAGGGAGTAAGGCAAGGATGCCTCGTATTGCCACTATGATTCAACTTTGTGCAAGTGGCTATAGTTATAAGATTAGGAATAAAATCTGCACAGGACGGAAATGAAGGAAGAAATTGGTGTTGTTAGAAGGAAACTTCAGGTTAAGAAAAGAAAACAAATTTTTTTTAAAGAAACAAATACAATTATCTGTCATTTCTTATCTGTAAGAGATATGTTCTAAGGCCCCCAGGGATGCTTGAATATTGGGGATTTAGCTCACTGCAAAGACTCTGGACTTATTTCAGTGTGCCTTGGACACATATCAAACCTTGGTCAAGGGTTTGATTGGTTATCCTATTCTCTTGGAGCAAACACCCATAATGTTTAAGGAAAAAATCATGGCAGGGGAGCAGGGAGGCACGGACTAGTGCAAGTAGCAAAAAAAATCAAGGGGAATAGGTGTGGAGCAATCCTGTGAATGGTGTCCTCAGGTTTCAGCCATGCATAGACTGATCAGCATCCAGTGACTAGAGCAGGGCTCTGAGTGCATCGTCCCTTCAGTGTGAGCCCTGGAGGAGCTGTTCAGGTAAATTCTCCAGCAGATAAAAGGCTGCATTTGTGAAACTTGTAGAGGTAGTTAATGTGCACCTGGATTATATGTGTGTGCAGGAATGTCTACAGGTATAACTGGTATTTTAACTGGTTACAAGCTGTTTCTGTAGGTAATGTTTTACTTCTGTGTAATCTATCTATATATCTCTAAATGTAGAGAGTCCACTATATTGCATGAGGTCAGGACCGGTAACACAGATGCTGAAGCCTGAGCTAGCTGTAGGAGTACCAGTGCTGTGGCTTAAGCTTTCAGAAAAAAAGATGGGAGAAGGTCTGGCTCTGATCTTCCAGAAGTACTGGGTAAAGTTTTTCCGGTTGGGGTTGATGTTTTAGTCAACTGGATCTCTGGAGGGGATTTTGGAGTGCAGGTTTGGCATCACTGTTGGTGGGTTTCCAATGAGCAGCAGGAAGCAGTAACAGGAGAGCTTTGATCAAAATAACTTTGTCCAAGCATATGTAACTTGTCAGAATTCATTCCGAATGGAGCTATTTCCATCTGTAAACAGGGTGTACTGAGCATCTGTAGTGGTCTACTGTTATTCAGGGGGGTCTTAGCCTAAGGTGAGCTTGTCAGCTTTCTTGATGAGAAGGACAGTGGCTATTAGAGCATAAGACAAAGGGGGGCAGCCCTTAGCAACTGGATACAAGTATTTAAACAGGTAAGCCACAGAGCATGCCCAGGGACTGACAGTCTGAGTAGGTATCACTGATTTGGTGAACTCAAGGATCCAGGTTACATAGAAGTCAAAAGCCCCAGGAAATTTGTGGAGTTTCTTTATTGTAACCAATTTTTGCCAGATATTGTAGCAGTTTTGTGCCTTTCCAGCAGGCAGCTTGGGTGTCATTAATCAGAAATGAGTTTTCAAAGAGGAAACAAGTTTTTGAACCTCTGGGAGGTTGAGTCCAGATCAGCTGCAAACAGGGACTGGTTGACAGAAGCCAATCAAAGGCAGAGGAAGGTATTCTTTAGGTCCAGGCAGGTGTACCAGCAGGCTGTGCATGGAAGAAGATGGAGGCACTGTATATGGAGGGCAATTGCAGTGGCATTGGCAGCTCAGAGATCTTGAACTGTCTTTACAGGCAGAAGAGGTATAGTTTAGCAGTTTGTCTGTCTATAGGCATTTTGCAGTTTTGAAGTCATTTTTTTCCTTGGGGGACCATGATGGAGATGGAAGAGACAGAGAAACAGGCTGTCCTAGGGCCAAATCTATTGCTAGGGTCTTGCTGAAAACAGTGGGAGAGCTCCTAATCCCTTGTGGTAATTGAGTAACAGTCCAAAAAGGATGAAACTGCAGAATGCAAGGTGATGGCTGTGTTGTTGATGGCACAGAGATCTTGCCCAAGGCAATGAATAGTCTATCAGGCTGATGTGTGGCTGGATGCTTGTTTGTGTTTCCTGTGACGTCTGTCAGCAATAGGGGTCACAGTGAGTGGCATGGTTAATTTCCAGGCCTGAAGGAGAATCTTTAGTCTATATCTCTTGGAGGAGAGTTTTCAGAACTTCAGGATTTTGGTTGTCTGTCTCAGGCTGATGTAGGTGTCATCTTCCTTTCAGTGAAAGTGCAGGGTTAAATGAGAGGGAGGCTGACTGGATTGATAAGAGGTATCTATATTTGGTGAGATGTTCTCCCAGGCTGCAAGTTTGTGCATAGCAGAAGGAGAAGGGGGGAAGTGTCACAGTTGCCCTCATGATGATAACTTTTTGACAGAGGGGATTTGGAAGCAGAGAATTCTGTTCCATTTTCTACAAGGAAATCACAGGTTTGCCCCAACTTTTGCAATGACCTTGGGGTCTCAGAGGCCCAATCTGATGGACCTCAATCTGTCCTCTCCATCCAGGCCTGACAGGGTGAGAAGAGGTTCAAGTTGAGGTGTGTCTGGATAGTCAGGATTTTTTTTGTGTCTCGCAAGTGGAGGGGGCATTTATTTTTGTGTCCATATCCCTTATAACTTGTAGCCAGAGGGTATGGTTGTCTATCAGACTGGATTTTCTTATGGACATCAGATGCTTTCCTTTTATCAGGTTTCTGGGAAACAGTGGATGATGAGCTTTTTGTCCCCCCTCTTTGATGACTTTGAGAAACATTTGACTGATTTTATGTTTCTGGATAGGGCTACCTTTGGGAAAGTCCATGGCAGCTCATTTGTCAGGGCTGAAAGTCCAATTTTTCCTCAGGCAAAATGTGGAACTCAGAAGGAATTGCTGACATTCATCTCAGGTGGGCATTAGATGCTGCCATCTGACCAGTACAGCTGTAGCCATGAAACAGGAGGTTTGGTGGGAGGATGTCTATGGCTGAACGCAGGCAGTGGCTAGCTGGAACCAGTTCAGTTGGTGGGAAATAGATGAGTCAGGAGCAGGGAATGAAACTATTGGCAACAACTGTGACAATCAACAAAGGTGCCAAGGTGGAATTCTCAGGAAGACTGGGCCAGTTTTTTTCTTTGAGATACAGGGAGCAGTTTGATATCATTTTTAATTCCATAATCTCAGAAAAGCCCTTTTTCCTGCAGTCAGGGACTGTGGGATTTGACTAACTAGTTCCCATCTTTGACTTCCTACATGTGTTGTGTACCCTTGAATGATGTCACAACAAAGTGTGGGTGCCCATTCAGATGCCTGCCTGGTTGTGCCCCTCTTGGGGACTTAGGTACTACTTAGCTAAGGAGAGTGTGAGGCCTCAGTTATGCCATATATCAGTTGCCACAGAACTGCAGGTGAGGGCCCAACCAGCCACCTTAGCCAGTGCTTCCCAGTCTTGGTGCAGAGAGGGAACAGCCTATTGCTTATGCTGTCCATTCTACTCACTCACACATTCATTCAGTAGACACTAGGAGGTTGAACATTCCATCCCCCTCCCCTTGAGGGTAGCCCTGACTAATGAGAGTTGATCAGATTCTCCTTCTGCTTGATCTAAGCAGGACTGACAGACAGACTAACAGGAGTGCCCCCAACAGTCTTACCAGTATCAGGCAGTCAAGCAAGCAGACAGACAGACTGCATCTTCCTCCTTTGAGGTCTAGTATGAGCCAGGAATCCTCCAGACCTCTGAGAGGACTCAAGAAATCTCAAGGGTGAGTCTCCATGTCAGGACCTAGAGAGGTTCTTGCTCCATTGGTGAGGGCCAAGATTGATGACCAAAGAGGTGAGCACAGTTGGTCTTCATGGCTGATACACCAGTTGCAATAGCAAACACAAACTCCAAAACAACACCCAGGATTTGGAGGCAGATTTATGTTACATTGATGGGCACTGACTGTGATCATTCCCAAAATATCAGGCTTCACTCTCTGGTGGTATAGAGTTTATATGGGATGAGCAATCAGGAAGTACAGAGGCAGAATGGCTTGTCACTTGGGGATTGGTTCTTACAAAATGCATCATAGTTGCCAGCTATGCATCACAGTGATCAACAATTTCTAGGAGACAGAAGCAACCAGAACTTCAACAGGAACTATTACCTGGGCAACTAAGAAAGTAAAGTGTACTGGGGGAGGGGGGTCTCTGTGGCACCAGAGGCTAGAAGATGTTTAAAATTGAGTTTTAAATGAGTAAATAAATAAATAACCAATGTCTGGTAAAATTATTGCTATTACACTCTCATCAACTTTATTGAAGTCAGTTTTCTTCCTGGTTTAACCTTATTAACTGAAAAAATAAATAACAAGTATCATTCATGCATTGAAACAATTAGGTTATTTAATAATCTTTAAATATTACTATTGGTTAAATGCAGTGTCAGTTTATATACCTTTAATATTTATTTTTAAAATATATTTATTTAGTTTTATTCATTACTACGTTTTTTGCAATATATAATAACTACTTCCATTATGGGTATTTGGAATATGTATTGTGAGCTGTCAATATATATAAAGGCTTCTTGTTGAAATCTTTTCTCATACTTTGAAAGTCTTTTATTATGATATCTGTAAATAGAGTTTTTAATCCATATACTATCCTCTAATTTTTCTCCAATTCTCATTGCCTTAGGTTAGTCTTCTTAGCATCATGTAGTAGCTGTTGAAACAATTTTATTTGATTTTTCATCTTTTTTGAGGTGTCTCTGTGTAACTATGATTTCCATTCTGTCCTCAACTTCAGAGCCCCATATTCACACTTGTCCTTTCTTCACTCTATGAATTTTATACAATTTTTATATCCAAATTTTTTGTCTGGTACCTTTTCATGGAATCTGTATCTTTGGTACATTTGCTTTAACCTTTGTGGTCAGCTCTTTCAATTTTTTGTTTCTCCTATATCCACACTGGTCAATTTGTATGTCAGTTTTGTCATCTTTTGGGTCATGTCCTTTTTGAACTTGGAGAGTCTCTTGAACTCCTCTTAAATCATTTCGTGCAGTTCTGCCCCCTGGTGTTTGCTTTCCCCTCCTTTGGTGCCCCTTGTATCTGCTCTGAGAGAGGAGTCTTTGGAGGCATTTTGATGCCTTATTTGTTCATGGGGTTTGAGGTCAAATAGCATGAGAGAGTCTTGTTAACATGAAAATCTTTTTAGTTAAATTCTGTCTTCCAGAGATATGTCTGTAGCTTTCCTTGTCCACAGATATCATTTATCCCTTCAGCCATTCATATTAATTGGGTTGGGCCCTTCCACTGTTTTGTAAGGACAGAATTTCTACTACTTGTAACAGCATCAACAGATATGATCCTATATCACTCATATGCATTAAATCTTGTTTTCATACTATTACTCTTCAAAGTTTATACTATACTGCTATTAGCATGTATTCTGCAATGTGGTGGGGGAAGTAAAGGGAAGACTTTCAAAAGGGAGAAGAGAGGTAATCAGTAGGAGAAGAGGCACATTAGATGGACGTCAGATTCTATTGGGGGTCTTTTAGAGTTGGAATAAAGGGTCAATGATGAGGGATTTTTCAGAAGGTTTTTGTGAGGTAAATGGTGGGTTGTAGGGGAAAGGTGGTGTAATTTGAGGTTGAGGAAAGCTATGAGTTTGTTGGAAACTGTTAATATATTTGGAATTAATTTTATTTGAATCCTCTAAATACAGTTCCGTTCCGAGTTAACCCTGTGAAGAAAATGAATGGTACCATTCAATTAAAGCACTGGTCTGCTCCTCTTGTCTTATTTTTTTTAAATACAGGCACCTAGTATAGGACATAAAAGGTGGAGAAAGACAAAATAATGCAGAAGGATAGGTAAAATGAGGAGTAGACTAGGATAGGGAATCAAATAAGGAGGATGAAAGGTTAATAAGAGAAAAAGAAAGACAGAGAAAGCAGAATATAAGGGAAAACTAAAAAATTTAAGTATTAAAAAAAAGGAAAAACAGTATTGGTACAGAAAGAAGAACTGAAGCAAATGAGTGAGGAAAAGAAAGAGAGAGAGGCAGAGATGAGAAAGAGAAGAGAGAGAATCAAAACATGAAATTTGGCAAGAACCCAGAATAGACAATCCAGCAAGAGAACATACAAGCGATCCCACATGCCCACATGCTGTGTGCCATAAAGCCTGAGTGTCTTTTTTGCTTTGTTTGAAATCTGTTTAAAAGCAGCCACACCAGTTTTCCACCTGTCTTCAGGCTGTTTTCCACTCTGCCTAGGTGTGGTGAGGGGTGTCAGTTTCTTAGATCCCACCTCCTGATGCAAGCTGTGCTCTGGGGTGGTTAACTGCAGTCTTTTTTCCTTCTGTTCCAAGATTCATCCACCTCAGTTTGTTTGGGAAGAGGAAGACATGCGATAGTCTTCCTGGCACCAAGCTTTCTATTTCTGACAATACCCTATGTCTCCCATGTCCCTTGCTTCTGGGCAAGCCTCTGGGCTCTGATTCAGAGATTTCCTGCTCCCCTATTGACCCCCCCTACTTGCCTTTGCACTTCCATCCTGAAATGACCCTGTCTCAAGAACTCCCCTTTCCAACCAGCAGGTCTAGTGCTGTCCCCAGGCTTGGTTCAGGGACTCTTCCTTGGTGGTTGGTGGTGATCACTGTTTAGAATTTCCTCATAACTCTGGTTTTTCCAGTCTTTGTGGAAATGACAGGGAAGAGCCCACTGTGGACCAACTTTTCAGTCTCATTTCCTTCCACATGGTTCCAAGGATGATATCTACACCCTCCAGCTGGCCACCTCCATGCCTTCTGGCTCCTGGTGGTTAGCCTATTTCTGTCTTCAGATGAGGATTCTCCTTGCCAGCAGAGAACTGTGGAGAGGATGCTACCGGAACATAGAGCTTTCTTGCATTTGGGAGGATGATGGGGGAAAGGGGCCAGGATAAAAACAACCTGTCCCAGGAGTCTGGCCTCTGCAGCGCTGTCTCCTTCTTCAGGCCGCTGGAGCCACTCTCAGCCTGCTTCCCAGAGGGTTCGGTGGCAGAGTAGGTGTGGGCCAGCAGCAATACCATGGTGCCTTTTCAGTGATGTAGATATGGTTTGACCCGGATGGATCACCTTTCAGACTGATTTTCTGTTTTGGGGTGTGATTGTCTCCCCCCCCACCCCCGCGTCCCCGTTTCAGAGTCTGATCTTTTCTCTGACTCTTTCTCGAGCATCTCTAATGCATGACTTCCTTTAATCAGCCATGTTGGATCTTGTGTCTTTGATTTTTAATGTTGAATGAATCTATTTAAAAGAATAGGGATAGTTTGAACAGGGACCATCACATTCTTTTCTCCTTATTCTCTATCAACAGAGGAGAAACCAGGAACAAATTTACTGTCCATATTTTTATGTAGCACAAGAAATTTCCTCAATATTTGGAGCAGAATCTGTCTCATGTAGCTAGAGATGGTCTGTCAAACTCACCAAGTACTAACTGGGATAGATGACAGAGGTGATGGGACACCAGCATTAGCCTCCTCTTTCTGCAAGTGAATCTGTAATAATCACGAGCGGGTATTATTAAGGAGAGACTCAAATGGGACAAACCACACTGCATGCCAGGAGCAACCAGAGCTTCTTGCAGGGCAAGAGCCATTGAAAACAAGACTGTTCGTGATATACATCACTAAGAATGGTAAGCTTCAGAAACTTGGTATGTTCTGTACTCATTAACAGTACATCTGCAACATCTTAACCAAAGCAAGAATTTATTTGGAAGACTTTCAAAACAAAGTTTTTCTTTTCTTAGAACTTACTCTTTGTGGAATTCATTGATTTGTTTTTTACTCTGTAAAGAAAACACAATGTCTTTTAAAGGCAACATACTGATTTGGTTTAAAATATAAGTTACAGTATTCTGCTCATGAGAGAGAATATATATATATGAACCTGGGTCTGGAAAAGCTACTGTTCCTGAGATTATACTGGGTTAAAAGTCAACATCAAAAGCTTTCTTTGAAACTACTATTGTTAAACATTTTTTACTTAAGGATATATAATTCAGCTATTTTTAAAAGATACACTTCTTATATAAAGACTATAAGCACTAAAACATATGGAACAGAGGTTTAAAACTATATTTTAATTTAGAATATCATTATTGTGTTTTTTTTCCTTTGGTTTCTAGAAAATTGCCTTTTCTTATGCACTACATTGATGTTTTCTTTTAGTTTACTAATGAAGTAGGACTACTTTTTCTGTACATAAGGTCAGTCATATTATAAAATGTAGATTCCTTAAATGAAAGAAGATGTGAACTATAATAAATCCAGACAGAGACTTGAACTCTTAAATTGTAGAGCTGTACTAGTAAGTATCAAAGTATCATCACTTTGTGCTATGTGTTCTGTTCAAAGTGAAGCCAAAATGTTATTTTCAACAATCCAAACCCTGGTATATGTTAGTAGAGATCTTATAGGAATAGGACTACATTACTTCATTTACTTTTAACACAAGAATCTTAATCTTTCCAATCATTTAGAGTATCTCTGTTTTTCTCAGAGTAAAAATTTAAGCGATTTTGGCATTGTAAAAAAGTATTACTTTTTTCATAATCCCTTCTAGTCTTTAATTTCTAAATTTTAGTATTTTGATATCAAAATGAAGTATCATAAACATCATCTGACTCAAAGTCTGTTAGGCAAACTCCAGCAACTTTGCACATATATATTTTTAAAAAATAAATCTTTGCAATCTTTCTCTCAAGTAGGCATCATTACCTTATCCTCATTTCATAAATGGGAGAATCAGAACAGTCACACACTAAATCAATGTAGTTAATTTAATTGGATGAAGAAACAACATCAGAAAACTGAGAAAACTTCTCCTGTATACACTCAGAGTCAGTGTTTCCAAGTGTGCGTACACATCACTAAGCAACCAGCATTAGGTGGAACTGTCCTTACTACTCTGTTTCTGTCCCAGTTGGCACCTGTCATACTCTGTTGTGACTGACATTGTGACAGTTGGTCTTTGAATACCTAGAACTACAACCTATTTTTCAAAAGAAATAGAATCATATGTTGTTCATTTTTTAAAATCCTCATGATATAACAGAATGCTTGATTTACAGGGAAAAAGTCATATAAAAAATAAATTATTGCACTACAAATTTATTTGCTTAACCTTGGAAGGTTATAAGGAATGTAGATAAAAATCCAACTCAAAATTATTCTAGGACAGTAATAAATACTAAAGCATACCATGACCCATGACTTCTAGAGAGTTCTGTGAGTCCTTGTAGGGAATGATCAAATCTGAAGGTATCTCAAGGACCCTCAAGCTTGGACTGGTGTCAGAGGTGAGTGTAGTCGTCTGCACTCTTCCCTAATCACCCTTATAGTCATGTTTCATTGTGGTCCTCCTCTCTTGAAAGGAAGCTCCACGAGGGCAGGGATTTTTGTATGTTTTGTTCATTGGTCTATCCCAATTACAGCAGTGCTTGCAGAGAATAGTCGCTCTGCACATATTAGCTAAAATTTTGAGTTGAATGTATTCTACCAGTTGACTTTTCTGTCTATTACTCATTATGCATAGGATTTTATGATTTTACCCCTTATGTTTTCTGACTTTCAAGTTACATTTATTTTAAAATAGAGGTGTGGAAAGTGGAAACAAACCCTTAATATTTTTGAAGAAAGAAAAATAAATTTTAAAGGAGACCTCTGACTCTTATAGTATCTATGACAGTTATGTAAAAACAGTAGAGCTCAGGGGACATTTTCTGTTCCTCCGGTCATATTTTTTACTTGCAGATATGTGACTATTTCTCTCCATCTGTATGAGAGTGAGTGGATACGGGTTAATATAAAGTTATCAATAGGTAGAAAGTTCTGTAAAGAGAGATTTAGGTTTATACTGGAATAAAAAGGCAAGATTGGGCACAACTATGTAATTCTGGTGCCTAAATAAATGTTGCTATTCAGAAAGGCCACTAAGAGTTAGGCCCAATGATAGCAGAGGCTCCCAACCTTTACACAGTTTTAAATTGTCTGTCTTTGTGCAAGGACTTAGTTAAACAACTCTATAGATATTCAAAGAGGAAATGTGAACTTAAAGCTCAAATCAAAGATAAAAGTATTCAATTGTCTTGGTCTATTGATTTCATATGTTCATAGAAAGCAGATTTCTTTTTAAAGCTGTTAATCTTTTTCATATTACATCAATATTGCAAAGGCTGAGAGAGCACCAGGGATGTACAGAGGCCCAATCTACTATATCTAAATTACTCTGCCTAATAAAATGTCACAATGTGTGTGCTTATATGGGACTCCTGACCTCATCACTGCTAAGTCAATTAATCTGTTTCAGTTACATTTAAGACAATTACCAGACATCTATGCTCTCAATAGTAATTCTAATCAGTTGTTTTGATGCCCTATGGAGATGGAAACATTCTAATTTGCTTATCCCTGCTATTTATTCATGCTTATGATCCATAACAAAACACACTGCATCTCTCTCTGACCTGACACACACCTATTCTGCCCCTTGCTTCCTATTTCTTTGATACACTTTGAATACTAGTTTAAACTTGTTACTCACTTAAGTAATAAGTACATCAATATTTTTGAAAGTCAATCTTTTCTCTTACTGTTCTTATTTAATTGAGATCATTTGATTTTTACCCTCTGATACCCTTCTTCTTGATAAAATGCCTATTCAATTCACTTGATAAAGTGCCATTATTTTTTGGAAATCTTTAGTTTACATCTGCCTAGATCAACACTATGGAACTGCATCCTTAGCCTGAGATGTTCTGAGCCTGCTTTCTCATTGCAGCTATTTTAACAGCTGAGAATTGTTAACATTACTATTTCCGATATAGAAGTCTGAACATAAGTCGCTAGGAGTTACTGTGCTAGACATGTGACAGGGTGGTGAGGGGAGTGGTTGAAGAATTTACAACAGCGTGAAGACAAGCATTTATTTAGATTAGGGTACACTGTCAAGGTGACAGCAGGTGAGGCAAAAGAAGACGTGAGCATGGGACCAGAGGTGGTGTTGTTTTAAAGGCAAACATGGGTGGGAAGGAGGGAGCAGCTGGGATGCAAAGACAAGAAATGCCAGGGAGGGCAGGATCCTGCATTATCTCCTCTGCTGTGTAGGATACCAAGGTACGGAGCACCGTAATAGTCACACTGATTACAGGAAGGAATGTTAATGGCTGTTGCGCTGTGAATTTTATGAAGCAGCTTATTTTGAAGCAGAGCATGTGATTGTGCTGTAGAGCTGCATGGAAACCCACATGGCCTCTCCCTGGTTACTCATACACCACAGGAGTCTTCTCAGTAAACGCAATTCACCAACAAGGAGAAACAACCCCTAGCTGGATATGCAATGGCCAGGAACAGACAGTATGCCAGCCTCTGGAAGAAATGTGGCATATCCAATCAGAGTAAATCACTGAAATTACTAGTTGTCTTTATACTCTTGAGCCCATTTGGAAGGTAGCAGAAAAGAGGGTAACAGTGAACCAGAAAGTGATGAAGGAACAGGTTGGTATAGCAAGAAATTGTTGACATGTCTTCCACATCTTAAAATGTGCAACGAATTTTAGCTTCCAATAAATCCAATGAGGATTTGGAGATGAGCTAGGGGGATAGAATGCTAAACAATCCTCGGTTATAGGTTTTAATGTAGGGAAGGGAGATGTTTTTTACTTCCAAAAGTCTCTGGCTCAAAGTTAAAAAAAAATATAAGAAAAAATAGAATACAAAATACACATGGAGAGATCACTAGTTAGAAGAGGAGACATTACACACTGCGTCACTGTATGCAGTGCATTACACAGGCTAGTAAGTACCATTCAGTGAAAATCCTGACTTTGTTTAAAGGTTGTCCTCTACTTTTACTGACAAGAATAAATTATTAGATAAGAGTAAAAAATTAAAACTTCATGGATTTTAGTGAATATTTACATAAAATAGAAGTGTCTTTTAGAAAAGCTTGATGCCAATTGATGGAGACTACTAAGAAGTTGTAGGATCTAAAATTAATCAACTGGCTTTTTGTATTAATGTGTGAGTCCATCCAATGCCTACCCCATTGTCTGGAGATGGGCAGCAGACTCATAGTAAGTGAACCTCTGTGAGTCACTGTTCCCCGCTGAGGCCTGTGAAGTTGAGACACCTCAAAGGACAAGATAAAGCCACAGCTGAGGATGTTTGGCTCCAACCTCAATTAACTAAAAGGAAACTGCAGCTGCAGGCTCCACACTTTTATAATAAAGGTCAACCTAAAGATAAGGTAGTTCTCCTGATTGACATAATTTACTACATGGAAAAATATTTCCCAAGGTTCTGCTAAAATGTCCGCATTTTCTGAAGTATCCCCCTCCTTTGTTTAAAAACCTGATAAATATTGGCCTCCCGGAGAAGTTCTTTGTCTTAGCCCCACAGAATCTCAAATTCTGATAGATGGTTTAAAACCTCCTGGAGTGCTACAGTCATGTCACTTGTCTCATTTATTTAAGCTCTTGCTGTCCACTCATTTGGGAGATTGTGGGCCTCATCAGTCCACAATAACTAAGGGGTAATATTAACCCAATAGTCCATGACTGGAATTTATACATATTAAGACATTAAGGCCATTTTCCTTAGCCATAGAAGATAAGGATCCTCTCTGGCAGCCCTGAGTGAGCAGCCATCAAAACAATAGTGGTCCATAAAACCTGGTCATGCTAAGGCAGAACTGTGGTGTCCTAAAAGCAGTCATTAAGGTGAGGGGAGGTTTGCCTGTATCACTTTTATATAATGATGGGGTAAGATTACATTAAGTCCATACTTGGTGCATGCCTTCTCTCTAGATATTTCCCCAAAGCCTCACACACTCACAGGTGGGGCTTTTCAGAGGTGGCAGGATCTAGATGTGTGAATATGGATTAAAGGTGTGTGATAACTAACCTGGCTTAGCATAGGATTGGGTGTGGATAATGGGAAACACCACCCTCAGTGTGGATGTCAGCAACTAATAAGCTCGGGGGAAAAATAGAAAGTCACACTCCCTCCTGCCTACCCTGCTATGGGCTATTTCTCCTCCACCATACTGCCCTGACTTGGAGTCAGGCAACTGTGGACTGAAAGCTCTACGAACATGAGCTAAAATAAACCTTTCCTTCTTTACCTTGTGGGTGTTGGGTATTGTGGCTCATTGCTGAGAACATAAGCAAGACACTTGGCCATTCCTGATGTGGCCATTTCTACTTGAGAGTCTTTTTGCTTCCTTGCTCATTATTCAGAAAATGAAACTTAGATCCTTTCTGCACTCAGATCATCAAATCTAACTGGAGTTTATATTAATCCTCATGTCCAGATAGAGTGTGAGTAAATGTCTGAGTTCTGGGGTTTTTTTTCTCAAGAACTTTTTTCTCTTATTCATTTTTATTCTATCTCTAACTTTCAAATTCCCACTATCTAGGACAAGTATTTTAGTTATAGAATAAAAAATAAAAGTTAAAAATTGGCCCTTAATTACCACGTGTTTTCATAGCTTTGAGTTCTCTTGGGTCCCATGAGTTTGAAATCCAAACTTATGCTCTGGCTCCAGGTTGTAACATTCTTTTCCTAAGGCATGAACAAGGCAAGTTCTGGCTCCAGACTAAATGGGAAATAGGTCAGGTTTACAACAAATTCAAAAGAAAAAGCCACTATTTTAGTTCCTGCTTTAGATGTATTATTCTATGACACCATAACAGATTCTATCACATTTTAACACATATTTGTCACATATCACAAATATCTAGTGTTAAAGGCCTCCCAAATTGTCAGAATAAAAACAAATCTGAAGAAAAAAGTGCCATCAATAACAAAGAATGTGAAATTTAAATAGGCAGAAAAAAAACCCTTCCCTTAAAATACAAAAGTTTAAATAAATACATGGAAGAAGTGAGCGAGACCGTCACGTGGCTTCTTTTATAACATGACACAACCAGTAAGCACTGTCTAATTTATTATACACTTTGAGTTTGTATCTGACTTACTCTCTATAACATCTTTACTTCTCAAATACCATTATTAATTTCATTTATAGATGGGAAAAAATGAGAATGACCTTCTAATTTCACACAACTCCTTAATGGCAGAGCTTGAATTTGAACACAGCACCATCTGACATAAAGCCTCTGAATCTGACAGCTATGCTTTCTATATAAATAGCAACTATGCCCCCCAGGTTTAGGAAAATGTATCAAGAGACACCAATTTAAAGAATTTATGTCTCCTGCTCTACTATTTCTTGTCTCCCCACTGAAGAGCTGTTAGCTCCCTGATTTAACAACAAGATTTAAATAAAAAGAAACCCTAATCTTGCCATCTTTTTTTCCTTAGGGCTACCCTGTGCACAGTAACTTTAATCTAAAAGTTTTATCTATGATTTCAAAAAGCGCCTTCCTGTGTAATATGAAAATGACATAACTTCAAAGCACTAAAAGTGGTTGTCATTTTTTTTCCCTATGAGAACGTAGCTCATAGAAGGGGAATGCTCTGACAAATCTATCTTGAGTCTTCAGTGGCCACGTAAGTGTGCGTGTGTGCATCTTAATATGAGCTTCTGTCCTTACTGCGGTCCCCAGCATCGTGAGCAGGTGGACTTGACTGAAGTCGCTGGGGTGTAGGGAGGGTGTTTAGTTAAAAATATACTGGAACATGCTGTTTTTGTAGCACTACTGAAATGGGTCATCTCTTGTCATGTATTTGCATAACCTTTTTTATATTCTAAAGTTCTCTTCAACATTTAACCTCACTGGGCTTTTGCTGAGGAATCGTTTTCAACCAGGAGTGATTAGAAATTGCTCTTTGGATTGAATCCTTTGGCAATTTAATCACTGGAGCACATAACCAAATTCCCTGCCACCTATCATAATAGATGTAACTGGAAATGAAAAGGCTGCTCATATAAGGTAGGTAGAATCTAAAGAACACATGGTAATAGGTCTGGTTTCATGAAAACAAAGTAGATTTCTGCTATGACTGGGGAAGTAATAATATGTTTACAAGCTCTTTAGTAAAATGTAACAGATAAGCAGAGGAAATAGAGCAGAATGTAACAGTCAGCCCTCAAAATGACTACAATACATTCTTGCTCTTTTCCTGTCTCACAGAGGAAGGGATCATAAGTATAAATTTTTTTAAATGTACTCAGAATAATAACAGACTCTTCCCTGAGTATTTTATCCATCATTCTTATGTCCATTAATTTTCATCGTGTCACAGATGCAGTTGCAAAACTTACTGGGATATTACTGTGGAGCTAGGTCTAGAAGTGGGTCCTCACCTACAATTAACCATCTGTCAGATTCCTTCTGTTATGGTTTGTGTCTGGCTGTCCCCTCAAAGCCTCATGCAGTCAAGGGGGATACTTTTCCAAGGCAGCTGAATCTAGAGTTTGCAATTGATTCATTGTCTTGTGCTCCACCCGCCCTAGGATGGGTAGCCTACAGACAACGTAAGGGACAAAAAAAGTTTTCTCTCCTTCCTTTTCACTCTTGCTGCTTTTGCTGTCTTATGCTGCCTTGAACGGTTGCCCCTCAGCCACTCCACCTTACCTTGGAGCCAGCTGATTAAGGACTGAAACCTCCACAAACCTCCACAAAGCTAAATAAACCTTTCTCCCTTTAATCATGAGTGTCAGGTATTTTGTCTCAGCAGGAGAGAAGTAACTAAGACACGTTCCAGAGACAAAGAGACAGAGCAAAACAGCTGCGGTCATGAAGAAGGCTGGGGCCTCTGGGTGGTGCAGTTCTGCCTTCAACCTCCTGTGATCTTGCCGGTGGAACGTGGAAGTGTCGAACTCTGCCCATTCCCACGGGATTTCACGGGGCCAGTGGGGGAGCAAAATCGAGATTCATGCGCATTGAAAAATAAAATGCCCTCATCACATTTTTTTCCTGACCTTAAGTGAAACTATCTCCTCACTGGGATTGTTTTTTAGTGTTTTTTGTTTTGTTTTGTTTTGTTTGTTTTTTTGTTTTCTTGCTTCATGTCAAGTTTATAGAAAAGAAAAAAATTTTTTTTTTCTCGCAGCAGCAAGAGGATGAATTGATGCTGGTGAGTGAACCTTGACAGAGGCTCATCTAGAGGTGAGTCCAAGCAGGCTTCTTTCCTCTTCCCCTGCCTGCGCTCTTTGTTGTATCCCGGGGCAGAATAACTGATGGGAAATTACACTATAGGAGAGTTGAGTATTGCTTTAAAATGCCAATAAGACAAGCTTGGGAGCAGACAATAGAGGCTTTATTTCATTTCATTTTATTTTGCTCAGGAATGCTTTATATGCCAAAGCTTTGTGGCAGAACTGGGTGAGTGGGAGGAAATCAGACTTGTAAAAAACTTAACCTTGAACAAAGAAAACACCAAAAGCTTCATGTTGCTCACTGCACTCAAAGCTGTCTCAGGGACAAAGCCAGATCAGGTGGCATGAGGTGTGTGGATAACACAAATGCAAAAGGCCCTCCTCCCCTCCACAAAGGTTCTGCTAGTCTATTTATTCCATCTCCTCTTTGTGGCCGAACTACTCCAGGGAAGCAAATCTCCTAGCAGGGAAACCTTGCTTTGCTTCATTCTGAGAACTCAGAGCTGGCTGTGAGGACTAGGCTGCTCCCTCAGTGGCCCAGGGGACCACTTTCCTTGGTCCAGGGGACCCCTTTCCTTGGTCCAGTCTTTCACCCAGGAACTTGGGCAGAGTGTATTGTCACCTTCTTCTTATGGTGGTTTAGGAAAGAATAGGTAATGAATGAAGATCTTTGTGTGGAAGATGAGGACAGAGAAGGTTAAGAATTAAAAAAATGAAGGTCCTGGATACAAATTCTATTGGTCTGAGTGAATGTGGTCCTGGGAAGAGCTGGCTGGGCAGGGCTCCCGTAAGCAATGGGGATTCCCCTGAGGAGCTGTAGGAGGAGTGTGGTCTCTGTCCAGCCTGCTGGCCTCACCTGGGATTTGTGTGGGTCAAAACCAATCTCATTTTGAACAGAAATGAGTCCAACTTTAATTTGATTATTAGAAGAAAGGCCCTCAGGGGCTGGAGATTTAGCTCAGTGGGGGCTGGGGATTTAGATCAGCTGCACAGTGCCTGCCTGGCAAGTGCGAGGTCATGAATTCGATTCCCGGTACCAGAAAAAAAAAAAAAAAAAATGAAAGCCACCCTCAAGGAATTATAATTCAGTTTTCTTTTCCTTCCATCCTTCTTTCCCCTTTCCTTTCCTTTCTTTTAATTTTTGAGAAACAGAGCAGTGTATTTTGTTTTCTTCATTGAGAAGGAAGTTGAACTTATTTGGCCTTCAGAAATCTGTTTCACTGTCCAATTCCAATGAAACTTTATTCTTTAAAAGCAGAGATGTTTGGCAATTCGGTTTTCTTGGTTTATTTGATGTTTGGATGTATACATATGAGTTTGTGTCTGTTTCCTGCTGTGTTCTCTATGTGTCCCTTCCAGAATTCGAGGTGGAAGCTGAATGGGAAATGTGATGCTATTGAGAGCTGGGGCCTTCCAGAGATGGTTGGGTCGTGAGGACCTTTCCTTGTGGGCCGGGGTTACTGTCCTTATGAAAGTGCTTGACTAAGAAATTCCTCTCCTTTCCCTTCCACCTGCTGCTATGTGGAGACACAGCTCCCATCAGCCAAACCTGCCAAGGCTTTGACCACAGACTCTGCAGCTTCTGGAACACAGAAAATAAATTTCTGTTCTTTATAAATTATCCAGTCGGTGATATTTTATTATAGCAGCACAAAATAGACTAAGGCATCTCCTTAGAGTCAGCACAAGATCTTTCAGTTGAAAATTCCTTTTGGTCACAAAATATTTCTAGGACTATCGGTAGAGACCTGGCAATAAAGGTAATATTGTGGTGGCCATAGCTTCTGTGGCTCTTTCATAAATAATTAAATTAGTGGTCCTATCAGGAGAAGCTGGAATGGAAGCTGGAATCACAAAACTTTATGCTAGCCACAGCCCAAAGTGCCCTTTGACAAATCATAATAGTGCATAATGGGATGGCCAAGTATTGCTTTTTGGGTTGGTAGGTGATGTCAGTGATGATTATTTGCTTTGATAAAAATGTGGATGATACTACTCAGCTATAAAGAAAGATAAACTCAAGGTTTTATAGGTAAATGGTCACAACTAGTGACCATACTCATAAGTGAAATAAATCAGACCTGCATGTGTAAGCACTGTATTGTCTCACTAGTGTAAGACCTGAAAGAGTGAATAAAAAGTAGGAGCTATGAAAGACATTGTGACACAAAAGGAAAATGCTCAAAAATAAAGGGGAACTGGGGTGTGAAAAAAGAGAAGAGAAAGAAGGGGAAATTATGTAAGTATGTGTATACAGGACAGCCAACATAGTTGAACTACTGTCTTCTATTGCTTTACTGAAAGAAACAGTTAATGATTAGTTGATTGATCAGTGTTGCATGTCTCTATTTGCTTTACTGAGAAACCACTTTGAAGATATCAATAAGTAATACAACAAGCATTGTTAATTTCCTACCACTTTGTTTGTAACACTGTATTGTTTGTACTGTTCTTTTGCTATTTTATAAATGGTTGTCTGTTTGTTAATGTGTTTAAATTTAAAAAATAAAAAAATAAAAATGTGGGCGATTGTTTACTAAATTAAAAATTTGTTTGTATTTCCTTTCATTATTAAAATAATTCACATTGCCAGCACATATTTAAAAAATTAAATTGGGCATACTTTGAGCTAACTAATAAGGAGGAATTGCTTCATATAGTAGAAATAGAGATTCCATTATTTTCTCTTTCTAAACCTTGGTATTTTTACAGGGAATGATTCTGCTAGATTGGGTTGGCATGCTGTCATTTTTTTCCATATAAGGAAACATTAATCAGAGTCTGATTAGTGTCTTCAGCTTGTCAGAATTACATAGATGTTTCAAGAAGAGTCTAGGACAATTTGTAATCTCTAACTTGGGAAGTTGAGTAAACACATTAAATTTCAAAAGTTAGTCACCAGGGTAATGTGTTAGAAAGGGCACTGAACTGCATTCTGCTAAAAATAGCACTTTTACAAGCTCGGAGATACGTGGTTGTGCTTTAGTACTACCTTGTAGTTATTTTTCTTTGCTTCAAAATTTGGAATTTTAGCATATGTTGGAATTACCAGTTTTGCATGAAGTTCTGAAGAAAAAGGTTTATCACAATGTAGTAAAGTAGAATATAATCTTTAAAGAAATCAATTATCAAAGAGGAAATTTTCTACACTTTCATTGATGTACCTATTTCTACGTGATGATGTACAGTTTAAGTCAATATCAGATCCAGATTTTGTTTTCTTCTTATTTCCTTTAAGTTAGAAAATTATAATTCACTTTGATAAACAATTGAGAATGTCAGCATATGTAGTATGACTTTATAAGCAGTTCTGCATATTTTTAGATCAAACATTAGTGTGAAATTATGAAGCAATTCCTTGCTGATGATACTAAGTCAACATTCATACCACATTAGAAACAAACAAACATAAACAAAAACAAGCTATACATGGTGGTACATAGCTGTAATTCCTGCTAATTGTAAGGCTGAGACAGGAGGCTTCCAAGACCCAGGCCAACGTGGGCAACTTAGAGGTGTACCAAGGTGAAAACATGAAAAAAAGACTGGGAGTGTAGCTCAGTGGTAAGATGATTGTGTAGAATGATCAAGATCTTCAGTTCAGTCCAAAATGCTGCAAAACAAACAAACAAAACAAAAATCTCCAGAAGTTTGAATGCTATTAATTTATAAAGTGGAAGCGAATGAATTCTCAAGGTATTCTTCAGGTATGGACAACTTTAAAAAGTCCTTTTTATAATTTTGAAGAAAACAATTAGAAAAAAGAACAATAGCAAAATACTAACAACGTAGACAAAAACAAAACAAAGCAAAAACAGTAAAAAGGATACAGGGTTTCAAAATAAAGTTATTTTCCTCTAAAAAAACATTTTTCATGTGCTAAATGTAGTCTGTATACTTCCGCAAACTATTAGTCTTTTGTTTCATGAAAATATAAAGAAAATCACTAATATCAAGAGTCAAAGATGATTAAAATATATGCATCACAGTTTAATCCTAAGAGATTTTATTATATGTCATTTTTAAAGTTTTTCTTTTAGCCCTGAACTAATGGAAAAAACTTAAGATATTAATGTATTGTTGAGCGACATAACATGATTGAACCAATTAAAAGTATGGAAATGGTACTTATTAGAATGGTGGTAATCTGGGGGCTGGGGATTTAGCTCAGCGGCAAAAGCGCCTGCCTGGCAAGTGCAAGGTCGTGAGTTCGGTTCCCGGTACCGGAGAAAAAAAAACAAAAAAAAACAAAAAAAAAAATAGAATGGTGGTAATCATGAAGACATGTAGCCATCATTTGCTCCTCACTTCAGACACCCTGTGAGCACCGTTCTGCTTAGCTGCTTCCATATTCTAGCATACTCTTACTCAGCCTTCAGTTTCAAACTGTTTTGCATGGACCCTAAAAGGTGTGTGTTTAATGTTTTTGGTTTCAGCGTCTTCATTTTGCCCTTAGTTAATTGCTAAACCAACTGTACAAGGCACACATTGCTGAGCAATGTCAATGAGATAGGGTGAAGATGGGTGTTCAGACACAGTCCTTACTCACTGGGGGTCCTCTGGTTCCGTTAGCGCGTGACTGCTTCATCGCCAAGGATTTCCATGCGCATTTCACAGTCTGTGTCATGACTTACAGTACAGTTGTTAGTTAAACAAACAAAAAAAGACTTCTTTCATCATGTGTTTTTGGAAGTCACTAAAAAAAAGTCTGCCAAGTACTTCTTCCTCATTTTTGCAACACTTATATCAAGAGGTGCTGTGTAATATGAACATTAGTGGTTCAGTCCAAGTGTAAAGAGAGCGATCTAGTAGTATGATTTCAACAATCAAAACAGTGATATTATGTGACATTGCACAATCACTTAACACAGGAGTCTTGCCAATTTTCCAATCTGCTTTCTCTCAGAGGAGGATACTTTTGTGTTTAATTAGTGGATAGCTTTGCTTTTTTATATATTTATACCAACACTACAACTTTAGATGATATTTTCATAGCTTTGAATTTCTTTTTCTCTCCTGTTAGTGACAGTATAAAAAATATCATACCAGAAAGTCATCTTTAGAATTTGTTATGTACAAAACTTAGTTGTTCAGAATGTTTACAGTATTCTGCTGGGAAAATTTGGAGAAATGCTTGTGTGATTACATTCCTTTCAATGGGTCATAAGCACCAAGTAAATGCCAAACAGTAGTTGTTCGTGGGAGCTCTGACTGATGCAGCTATGGTCATTGTTCTTTAAATACATGGTATAAAAGGAAGTGATAGCACTTACTAAAAATGCAAAGATGTTAACAGCACCTTTACCAGCCTGGCAAGATCCGGAGAGGATTTTTGGAGGATTACCTCTTCCACTATAACAAGAAAGAAAGGAATGCAGTGGTAGGATGCAAATATTTTGAAGATTTCATGAAGAAAAATTGCATCCTGATGACCCCTAGCTATTTTGAGAAGTGGGTTCTAATACACTTTAAGGGGGTTGGGGAAACAGAAAGTTGTCAAAGGGAAAAACACTTAAAACAATTTTGTTAAGGGAAACATGCTAAAACCCCAAACAAATGGAAATTTTTTTGCCTATTTATGCACTTCAAGTGCATATAGAAAGTGTTTGCTAAGTTTATAGGAAATGAACAGCCCAATGGATGATTACCTTAAATGTTGGAGTTGACTGCTAGTTGTGTTCATTTGTTTGTTCCTTTGTTTCCTTGTTTGTTTTTGAGACAAGTTCTCTCCATGTTTTCCAGTATGGCCTTGTACTCACTATATAGCCCCGGATGGCCTTAAACTTTCTGTGATCCTCCTACCTCAGCCTCCACAGTACTGGGATTATAACCCTGTACAATCATGCCTGCTTAGTTGACTCTTAGTTGTAAACCATAGATACATGGCGATACAACACACTTGATTTTTTGTGTGATCTTATCCAATAAGACACTAAGTAGAAAGCAAGTCTGCATGAGGCAGTGAGTTTGCATTTCTCCAGGCAGGAAGGATAAAAGTAGAACGAGACAAGGATATTTATGGTGTTGTTTAAGTGATGGACCACTAAATCCATCATGGTGAAGGAGGAAGGAATACCAGACGGTGCTGGTGGACAGGACTAGAGATTCTGAAGAATTAGCATCTGGAGGCTATACATTGGAAGGAGTGCAGACTGAGATCAGAGAGGAGAGCTGTACTTTGGAATGCAGAGCAGCTCCTGGTGGGAAGGCCTGTGCTGTGACTGTACTAGAAGTGTTTTATTGATAAACTGTTCAGCAATCAAGTTTTCCTCTTTCCACTTTGCAGGCCACAATTTTACTAGAGCTTCCTTTCTGGCCAAACTCAAAATATTTTGAATCATTTTGCTGGCCTTTTTTGCTCTTGATTCTCAGCAAAGATCTGGCTAAAAGCCCCCAACAATAGCAATGCCGCCACCTCAACATTAGACTGATGGGCAATTTCCTCTATAAGACTAACTAGTCCACTGCTCTTAATATTAGTGTAAGGCAAAGTCTCTGGACAAGGGCAAATTGCAGGCAAATTACCTGTCAAAGCATAACACATGGTCTGGAGTCCGATAGCCAATGTAGTCTGTTGCTAACTGAAACCTCTTGAGCCTGGTTTTACCTGCAAGTATTTCTTTCTGCATTCTGCTAACAGCATGCCAGGGCTGCTTCTTCAACTGGAATCTTCAAAACTTTCCAAACTCTTCCTGCAAATTAGTTCTGAGGACTCCTGAACCACATGGCCAGGTAGTGTCACATCAGTGACCCCACTTCTTTAATACCAGAATCTGTCTTATTAACTTTTCTGTGATACTGGAACAAAAATGCAACACCCGAAGTTTAAAGAGGAAACAGTTATTTCAGGTTAGAATTTGTTGTGATTTCAGTCCACAGCAAGTTGGTTCTAAGGCAGGGCAGCATGGCAGAGAGGCATGGCAGAGAGGCATGGCAGAAGAGAAACAGTCCACAGCATGGCCAGCAGGAGGTTGCAAGTCTCCCTTTCCCTTTTATCCCATCCAGGCTAGAAGCCCTTCCGGAGGTGCTGTCCACACACAGGTTGAACCTTCCCACTATTCACACCCAGAATTATGCTAAACCAATCAGTGGGCTAACGTAGTACCTCATACTCTTTTCTAAAAAATTAATTTCATTTGTACATTTTAGATACACATAATGATAAAAATCATCATAGGGATTTTGCATCTGTGCATGTTATCTTTTTTTTCCCATTTGTTTCCCTAACTTTCAACCTCCCTTCTCCTCCTTATTTACAAATGCTTTGTTTCCACTTTTTTCTTCTATTTTGTTTTTTCCCATTACCTTCCTTCCTCTCTGACAACTAGTTCCCCTTCCTATGTGAACATTTTCTTCCTATTTCCCAGTATCTGCTATACATTTGGTCTTTATTTACCCTTTCAGTTTCTCACACAAGAGAAACAACATAATATTTAAACATATGTGTCCTATTTACTTCACTAAAGAGTATGGTCTCAAGTTGCATACATTTACCTAGAAATGTCTCAAGATTATCCTTTATGGCAGAGTATTACTTCATTATATAAAAAATCCACATCTTTCTCCATTCATTGGGTGGTAACATCTGGGTTGTTTCCAAGATTTAGCTATTACAAACTGTGCTGCTATAAATACGGGTGTGCATTTATTGCTATGAATGATGTTTCTAATTCTTTCAGGAAAATAGCAAGAAGGAGAATAGGTGGGTCAAATGGAACCTCTAGTTTTAGTTTTTTGTGGAATCACCACAATGATTTCTATAGGGATTGAACCAGTCTTCATTCCCACAAACAGTGGAGAAGGGTTTTGTTATTTCACCACAGTGCTGCAAGCATGTTATTGGTTGTTTTCTGGATAATAGCCATTTTTCTGGAGTGAGGTGGAATCACAATGTTGTTTTAATTTGCATTTTGCAAATGATCAGTGATGTTGAATATTTTCATATATTTATTTGCTGATTCTTTTTTTTTCATCTGAGAAGTGTATATTCATTTCAGATGCTAACTTTTGAGTTGGTCTTTAAATTTGGGGGGTGATTTTTTGAGTCTTTATATATTCTAGATATTAATCCTTTCTTGAGGGATAACTGGCAAATACTTTTCCCACCCTTTGTGTTATCTCTTCACTTTGATGGTGGTTTCCTTTTTTGTAAAATCTTTTATTAAGATGAAATACTAGTTGTTGATTTTTTGTGTGATAGAGCGTTTGTTCACAAAGTGTTTGCCTAAAGCTATGTCCTCGATAGTTCTACCTATTTTATCTTCCAGCATATTTAGATTTTCTGCTTTAATATTAAATCTTTGATCCATTTCAATTTTAGTTTAGTACAAGGTGAAAGATATGGATCTAGTTTTACGCTTCAGCATATGGAAAGCTGGTTGGTCCATCATTGTTTATTAAAGAGGCTATATTTCTTCCAGTGAAGGTGTTTGGCCCCTTTGTCAAAGACAAAGTGGCTGAGTGTGTTTGGAATTGTTCCTGCAGCTTCTAATCTGTACCACTGCTCCTCCTTTTTGGTTATTGTTGTTTCTTTGCCAGTACCATCCTGTTTTTATCATGATAGCTTTGTACATAATTTCAGGTCAGGGATTGTGATACCCACAACTTTGCCTTTGTGCCCAGAATTGCTTTTGGTACTCTAGGTCGATTTTGGTTCCAAATGTATTTAAAAATTATTTTTCTAATTCATGAGATATGCTATTAGTATTTTGATTGGGGTTGCATTAAACATGTAAAACAATTTTGGAAGTATGGCCATTTTCAATATGTTGGTGCTTTCTACCTAAGAACAAGTGATAGATCTCCATTTTCTTATATCTTCTTCAACTTTCTTTTTCAGAACACTGTAGTTTTTAATGTAAAGATCTATTACTTCCTTCATTAGATTGATTGTAAGTATTTTACTTTTTAAGGATGTGATTGTGAAAGGTGTGGTTTCTTTAATTTTTTTCTCAGGGAGTTTGTTACTTGTGTACAGGAATGCTAATGAGTTTTGAATTTTGACTTTGTATCCAGCTATGCAACTGAATGGTTATTAAATCTAGAAGTCTTTTGGTGGAGTTTTTGGAGTCTTATCTGCTGAACATCGTGTTACCCATAGATGCTAACAATTTAACTTCTGTTCCTATCCTTATTTATTTCTTTTTCTTGTCTAATTGCTCTGGCTAATGTTTCCAGAATATACTGAAGAAGAGTGATGAGAGTGGACATTGTTGTTTTGTTCTCTGCAGTTTTTGACCATTTACTATGATGTTGCTCTTGGTTTGTGATAGATGGCTTTTATAAGGTTGAAATAAACCAATAGATATTAGTAGTACAATTGTCCTAGCTATCCTGTGTATACATATACGTACTTTTCTCTTCCTGCTTTCTTTTTCCTCTTCCCTCCTTCATCCCAGCTGATCCTTCCCATTTGAGCAGTTTCTTTTCCATTTCACAATATTGTGCCTTTCAGATTTTATTTACTCTTTCAGGTTCTTAAAGTAGGGAGGAAATATGAAGATAACATTATGTGATATAACAAGCATTGTTAATATCCTATCCCCTTGCTTTGAAATTCTATATCATTTTTATTGTTCTCTATGCTGTTTTGTTTATGTATTTTTGTTATGTTTTTCTTTTCTCTTTAAAATGAGAAAATTTATATGTATATACAAAATAGCTTGGATAGGTGTATTGCTGATATCTGTGGTTTATTGAAAGGAACAGTCAATGCTTAAAATTTTCTTTTTTCTTGATTAATTTTGCTCGCTTGAATCTGGTAATCAGAACGACTGACCTGAAAACAACAATATGCAGTATAAGAACCATTGTTGAACTCCTACCATCTTGTATGATGAAGCTTTGCATCAGTTCCAATTTTTTTTTAATTACTTGTTACTGTCTTTGAGTGTTTGATCAATCTTATATTCTTACATCTGGTGGACTGAGCAACTTCACTGAGGATAACAGTATATAACGTAGCAAAAACTGTTAATTACTATCATTTTGTTTTGAGGTCATGTGTTATTTTTGTTATTTTTGTGTTGTTTTGATTTTGTCTTCACTGTTGTTTTGTTAGTTTTTTTTAGCATTTAAAATTAAAAAAAAATTGAAATAAAGATTATCTTTTCCAGTTTCCTCTGGGATTTTTATCATGAATGGATGTTGGACTTTGTGAAGTACTTTATCTGCATCTATTGTGAGGAGTGCATGGATTTTATCTTTGTGTTAATATGGTATATTACATTTATTGATTTGTAGATGTTGAAACATCCTTGCATCCCTGGGGTGAATCCTAGTTGTTCATGGTGTATAACCTTCTTGATGATTTGCTGCATTCTGTTTGCCAGTATTTTATTGAAGATTTTTGCTCCTATGTTCATTAGGGAGATTGTTCTGTAGTTATCTTTTCTGATTGGGTCTTTCTCTGGTTTTGGTATTAGGACAATGCCAGGAATCAGGTTGAGAATACTGCTTCCCTTTTAATATTTTTAAAAGAGTTTGAGGAGTAGTTGCATTAGATCTTCTCTAAATTTTTGTGGAATTCAGCAGTGAATTTATCAGGACCTGGGGTTTTCTTCATTGGTGGGTCTTTTAATTACACCTCACTGTTATTGAGTGATATTGGATTATTTAGAACTTTTGTATCTTCTTGATTCTGCTTTGGTATTCTTAAATATCTATGAATCTTTCAATTTCTTTTGTGTTTTCCATCTTGTTAGAATGTAGGTTCACAGCATATGTATTGCTGATCTTCCACATGTCTGCAGGATCTGTTATAATTTCATCCTTTTCATTCCTAATTGCATGGATTTGAATCTTTCCTTTTTTGATAAGGTTGGCTATTGTGTTGGTTTGGGGGATATTTTTGCAAGGGGAGAACAATGTAATACAGGGCACATATTTTATATGATTATTTATAATAGTTACCCAAAGAATGATATACAAAAGAGTGCAGGAAATCTGTTCACACACTAAGATCAAGGAATCCAGCTGAGGGCTTGGATCCTGTGACAATGTCCTCCATGAGTCCAGCTGAAAACCTAGAGCTGATAACAGTGCCTCCCATGAATCCAACTGGAGGCCCAGAGCCCATGACAGCATCTCATACAGGCCTGTTTTACAGATCTGCACTGCGAAGGCCAAAAGGTCAGTGGTGAAATCTGGGAAGTCTGTACCAGTAGGATGAAGGATCTGTGTTAGCAGGTTGAGGGATCTGCACTGGAGCCAGAAAGAAATGCTCAGAAGAACCAGAGCTCCCCTGAAAGGTACCACATCTTCAGCAACAGTGAGGTCCTGAGCTCCTCTGATGATCAAGATGGCTGAGTTCCCATCAGGGAAGCCAACACAGAAAGCTCCTTCAGGAGACTGAGCTGTGCACCTTCTTCCCCTCCAGAGCTCAGAGTGAGGACCAGAGCTCCTCCAAAGTGAACCAAAGCTATTCTCAGTGTGAACAAGGTCCTGAGCTCCTCAGAGGATGAAAACAGCCAAGTTCATCAGGAAAGCCAGCATGACAAACTCCTCCAAAACAACCTTACAGCTCTTTGCAGCTTTGATCAGCTCCCAACAGTCATTCTCTGCTCCCAATAGCCTCCTTAGTTCCCAAAAGCCTTTCTTCTTCTTCTCCAGGTCTGCCTCTTATGCTGCTGGCAACAGTCCCCAGGTGGGCCTCCCACACCCAACACCATGCTTACTGAGTTCAGCTGGGGGATATAAGTTGACCACAAGTTATCAATCCACTACAGCTATGGATTTTTCAATTTTATTTACTCTTTCAAGGAACCAACTCTTTTATTCACTACTACTTGGTACTTAATCTCAATTGCATTAATTTCTGCTATGATGTTTATCATTTCCTTTCTTTACAAGCTTTGGTCTTCACTTGCTCTTCTATTTTTAGAAGCTTGAGTTTCAACATTAAGGTTTTTATTTGAGCTAGCTGTTTTTTTGATATGGAAATTCACCACTATAAATTTCTTCATAGGACTACTTTCACTTCATCCCATAAGTTCCAATATGTTGTATTAGCATTATCATGTAATTGAGGAAACTCTATAATTTCCTTTTAAATTTCACCTGTGACCTCCTGGTTGTTTAGGAGGGAGTTACTTAATTTCCATGGGTTATACAGTTCTTATGGTTTCTTTGTCACTGATTTCCAAATTCATTGCATTTTGGTCTGATAATATTTGTGGGATAATTTCAATTCCTTTGCATTTATTTAAGCATTCCATGTTATATAATCTAGCATGTTTTGGAGAACATCTAGTGTGCAGCTGAGAGGAATGTATATTCTGATACTGTGGAGTGGGGCACTCTATAGAAACCTACTAAGTCCATTTGTTAAAAACTTTGGTTTAGTTCTTATATTTCTCTTTTGATTATTTGTCTAGTTGATCTATTTGTGGCAATGGGGTAATGAGTTCCCCCATTAAAATTGCGTTAGTGTTTATTTGATTTTCATGTCTGTCTTCCTCTTGGATGTTCCCTTAACAAGGCTGTAGTGAAAGTCCTTATCTCTCTTGATCAGTCTTAGATTGAAATCCACTGAGTCTGAAAATAGAATAGCTACCCCTTCTTTCTTCTGGGTTCCTGTTGCACAGACTATTCTTTTCTATCTAGTGAATTTTAGTCTATGAATTTCTTTTGAGTTACATGTGTTTCTTGCATGCATAATATTGTTGGATCTTGTTTCATGATCTGTTCTATCAGTTTCTTTCAGTTGGTAAATTAGGACTAGTTACACTAATGGTTATGACTGACATGTATTGATTTATCCTTGTCATGTTATTTTCCTGTTGCTGGTTTTCTTTCTTTCCCTTCTGTTTAATTACTTTGGTTGTCTGCTGGATTTATTCTGTTGGGGTTTATGGAGTTTCAGTCTTTAGCTCTTTCTATAACATCCTTCAGAAAGTTTTGGAGTGCTGGTTTGGTGGTCATGAATGTCTTCAGGTTGACTTTCTTATTCCTCCATCAATTTTGAAAAAATAGTTTTATGGGGTACATCAATGTGCTTTGGAGGTTGTTTTCTTTAGGACTTAAAATACTTCACTCTAAGTTCTCCTTGACTTCATGTTTTGTGTTGAGAAGTTTGCTGTAATTCTGATGTGTTTTCATTTATAGGTGAATTGTTTCTTTTCTATAGCAGCTTTTCATATTCTGTTTTGGTATTCTGTTTTTGGAATCTTGACTATATATACCTTGCTGTAGAATTTTGTGGATCATAGATAATTGTATTTCTATATGACTCAGTTATCTGTATGTCATATCTCTTGTTTTGTCGTTGACTCTGATTGATCTTATGTTATTCCTCTTTGTATCATCTAGCAGCTATTGGATTAATGGTCTCCTACTATTTTAAAAAATCTTTTTCTTCATCATAATTAACCACAAACCTGTCTTCTAGATCTCATGTTTTTGCCTCACACTGCTTTATTCTGCTATGTGTACTTTCAATGGAGTTTTTATTCTCTTAGATACTGTTTGACTCTGTTTCATGGATTTCATTTTTTTCCTGTGTTGAGCATTCATGGTTTCCTTCTTTACCCTAAGTTCCTCCATTTTTATTTTATCTGTACCTACTCTAGATTCACTAGTTATGTCTTTTATTATTCTCATCATCTCTGTAGTTATCTGAGAAATTATTTCTGATTTGTTTTTTTCTAGAGCATCATTCATCTGCTTAGTCACTTTAGTTCTTAACACTTCAGAGAGTGCAGGTGGGTGGCCTTCAAACTTTTCCACCTCATTGCTCCCTGAGTTTGCCTTTGTGAGCTGGAAGTCTGGGAGTCTTGCTTCCATGTCTTCTCATTGTCTATTTTTTTTTTGTTTGTTTTATTTCTGCACTGATGTTTGTAGACTGCTTATTGGGTGTAGTTTTATTGCTGGTATCAAGAACCCTTAGAAAATGAATACTTCTCAAAGATGTCCTCCAGGTGTAGCTTCCTTTTGACTTTTGAGTCCATTGAAAGATTCTACCTCTTCACTTTATTGGGGATGAGAAGTTGGTGACTATTTGGCCTACTCTCTGGTTCTTTGGCACTGGCCTATAGTATCACTGGTATTGATCTATACTGCCAGTTTATGACCCTTAGGCAATACCAATGTTGGCATATAAGAACAACTAATTAGAGCAGTTATGTCACCTTTCCTGAAGTATTACAGTCAGTAGTAATATAAACCTCAAACACAATCTAGAAAATGACAAACTGTGGTAAATATTACCCTGTTTATTCATATGAAGATTTGTAGTTATATGACAAAATCTAAAACAAATGAGAAAATTGTATACAGTGCATATGGCCTCAATATGGCAGTTTTACTCCCAGGAAATGAAATTTAAAAGCAATTAGGGGAAAATATAGAAATATAAGAAAAGAGATAGAGGTTGGATGCAAACCTGGAGGACAAAGGGTGGTTAAGAAA
>NW_004955521.1:3684219-3686926 GCF_000276665.1 Chinchilla lanigera | reverse complement strand
ACTTTGCCTTTGTGCCCAGAATTGCTTTTGGTACTCTAGGTCGATTTTGGTTCCAAATGTATTTAAAAATTATTTTTCTAATTCATGAGATATGCTATTAGTATTTTGATTGGGGTTGCATTAAACATGTAAAACAATTTTGGAAGTATGGCCATTTTCAATATGTTGGTACTTTCTACCCAAGAACAAGTGATAGATCTCCATTTTCTTATATCTTCTTCAACTTTCTTTTTTAGAACATTGTAGCTTTTAATGTAAAGATCTATTACTTCCTTCATTAGATTGATTTTAAGTATTTTACTTTTTAAGGATGTGATTGTGAAATGTGTGGTTTCTTTAATTTTTTTCTCAGGGAGTTTGTTACTTGTGTACAGGACTGCTAATGAGTTTTGAATTTTGACTTTGTATCCAGCTATGTAACTGAATGGTTATTAAATCTAGAAGTCTTTTGGTGGAGATTTTGGAATCTTATCTGCTGAACATCGTGTTACCCACAGATGCTGACAATTTAACTTCTTCTGTTCCTATCCTTATTTATTTCTTTCTCTTATCTAAGTACTCTGGCTAATGTTTCCAGAATATATTGAAGAGGAGTGATGAGAGTGGACATTGTTGTTTTGTTCCGTGCAGTTTTTGACCATTTACTATGATGTTGCTGTTGGTTTGTGATAGATGGCTTTTATAAGGTTGAAATAAACCAATAGATATTAGTAGTACAATTGTCCTAGCTATCCTGTGTATACATATACATATTTTTCTCTTCCTTCTTTCTTTTTCCGCTTCCCTCCTTCATCCCAGTTAATCCTTCCCATTTGAGCAGTTTCTTTTCCATTTCACAATATCTATTGTGCCTTTCAGATTTTATTTACTCTTTCAGATTCTTAAAGTAGGGAGGAAATATGAAGATAACATTATGTGATATAACAAGCATTGTTAATATCCTATCACCTTGTTTTGAAATTCTATATCATTTTTATTGTTCTCTATGCTGTTTTGTTTATGTATTTTTGTTATGTTTTTCTTTTCTCTTTAAAATGAGAAACAAAATTTATATGTATATACAAAATACCTGGGATAGGTGTATTGCTGATATCTGTGGTTTATTGAAAGGAACAGTCAATGCTTAAAATTTTCTTTTTTCTTGATTAATTTTGCTCGATTAAATCTGGTAATCAGAACGACTGACCTGAAAACAACAATATGCACTATAAGAACCATTGTTGAACTCCTATCATCTTGTATGATGAAGCTTTGCATCAGTTCCAACGTTTTTTTTAATTACTTATTACTGTCTTTGATTGTTTGATCAATCTTATCTTCTTACATCTGGTGGACTGAGCAACTTCACTGAGGATAACAGTATATAACGTAGCAACCACTGTTAATTACTATCATTTTGTTTTGAGGTCATGTGTTATTTTTGTTATTTTTGTGTTGTTTTGATTTTGTCTTCATTGTTGTTTTGTTAGTTTTTTTAATCTTTAAAATTAAAAAAAACTGAACTAAAGATTATCTTTTCCAGTTTCCTCTGGGATTTTTATCATGAATGGATGTTGGACTTTGTGAAGTACTTTATCTGCATCTATTGTGATGGTTGTATGCATTTTATCTTTGTGTTAATATGGTATATTACATTTATTGATTTGCAGATGTTGAAACATCCTTACATCCCTGGGGTGAATCCTAGTTGTTCATGGTGTATAACCTTCTTGATGATTTGCTGCATTCTGTTTCCCAGTATCTTATTGAAGATTTTTGCTCCTATGTTCATTAGGGAGATTGTTCTGTAGTTATCTTTTCTGGTTGAGTCTTTCTCTGGTTTTGGTATTAGGGCAATGCCAGGAATCAGGTTGAGAATATTGCTTCCCTTTTAATACTTTTAAAAGAGTTTGAGGAGTAGTCGCATTAGATCTTCTCTAAATTTTTGTGGAATTCAGCAGTGAATTCATCAGGACCTGGGGTTTTCTTCGTTGGTAGGACTTTTAATTACACCTCACTGTTATTGAGTGATATTGGATTATTTAGAATTTTTGTATCTTCTTGATTCTGCTTTGGTATTCTTAAATATCTATGAATCTTTCAATTTCTTTTGTGTTTTCCGTCTTGTTAGAATGTAGGTTCACAGCATATGTATTGCTGATCTTCTGCATGTCTGCAGGATCTGTTGTAATTTCATCCTTTTCATTCCTAATTGCATGGATTTGAGTCTTTCCTTTTTTGGTAAGGTTGGCTATTGTGTTGGTTTGAGGGATATTTTTGCAAGGGAGAACAATGTAATACAGGTCACATATTTTATATGATTATTTATAATAGTCACCCAAAGAATGATATACAAAAGAGTGCAGGAAATCTGTTCACACACTAAGACCAAGGAATCCAGCTGAGGGCTTGGATCCTGTGACAGTGTCCTCCATGAGTCCAGCTGAAAACCTAGAGCTGATAACAATGCCTCCCATGAATCCCAATGGAGGCCCAGAACCCACGACAACATCTCATATAAGCCTGTTTTACAGATCTGCGCTGCGAAGGCCCAAAGGTCAGTGGTGAAATCTAGGAAGTCTGTACCAGTAGGATGAAGGTTCTGTGTTAGCAGCTTGAGGGATCTGCACTGGAGCCAGAAAGCAATGCTCAAAAGAACCAGAGCCCCCCAGAAAGGTACCACAGCCATCTTCAGCAACAGTGAGGTCCTGAGCTCCTCCGATGATCA
>NW_004955521.1:3620050-3680899 GCF_000276665.1 Chinchilla lanigera | reverse complement strand
CAAAAACTAGAAATAATGTTCACACTCATATAAAAGAAAAATAAATAATCAAGAAAAAGAGAAAAAAGAAAAGAAAGCAATTAAAGAACAGAAAAAATATTATCCACTTCAAGATGTGTCTCTCCTGTCCCTGATAGACAGAGGGGACAGACAGAGACCAGATCTGTATTGATTAAACCCTGAAAGCCAGCAGTAGATTTACAGTGTGATTGTGGGTAATCCCAGCAAGCCTGCACCTTTACTTCCATTGAAGTTCAAGCTGTTTCTGGTTTCTTGCTGTGAGGCTGGGAACTTAGTTGTTCAGCCTCCAACACTCTGGGTGCCTCCTGCCAACTTCAACTTGGCTGCCTGCTGACTTGAACTCAGCTCTCTGACCTCCTGTTTGCTTGATCTTGGCTATGCCTTACCTTGATACTGGGAGAAGCTAACTGGAGCCAACCTGCATCTGCTTTGAGTTCTGAGTTCTGTTGGTATCTTTCCAAAATTGACTGGCCAACACCTTCTCCTGTGGGACATCTGAACCAGAATAACTCATTATACACTACAGTTTGCAGCATGAACTGATCCATTCCACTAGTGCATTTCCCTGTGAAGACCTCTGGGGTCTCCAGTAGCTAGTTTGTGTCTACAGGTTTGAACCATCCCTTCTACATGGTGAGCCAGGGTTTAGGGAGAAATTTCCTCTTGCCTCCTCGTTCTTCAGTGTTGAGGTATGTCTCTTCACTTTCCCTGTGGGTGTCAATTCTCATTTCAGATCTTTTCTGTGTCTAGGGATCCACTTCTTTCCTTCTTCTCATCCAGGATCTGGACTCCCAGTCACAGAGAGGCTGTTTCTCTGCTGTTCAACACTTTGTCACCTTCCTATAACTCACTCCATAACTTTAGTCCCAGTATCACATGCCCTGAATGTAGCCATCTCTGAAGAGCCCTATCTTACAAGCACACGAGGTTTTGGTGGTACTTCCAGGAACAAGTTTTAATGGTACTCTCCAAGGAAGGATCTAAAAATGTAAGAAATTAACAGTTTGAAAAGGTGTGCCTGGGAACTCTGTTCCCAAACCCAACCAATATTCTTCCCACTGCACCTCTGTGTTTTCCATCTTGTTAGAGTATAGGTTCTCAATGTAGACACTGATGATCTTCTGGACTTCCACAGGATCCATTGCAGTTTCACCCTTTCCATTTCTAATTGCAGGAATTTGAGTCTTTTCTTTCTGCTTTTTAATAAGGCTGGCTAAAAGTTTGTCAATTTTATTTAGTCATTAAAAGAACTAACTCTTCAAATCATTATTTCTTTATATTGTTTTCTTAGTCTCAATTGCATTAATTTTTGCTTTTATCTTTATAATTTCCTTCCTTGTGTGAGTTTTGGGTTTGACTTTTTTTTTTTGATCTATTCTTCTTTTATGAGAAGTTTGAGGTTCAACATTATGTTGTTTATTTGAAGTCATTCTGTTTTCCTGATGTGAGAATTCACCCCAATACATTTCCATCTTCAAAGTGCTTTTACTGCATCTTATAAATTCCAGTATGTTGTATCAGCATTATCACTTAATTGTAGGTACTGTTTAATACCTTCTTTAATTTCATGTGACCCATTGGATGTTCATGAAGGTGTTATTTAATTTCCAAGTGTTAATGCATTTTTGTACTTTCTTTGCAATAGATTTTCAGTTTCACTGCTCTATGGTCAAATAATATGCATGGGCTAATTACAGTTCCTCTGTAATTACTTAAGTATGTTCTAGTATGCGGTCTATTTTGGATGACATCAGAAATGCACCTGAAAAGAATGTGCATTCTGATATGGTGGTGTGGAATACTCCATAGACATCTGTGAAATCCACTTGTTCACAAGTTTGGTTTAGTTCTGATATTTCTTTGTTGATTTTTTATCTTTTTGATCTGTCTATATGTGACAGTGGGGTACTAAGATACCTTATAATTATATTAATGCTTATTTGATTTATGTAGTTGGGTTCACTGGTATTTGGTGCATATATATTTATGATTGTTATCTCTTCTTCTTGAAACTTTCACTCAACAGATATGTAGTGACCTTCTTTGTTTTGATCAGTCTTGACTTGAAATTCCCATTGTCTGCAAATAGAATAGCTAGCCCTTCTTTTTTTCTGGGTTCCTATTCCATGAAGCATTGTTTTCCATCTTTTGTCTTTCAGTCTTTGAATTTCTTTTTGAGTTACATGTGTTTCTTAAATGTAGCATATTGTTGGATCTTGCTTCTTGATCCATTCTGCCAGTCTGTTTCTTTGAATGGGTGAATTGAGATCATTTACACTGATTGTTATAACTGATGTATATTGAATTATCCTTGTCATGTTATTTTCTGTTGTTGGTACCCTGTCTTTCTCCTCTGTTTAACTGCTTGCCCTGCTTGGTGGTTTCTATTGGTGTTCTTGGAATTGTGGTCTTTATCTTTTTGTAGAATATCCTTGAGAACATTTCGGAGAGCTGGCTTTGTGGTCATGAATTTCTTCAGTTGTACTTTTTCATGGAAGTATTTATTTTTCCATTAAATATGAAAGACAGTTTTGCAGGGTAGATCAGTATGGGATGGATGTTATTTTCTTTGGGGGCTTTAAATATTTTACTCCAAACTTTCCTTGATTTGAAGGTTTATTTTGAGAAATCTGCTGTAATTCTAATGGGCTGTCCTCTTTAGGTGATTCTTTTCTGCTTTTAATGTTCTACTCGAGCTGAATTTCTGGAATCTTGATTATTATATGCTTTGGTGTAGATTTATTTTGATCATGGCTATTTAGAGATCTATGTGCCTCACTTATATTTATGTAAAATTCTTTATCCACCTTTGGGAAGTTTTCTGCTGTTACTTCTATGAAGAAGTTTTAATGGCATTTGCACTATCTTTGGCTTTCTCATCAATTCCAGTCAATTCCAATTGTTCTTCTTTGCTTCATCTTACAGCTGTTGGATTGATTTTTTATGGCCCTGGCATTTTTAAGGTATCTTTCTTTGTGTGGTTGCTAACTACAATCATGTCTTCTAAATTTGATATTCTATGTTCACCTCCATTCAATCTGTGTGTATGCTTTCAGTGGAACTTTTAATTGCTTGGATATCTGTTTGCATTTGTTTCATGGCTTTTAATTATTTTCTATTTTGGGTATTCATGGTTTCCATTGTTTTTCTAAGCTCTTTGTTTTTATCTGTGTATATTCTAGATTAATTGGGCATGTCTTTCATTTTGATTATCATTTCTTTTTTTACCTCATTATTTTTTCTATAGCTCCTCCATTTTTTTTTTTTTTTTTTACTTCTGCTATTATCATTTAGAAACTTCCAATATGTGGCCTCTGATTTCTTTTATCTCATTGTGCTTTGGACCTGTCTGGGTGGGCTGGAGACCTGTGATTGCATTTTGCTTCTTCTTCTTGACATTTTTTATTTTGTATTTTGTTTTATTTTCTGTGTTGGTGCTTGTAGATTTCTTATGGTAGATAGTTATATCACTATTTTGGGGGCTTCCATAGGAAATATCTAATCCTCAGAGACATCCTCTAGGTGTAAACAGTTCTTGGTCTTTGTGTCTATCCCAAGAACTTCCTTTCCCAATTTATTGAGAATGAGAGGCTGCTATCTATTTGGTTTGCGCTTTGTTCTTTTGTACTGGACTATGGTGATGCATATTGCCAAAGGCAATCACAGTGTTGTCATATGAGGGAGAAAATGTGATTATAACATGTATGACATCCTGGCTAAAGTAGTACAACTAACGTGCAGCACAGCCTAGCAACTGACCAACTGGGGTAATTATTAATTTGATATCTTTATCCAGAGAAGCAAGCTCTACAGTTCTATAATGAAATCCATTATATAACACAAACTTGTATGCAATGAGTTTTCCCTTTGTAAATTGATTGTACCTGTTGGCTAAGCGGGGCCCCCTGGGAAACAGTGTCCCACTACTGCTGGGCCACTCCCACTGGCACTGCTGGTGCTGCTGGCCCTGCTGGGCTGGGGTTGCACCTACTACTGGCACCCCTCATGCTGCTTCTCTACCATATCTCATATTAACCTTTGGTAGGAAAAGCCCAGTGCCCAGTTCTACTATTATAGCCCATAGAGCATTGATTAAATGTACCCTAAATTCATTTGGACCTTTTAATACCTTCATTTGAGACATCTGTGTTTTGGGAAAGACTGGCTCTGAAAATTGACCATATTAGAAATGGTGCACCTGACATCTCACAGAGAAAGAGATTAATGCTAATGCTAGGTTGAATAGTCCAACATATTTCTGCACTGATCCTAAAAACAAGATTAGAAGGGGAAACCCATTTCCTGTTCTCTTGTTTCTTAGAAAACAACAGGTATTGGTTATAAATGAGTAATGGGATTTTCATCACATATTTAAAAATCTCCATTCTTTCCTTTTTAAAGTGGATATGAAATTACCCACTATTATCCACTACTTACTATTTAAGTTTGTCTTATAACTCATATAAAGAAGGCTTCTCTGCATAGTCTTAGAGTGATATTTCAGATAGTAGAGTTCTGTTGAAGAAAGATGTAGAATTTCAGATCTTCAAGTGTGCTGCTTTCCATAGGATTCTATTCTCTGAGGACAAGGCAAGTACTAAGTATTGTAAGAGGCTTTCAGTTATTCAGCATTCCTTTTAGTTCAACCTGGGCACAATAGAAAGTCTTGACCCAGAGACACTTCAGATGGGAAGGTCTGATGAATAAGTGTTGAGGGTTTGTTCTATCTGATTAAGCTATTCTACAGCCCCTGAGTTATAAAAGGATTTCATTCTGGAACCCCCACCACACCCAAGAAGATGGTCTTTGAGCCTTGATGGAAGTTCTCATCTTCACTCTGCCTTCTGCCCTGGTCAACCTATTCCCTTAGACTGCTGTTCTAATCTTTCATGACTTGTAAAAGAGGTAACAGATACATTCACCTCATAGAGGAACACCTGGAGAACCAGCAAGAACTGGATGTCATTCCTGTCTCAATTCTCTCCACTGATTGGGCATGTGATCCTAACCATATCACCTCTCGCTCTTACCTGAAGACTGATGGTCTCATCACCTTTGAATAGAGGCTGAATGAGAGAGAACTCTGTAAACTGCTGTCAAAGCATGAGTGGGCTTTATGGTAAGGCAAAGAAAAATGGAAAGCTAGTGAGCTGAGAGACTCAAAACTTGATAACACTTTGTTGACATTCTCTAAGTAGGGGCAGAATATCATTTCCTGAAAGAGTCCCCACACAGGCCAGATTGACTATAGAGATGGCCATTCTTTGGTCAGTCTCTGTGAATTTTGCATTTCTGAGACCACAGTGAAAAGAGTATAGCTAATGCACTCCCTGCCCACCTGTCTATCCTCTCTCAGACAAGCACTGTGATGCCCTTAAGAATTTTACCTCAGAGGGTAGTTGTAAGCATCAGACTTAGGATTTATATAAGATTAGGTCACAGAGGATGATGACAATGGTATTTTTAGTTTGGGAACCTATGGGCTAATGATGCCTTAGACTTAGTTAGAGACTCCAAGAAGAAAAGCAGGATTAGGCTTTATTGTATTAACCCTGAAATATGTTACAATCACTGAGAGAATAACACTCACTAATACTGAGATCAGGGATGTTCAAGAGTTCTAAGCTTCAGACACAGGGCATGACCTTAAGAAGTTTATTTAATCTATGTGAATTTTCTCATCAGTAAAATTTCCTATCTAGACTTGCATGGAAAGTTTCTATGTGCTCAGGGTACAACAATCTCTTTTATTGGATCAAGGACAGGTCTGTGAGCTTTAGAAAATGAAGAGTAACCTCAACAATCACCATTAGTCTTATCTAATTCCCAACAGTCTCATTAGTTCAAGAAAACTGATATCACCTATAATATACAGCCTCTCGGAGGAGACAAAGTTGTACTTTTAGTTTTTATCTCTTTTAAATTCAATTGTATAACATTCATATTCTATGAGGTAGACATAACAATTATTATTCAGACTTTCCAGTAAGGACAATGAGCTTTAGGAATTAAGGGATTTGTCCAAGGGCACATAAGTTAAGATTTAATTAAGAATAGTCTGGCTACAATTTCCAGTCTTCTTTAATGAAATAATGCTGCATTTTTTATAATGGATCCACTTGATTAAAAATAAAATAAAGTGGAATAGGAGACATTGTTAGCATTTGCCTTTGTATTCATACACAGCAGTTTTCTTAGGTTCTTCTGAAGAAAAGAGGGACTGTAGTAATATGGTCCAGATTTCCCTGGAATAGTTAAGGGGGCTCACAGTTTCCTGTTTAAGTAAAAATGAACAGTAGTATTGCTGTTTCTACATGGTGCTCCAATGTTATTGCATTTTTTTTTACCAAAATGTTTTCGTTCTAGATTGAAAATTTGGGCTGTGATATCTAACTATCTTGGAAAAATTTCATCTCTTTATCTTTAGATTAAGTACAACAACACTTACCTCAGAAGGTAATTGTAAGCACCAACTCTTTAGTAGCAATTTATAATAAAATATATAAATTTCATTCTCTTTCTGCCACTTAAATGCTCACAGAGGCTTGCTTTAATGACAAAAGTTAAGTTGACATACATTTGGAATTCATTTCATGTATGTATTTATTTGACCTTGCTTTATAAAGAATTACATGAAAAAACTGCCAAGCTAAGTATGGCATAATATTTAATTCAGGTTTCTAGTACTAATGTTACCAGTGAAAAGATGTGATTATTTAAGTCAGAATAAGAAGCTATCAGCTGACAGTGACATAGTTATTTAAGAAGAGAAATGTTTCCAACTGGATATATTACAAAGCACAGAGCAACCCACCTAGCCTGAAAATAAGGAAACAGCATCCAGAGATGTTTATTGAGTTTCATTTAGGATTCACACATTCAAGCAAGGGAAGCACTAGTCCTAGAAAGGTCTCTATCTTGAAGAACAGTCTCATGTTTTTTAGTTTTAGCTGTGGAAGGCACATCAGGGATATAACTTAAAGAAATTCCATAGTTTGTATTCTTTCTGCAAGACTAGAAAAAGCAGAAGTGAACTCATAAACTTCTGATTTGTGTAAAGACCTATTAAAGTTTTTTTGGTTTTAGTTATTACTTTTGGATTAAATGCATGTAATCCTTATCACACATTCCTATCTCCAGCCCTATCACCTACCACCACCACTTTCCAGTTCTCTTGCATGCAGCAAAGGTAAAAGACTGCTTTGGATGATGGGTTAGGAGTGAGAGGGACAAGTGTCACTTCCAGGCAGCAGCAGAGGAAGGTGCCAGAGTTCCCCTCGCACTTCCTCTACTCTGGTGATCTAGAAGGCAACCCTTCTAGATGTTGTTATTTCATGACTTGAACAAACTCACATCATTGTTTAGCAGACACTTGCCTGTAGACCCCCTGATCTATCAGGACTTTGCAGAAGTGAGACCTGAGACACTGAGATTTCAGGGTTTGGGTGACATTACTGAAGTCCCTAGCCTAATTAGACCTACAGAAATTTTTATCTTATTATAAAAGTTATTCACTGATGAAAAATCCACTCATAGTCAAAATATCCATCTACAGTCCAACTACAAGAAATTGTAACATTTAAAATGTAGGTGAGGGTTTGTCATGAACATACATTTAATATAATTATGCATGTTAAGTAATAAAAATGTAAAGAATTAACACCAAAAGAACAAGTACTGTAATCAACTAAGGACAAATAAACTAACCAGAAAATCCTCAAAAGAAGTATGAAGGGCAATAATTTTATGAATAAAGTCTCAGTATCTTTAACCACTAGGGAAATATAAATCAAATCACACGGGGATTCCATCTTACCCCAGTCAGAATGGCTATCATCAAGAATACAAAAATAATAAATGCTAGCAAAGATGCAGAGATAAAAGAATACCTATATACAGCTGGGAGGAATGTAAATTAGTACTATAAAAATCAATATGTAAGTTCATCAGAAAACTAAAAATAGAACTACTAAACTATCCAGTGATACCACTTCTGCTTATAAACAGAAGGAATCAAAGTCAGCATACAAGTCACGGCATAAAATCAGCCTAAATTCACATAAATAGATGACTGAACAAAGAAAATGTGGTGTGTATACTAAATAGGGATATTATTCAGCTATGAAGAAGAACAAAAATTGTTTAACTAAAGCTTATGTTGCAAAACACTTTCTAAAATATGTAATTGACAGGGAAGACTTTCTGTTTTAACTGTTTTTTTTTTGTTTTTTTTTTTTCAGATTAGAAACACAGGTAATACTTTCATGAAGTACTTTGAGTGGTATTTTGGCAATGGTAGAGGTAACACCTCTAAGCATTTTTACAGTTTGGGCAACATTATTGATTTTTAGCTATGTTTTTCCTATAGCATATCTCCTTTAACTATAAAAATTCTAGGTGATAAAGTGAAAATAGGCAAATTCATGTGGATACAGCTAAAAGACAAACATCCAAATTTTAGGGAAACATTGGGTTGAAAGTAATGTACATATTTATGTAAAATGTCACCTCTTCCCTAGGTGTATTATAATTTTTATCAAAGCCTTTCAAATTATTTATAAGTGTATTTACACACACACACACATACTCTTACACACACATGGCACAGCTGTAATTTATTTTATAGCATTAAATTTGACTTATCTTTATTTGACAAAAGGAAAGACCTTTCTGTTAAGTGTTTATAAAAAGGCTAGAGCAATAAAATCAGATATGTCACTTTAGAATCACTGTGAGTATATAGAAGTGCATAGGCAACTAAACGTATGATTTTAGGAATTATATCAATTTGTACTTATTGGCTATAAATCTTAGACATTAGCAAGGCCTCATGTAAAGAACAAAATGTATATACTTCTTAATATTGACAGTTGACTTTTAGAACACATTCATCTAAAACCAATGCATGTTATTTCAGTATATTAAGGAAAAGTTATTTGAACTGACATATCAGTTGAAGGAGTGATCCTAAAACTTGATTTTATGAGGAAAAAATATTTTGACAATTGAGCTCAAAATCCAATTTACTAGAATTTATCATTGTATTTCTACAGTGTGACTAATTCTCCCTTATATCAAGTCTGGTGGATTTAAAGCCCATTTGATTAAGTGTGACACTAAAGAAAAGAAAAAGACAAGTGAAACTCTCAGATTATAATTTATTTTTTAAATTAATTTAGTTGTGAGGAATGCAGTGAGCTTTACTGATGGTGATGAGGCAGGGCTCCCAAGCCCCTCCTGTTCTCTGGGGGTCTGGGATGGAAGTGAGAGGAGGGAAGATTCTCAGTGTTTGGGCTGAGTAGGGCAGGGACTTCTATGGCAGACCTCTCCCTCTGGGGTCACGGGACCATTGTCCTGGGTGCTCACTCCTTGGAGGCCACATGCACCCTCAGATCCACCACCCTGTTGCTGTAGCCAAGGTCATAGTCATATTGGAAAATGAGCTTGACAAAGTGGTCATGGAGGGCAATGCCAACTCCAGTAGCAAAAGTGGAAGAGCAGGTGTCACTGTTGAAGTCTCAGGAGACAACCAGGTCCTTGTTGTAGCCCAGGATGCTTTTAGGGAGCCCTCCAACACCTGCTTCACCACTTTCTTAATGTGGTTGTATTTGGCCACTTTCTCCAGGCAACAGGTCAGATCCACAAATGACATGTTGGGCATGGGCACACAGAGGCCATGCCCATGAGCATCCCCTCCATCTATGGGATGATCTTGCCAATGGCCTTAGAGATGTCAGTGGATGCAGTGATGATGTTGTGGGTAGCCCCATGACCATCGCCCAACAGTTTTTCAAAGGGACCATCTATGGTCTTCTGGGTGGCGGTCCTGAGTCCCTCCACCATGCCAAAATTGTCATGGATGACCTTGGCCAGAGGTGCAAGAAGCATTGCTGATGATCTTGAAAGTGTTGTCATTCTCATGATTCACACCCATCACATCCATGGGGGCTTTGCAGAAGGGGTGGACATGATGACCCTTTTGGAACCACTGGCCTTCCCCATGGTGGTGAAGACACCAGTGGACCCCACCACATACTGGACGCCACCACATACTGGAAGCCATCATTACCCCACCTATTGGTTGGATCTCACTCTTGGAAGATGGAGATGACCTTTCCATTGATGATGAGCTTCCCTTTCCATTCTCAACCCTGATGGTCCTGTGGAACTTGCCATGGGTATAATCATACTGGGACCTGCATATCATGCAGCTGAGGTCAACTAAGAGACCACTGATGGCCATTCCACTTCACCAGAGTGAAAAGAAGCCTGGTGACCAGGTTCCAAATGCAGTCAAGTACCTTACTCTGATTTTCATTGTCCCCTCTTGGATCAAAGGTGGAGCCACATAGGATGAGCAGCCATCCTGGCTGTGGGAGCAGACAACCCTGAGAGTCTAAGTCAGTCAAGGCTTTGATATCATGTTTTGTAAATGCTATTTCTTTATTATTAGTGCCCCTTTAAAACAAAATTAATTTTATAGTCAATTAGAATGGTGTTTCTATGGCATTCCATTCTTTGAAATGCTAACATTAAATTTGTATCTCCTTTGTGATACATTTGCATTTAGAATTTCACTTATTTGTGCGAATGAGGGGTACTTTTGAATAGATCTGCCAACTTCTAAAGTATTTTTCTTTCTAAAGAGTTACAGTATATTCAGATATCATGTCTAGATGGGAAACAATTGATACTGTAAAATATAAATGCTAGATCCTACTTATAATTTGTTTTCAAAGAAGCCAATGCCATCATTTCCCATGAGACTACATAAAAACAGTATAACATATGACATATGTTGGACATTTAATATAGCCACTTCTTGAGATAAATGTGAGGGACTCTAGGATGGACCCCTGAAATTCATGGGGATTACATTCCTAGAGCACCCATGAATTGTAAAAAACCATGAATTTCAGATATGGATGGACAAAAGCCTATAAATGTCTATTTTTATAGTTTAAGCACTAAATATGCTATGTCTCCTGCAGTAATGTAGTGTAATTTAATAAGATACTGTATTAAGAAAGCCTTAGACGGTGCAGGGTGTTTTGGCAACATTTTAGGGATCTTGGGACTTTAAGAAAAAAACAAGAACACTGGAGATAGAACATGTTATGATGTGAGAATGCTGGTGCATCTGCCAGAAATGGGTTATAGGACAACAGCCAATCAGCAGCAAGGAGAACTGAATAACGCTCTGGGATTGGCTGTTTGCAAAAGTCCCCACAAAAAAGCCTTTGAGGAAGATGTTTGCGGTTTCTGCAAAATTGCAGGAGTTTTCAAGAACAATTAACTAATTTCTAAGGAAAACTCCCTGAATGACTGAAGCCACAAACTCTGAACTGCAGCTTAGCTGGGGTGTGCTGTATATAAAAGGAATGAAATTTCCAAGTAGTACTATTTTACTTTTGATGTATTAACTTTCAAAAAGCCGAGAGCCTATAATTATTGCACTTTAGATTTGGTGAGAAATATAAATGAAAATCAGAACTCACAGAAAAAAGAGATAAAGATTTCAGTAAAGATATATTCGGATATGGTACATGTTGCAACAACTTGGACAGCAGGGGTAGGAATGAAAAGTAGGAAAAGCAAAGATTAGGGAAAAAGAACCCAATAAAAGTGTATTAGCGGATGACTGAGCAAAGGAGCTGAAGCCAATGGTGATAGAGGTCAAGGAGCATGACTTGAACTGGTTACTGACTATTATTTTAATTAGTATTTATAGTGTGCCAAACCTGTATCAGGAGAGGGGATTTATGCATTGCACAAAGTGAACCCCATGTTTTTCCACCCATGGAGAATCTCATAGCCTAGTGAGTAAAGTCCAAGATAGAGGAGTTGTGGTAGAGATGCACACAGGCTGTACTTAAAGCACAGAAAAGACCCACCTAATGTCATCAGAAGGCTCACATAGACTCCTTGGCATAGGTGAAAGCTGACATGAATGCATACGGATCAAGAGGATGTCGTTAACTGCAGGAGAATATGAAATCTATTTTAGGTAAACTGGGAGAGCACTATGGGCAGAGCAAAGATATAGATGTGAACATAATCTTCAAGGGTCTGCAGATATTTAAGCATGATGATAACACAAAATATATATAGGAAAATGTTGGAAGAAGTCATTGAAAAATGAAGCACATAGCAAAATTTATTCTAAAGGTCAGAGAAAGAAAACATGAATGACAGGAAGAACTCATACTTCAAAAAATCACTGTGGATAATAAATTGTAGAGAAGGAAGAAAAACTAGAAGATGGAAAGATGAGCAAAAAATTCAGCTAAGAAAAAATAAAGACCTACTGTAAGGTAAAGGCAGGAATAGTTAAGAAGAGAAATAAATTGTTAAGTACTCTGAAGGTAGGGCTGATAAAATGTTGAAATGGGGTAGGAGAAAATGAAAAATCAAAAATTAACTTTACACCCTTTAAGGGAGTAGGAATATGTTATAGATTGAAAGGTTATGTGTTTTCAAAATTAGACTTGTAATCCTAACCTCCAGTGTTACATATTAGCAGGTGGGACCTCCTAATCTAAAAATTAAGATTATTAGAATGAAGTCCTCATAAATGGAATTTGTGCCTTCACCACAGTCCCTAGAGAGCTCTTTCTTTCTCTTTCTGCCATACAGTGATTTAGGTACTAGAAGAGAGCTTTCTCTAGAATGCCACCATTTTGGTGGTCTGATCTCAGACTTCTTCCTTTCAGAACTCAGAGAAATAATTTCTTGTTGTTTATAACCCATCAAGTCTATGGCGTTTTATTATAGCAACCCAAAGGGCCTAAGATAGAATAAGGTGGCATAAGTTACCAAGGTAAAGAATTAAGGTTAGTGAGTTATACAGGGCTTGTACTGTACTGTCTTATCTAAGATATCTTTGAAATGTTGTTCAAGTAGCACTTGTTCAAGGATTGTTCAAGGCAGCAGTTGTAATGGGCCTGTATCTTTAATGAGATGTTGAGCTAGAAATATAGGTTACAGATTGTTATCAGTGTGCATCACACCAACCAGCGTGAATTTTCTTGAAAAAAAGAGATCTAAATAAAGAATAATTAGAAAGCAAAAGCAGGTGGAAAAAAATGGATTTCCATGGATTTCAGCTGGGAAGTAGCTGGAGCATTAGGTGGAAAAGCAGAGAAAGAAACTCAGAGACAGGAAAAATTTGAGGTAGAGAAGGTCATTTTTTTTCAGTGCTGCAAATGAAGTATTCTTTTAGGTCACAAATATGATATCACTGGTGTATAAATCAGCTTTCTACCCCTGCCACAAAATATCTGAAGCAAACAATTAAAAAGTTGGATGTGTTTATTTCAGCTAATGGCTTCAGCTCTTTAGTTCATGGTCACTTGCTCCACAGCCTTTTGGCCTGTGGTGAGTCAGAACATCATGGAGAAGGACACAGTGGGGAAAAGCAATACACTTCATCGTGGCAAAGAAACAATGAGAGAGACGGGGCCAGGGCACCAATATCCCCTTAAGAGGTACAAACCAGCGACCTCACTTCCATCCACCAGACCCCGCCTCCAAAAGGTGACACTAGCTCCCACTAATAGCACCACAGACTGGTGACTGAGTCTTTACTTAACATGTGGACTTGGAGGTACATTTAAGATTCAAATCACATGAATTGATAATCTTGAAAATAACGTTTTCAATAAAGAGGCGGAGTCAAAAGCAAAATTTGACTGTTTCACTAATGACTAAAAATGAGATAATAGGAAAAGTATTGTAGTTCTTTCAAAACTCTTAGATATAAATAGAACAAATTGCAGGAAGGCTTGGAGTTGATGGAGGACTCGTTTTGTAGCTCATCCTTAGACATGTTTATAGACTGATGAGAGAAAAGGCAATTTAGAGAAAAAGAAATTAAAGGAGAGAACAATATAAGAGTGAGATTAATGCAAAAGGGGATGAATGCAATCCATAGGATATAGTGAGAAGTAACTATGGGCTCAGTGGACAGCTAAGTTATTACTAGGAGAAGAGGACTGGCTGAACCTTTTGAAATGGTTCTATTCAGGTGATTTATTGATAAAGTACAATGTCAAGTTGTAGCCAAACAGGACAATTCTAGACAAAAAAAAAAAAAAAATCACCATTTCTTATCCCAAGATGAAAAGAAGAATTGATCTAACTGATAGAAATAAAGACAAGTAATAGGACCATTTACCCCCAAGATTAGAGCCTAAAGGCTGATGTGAAAATTGAAAATGGAAGTGACAAAGAGTATTGCCTAAAAATTATACAAGACGCTACTTACTAAGTACCTCCTATGTGTCAACAATTCTACTAAATACCAAAATGAGTCTTGCTTTCATTTCTTTAACAACCATATTTAGTAGATAATGCTCTCTATACTTTGCTGTTGAGAAAATTGGGACTTATAAAAGTTAACTGACTTGTTCAAATTCAGACATCTACAAAGTTTCACAACCAATATTCCAAAACAGTGTCCATACCTCCAAAGACTGTACTTTGTACAGTACCCTAGTTTATCTTGGAAAGACTGCCAAGTTCTAAAATCTTTGGGTAAATAGTTTGATGATAAGATAATATCTGTTTTAAATTCACATAATTCTACTTCTTAAATCTTTGCTTACTTTAATAAATACCACCTCTGACCTTGAATATAATTAATAGGATGAGAGAAAAGGACTTGGAAGATAAGTAAGAATATGAGAAAAAGTTATAAATCTAAGAATACCAGCTTTAAGGGAGAGATTTCCCTTATTTACAAATGAAAGAGAAGTCAGTATAATCAATGCTGAGATCAACTTTCTGTTAGATAATACCTTTGCAGACAGATTCATTTGAGAGGGCTCTTTACTTGGATATTTCAAAATTCTAAATTCTTTTCCTGGCAACATTCTCCTTATAATTTTCAAATTATCTCACTTGGTTTAGAGCTTAATGGTAATTTTTCTATTCCAATTTTCTTTGTAAGATTTATATTCTCCAGTTAGTTGTCTGAAAGATCTAGTGCAGTGATATAGGTACATAAAATGCACATTAGATTAAAAATTAAAAGTAAAAATATACATATGTGGATATGCTACTGTATGTGAAACTAGTGGCAATTTTAAAATAAATTTTATGGCTTATAAAGCAAGATCATTAAATTACTTTAGAATTAAAATTTTTGAGCTGTCATCTTTGAAATAAGATTTAGTAAAGATTTTCTCTTGATAAAGGAAGAGACTAATAGATCACAGGCTAGGAATAAACCTTTGGACCAAAAGTTTTCTATACTAATTCCTCCAAAGAAATACAGCTTCAAGAACAAATCCTAATTCCAACTTATTTTTAAAAATAAGACACATGGAGGGTTGAGTCAGTATCAGAGCTAATGCAAAGCCCATAATTTCTAACCCTTTACATGACCCAGTGACAAATAGAGTCAGGTCACAGCATCTCACCTCCTAATCCAGCAAGTCCACAGGCAACAAAATTATTTTAACCGTGATCTCAAGAACCAACAATCAAAGTGACAAATCCTCACATTATCTAACCGTGTTTACAAGTGAGTCCTACATTCCTTGTTAACACCAGGAGGCCAACATGTGTTCTAAGCACTGTTTGTGAATCTGTCCACCTGATTAGTTTGTGCTCTCTGTAATAACCCTGGTAACACTGAACATATGTTATGGGCAAACGCTGTCAACCAAAAAAAAAGAAGTCACTGCCATCTATCTCTGTCACCTTTAATACGCATTAGTTACTTGGCTACCGAACAAAGTGGTGAAAGACTTTCATTACTATACTTTTAGTGTTTTCACATGTAATAAAAATAGTTTGATGAATTTGAAATGACTAGAAGGAAATCATAAAAAATGACCACTCATTTTACTCAATTTAAATTCAACCCAGAACACTAGGGCTAATAATTAGCTGTAGCTAATGAAACAAGGCATATGTAATTGACAAGACTGTAGCAGAGAGGCGTACTCTATCATTTTCAGATACAGTACATTGCATATGCCAGACTGTTATAGAAAGGAGGAAGCTTAAAGTAAGCAGAATCTACAAAGGAAGGGGTGAGAAAACGTCCTTCCTTCTGGAAACACATAATAAGTTTGATAAATCATGTGATTTTTAAATGTGCCTGACATTTATTAATGTGTTTAAATAAATGTTTACCTATGCAATATCATTCTCCAATAATTTTTACTAAAAGTTCTCCATTAACTACATGTCTTAACTTTGCATTTTACAATCTGACAAAAGTTTCCACACTAACATCTTGTGCACACAGGTTTACTCAAGCACAACTGCCATAGTCACCTGGGACCGCTGAGTTCTCCGCACAGTTGCTTTGTTGCAAATCAATTACAGTCATTTCCTAAGGATTATGAATTATACTTTAAGAATGTACTCTTATGTGTCTTAATTAAACTTTGCTAAAATTCCAATGGATTATAGAAGCAGTTTAGGGTTTTATTATGAGATGAGCCTTATTAACAGGGTGAGTTATTTATTATTCAAGTCATGTCCACACTTCCTTAGAATATCTATTATGAATAATGTACTCATACTCAGCACTTATGTTAACATCTGATTCTAAACATCAATATCAAGCACAAGATTGAAGCAATAAGTTTCTCCAATCTTTATATCAGGCTATCCTGCAGAAACAAAACCAGGTGAAAAGTGATTGAATTATTGAAAAACTGATTTTCAATAATACTATAGCATCCAATCTTGCAAAATATGGTTCTATATAAAATTTTGCTGGTTTGCTTAAAGACTTTAAAATGCAGAGTTTGTCTTGATTACAGTATGCTAACAAAATATTAAGATAATAAAATGCATCACTAAATATTTTTAAGAGTATGGAAACAGTAGCACAGATATTTTTCTCTAACTCATATCATTTCGCATTAAGTAAACAAAGAAAAAACCAAAAATGGATATATCACACAGAAACAATGGCACAGTATTTAGGATGCACAAAAAAGCATAGAATGTGAAGCTCAGAGCAATGCAGGAGAAACTTTTGATTTTACAACCAGACAGGGCATAAGAACAGAATGTGGAAGAAGGAAATTGCAGAGCACTCAGAGTCAGTGGTCATCTGCCTCCCAGAATTAAGCACCAGTATTTACAAAGAACCTTTGTTCTCTTCTTTTCATCTATTGTCTTTGTGTAGAGAGGAATGTGTGCAGGATGCCAGCTAAAGCAAACAGAATGCTCTTCTCCGCTTCTATGTTCCCATCCTTGACCTGAATTTCATATCAAACCATCTTCATAAAGTGTTACTACAGTTTAGTGGTAATGTTAATTGCACGTCTTGTTACAGTATAACATACAGGCAGGATAATTCCCTTTTAGGCTTTATTAGCATGTCTTTTAAAAAATAACTCCAGAAAGGGATTATTTACTATAGACTTAATGATGACAGTTAATGAACACCACCACATGTCAAGAGAATTTCATAGGTCAACACATCCAAGGAATCATTCTGACATTATTATATTTATAAGCATAAAAATAAAGTGCTGTACAGACTCAATTTGCATCCTAAGTGTGAAAATAATATATTTAAATCAAATGCTGCATCTTGAAGTGGTTATAAAGCGTTTTCAAACTAACAGGCGCTGTAGATACATTTATGTTCTCCTTTGCTGAGCCAAACAACGAGCACACTGAGTATATTCTAACCTGAACAATGAACAAGTGCCAGTGACCGCCCGAGCCTGCTCAGTGTCCTTTTACCCAGGTAAAGGGCTTGAGAAATTGGAATTTAAGGTTCTTCATGATTCATAGGAAGCCAAGGATAGCAACTGAGTAATTTCATCATCTCTGAAAGCAAAATATACCCATGGAGGCTATTCTGAAAAAGTAATTTAGAGACTTTCACTAGGTCCATTTATTCTTTTGGGTTATTAAGAAATCATTTTGTAAGTAGCCACTGTAGTATAATAAAATTTTCTTTTACAGCGTTTTGTTAAATGTCAACATTTATATTAGTCTTCATCATTATGATCTTTCTTTTTCGTTATAAAGCTGTCAGAGAATTAATTATCGCAAAGCTCCATTTCACTCTTGGGCCACAAATTCAAGAAACTGTTAGAACCCTAGCAGTGGTGACAGGAAGGTAGGACATAAGCTAGTGGTGACATAGGATAGGAAATATTCTATTTTATCAGTAAAACGAAGATGTTTAAAACTTGGCCACAATCTTTAATGTTCTACAGTCTTTCTTTTGAGACTATTGCAAGTATATACTAAACATATAAGGTTACATGGAAAATTGCAATTAAGAAATTTTATCTTTTTAAAATCAAGATTAAATAAAATCGAGATTCACATTGCACATATGGAGCTCAAGCTATTAATGTATATAGGTTGACTGTTGTAGAGAAAATATTCAATTATTTACTGTTATTAATAATTTCTGTAGTGGAATTAGCACGCTTCACTAGAAATCCACTCAAACTGTCTTTGACATTGGGATATAAATCATAACTTTTTGCACCTTACTTTTTGCACCCCACACAATTTCTTCCCCTTCAAAATAGTATTAACTTCTGTTTCTGTATTATAGCCTTCAGTTATATTTTAACACTTATTGCTGACTTTGATTCATCTTCCTTCATGATTTCTTTTATGAGTATGTGGTGGTGGAAAGCTGTTCACCTCACAGCTTCCAGAAAATGGATAAGGTAGGAGAACCGGAGCCAAAGGGGTGGAAGCAACACGTAGTTCCCAAGGGTGTGCCCTCCTGACTTGCCTCACCTAGGTAGGCCCTCCTCCTAGTAAGTCCCCTGAGACAAGAGGTACAGTTGCCATGGTCCCATTGCTTCTTAAAAGCCCCTAGGCTGGTAAGCAGGCCCCTAGGCCCATGAGCATTGGTGGGTATTCCAGATCTAAATCACGACAGTAAGTTGGTTATGAAGCTTTCTCTATTTTTTCCTGCCTCTTGATCTCTATCAATCTGCGTGCTTTTGTCTAAAGTTTATACTTGCCTGCTGAATCCCTGAGCCTTTCTGAAATCTCCATATTTCTCTTTTGCTTTTCAGGATTCTTGTGCAAGCAAGTATACTAAAAATTAGGATAAACATGTACAGATAACAATGTCACAAGGGCTGCAAACCAAAGTATAATAAGAGACACAAATGCAATCATTCAAGGACATTTATCCGGATATTCTGAACCCTGTCTCTTTGAACTACCATGTGAGCTTTCAAAATATAGAAATATAATGAAAATAGGAAAAGACAGCTAAAAGTCTCTCCACAGTGTTCATCAGCTTTAGAAGTGATATTGCTGAGGCTTCAGCTTTGGGCAAGCGCTGGCAATCCCGCTGCCTCGGGACACCCTCCACATGCTCGCATGTGCTCTGCTGCCTAGATATAGCAAACCACCCCAGCGCAGCAGCTCAGTGTCATCGTCCTTATGTAAAAGAGAGGTGGAGATTTTCTTTCTCTGCAGCATGGATTTCACTGATTTGTTTTTAACTCTACAGTGCTGTACATGCTAAAAATATTTTTTAAGAAACAAAATGGAAAATAATGATCGTCCCACAGCTAATTGCTATTTCTTTGCGGGTCATAGAGTCAAATGGCTTTTCATTTAAATTCACTGTACTTACAATTATTTGCTTTATATTATGTATTTTTTCTTCATATACATGCTTTATTTCTTGAATCATCTACTTAAAAATATGAATTTACTCTTTTGGAAAAGATGAGAAATTTAACTCATATAATTTTCTGTATTTCTTCACATTCTCCAACTTTTGACTTGTTTATTTATATAACTATTACTTTCTTCTATGGGCTTATTTTCTATTAAATCATATGCTAATATTTTATTATTTGATATTTTGATTATTCAAATATTAATACTTAGATAAAAGTATCCAGATACGTTTCTTCTATGACATATACAAGAGTTAAATAACTTATTCATTCTGTCTTCCATGTCCATTTTGACAACTCATTTTTAAATCATTTAACCTATTAATATTAACTTCTGCTCATGTATAGCATGACATTTTCATTTTATTTACAAATTATTTTCTAAAATGTTGGAAACTAACCCACTACATTTAAAATACATTTTTCATTGGGCTCTATTTAAGTAATGCAGAATGAAACATAATTTATGTTTAAATTTTGTCAAAATATTCTACTATTACAAATAGTGCTGCAATGAATATGGGAGTGCAGATGTCTGTCTGACAGACTGATTTCACTTCCGTTGGATATAGACCTAGTAGTGGGATGCTGTACCGTATACAGTTCTATTTGCAGTTTTGTTAAGGAATTTCCATTTTGTTTTCCATAATGACTGAACTAATTTACATTAATTGACATATGTTTCATTTGTAGTATATTATTTAAGATCAGATAATATATCTCCTGCTTTTTGCGGTTTTAAAATTTTTCTCAAGATGTCTTTAGCAATTCAGGGATTTTTGTAATTCATCTATGTTAAAGTGTGTTTCAACGCTTCACTGATTTTCATGGATGAATAGTATTCATCATCATATTTTATCTGTTACCCACTTATGTACATTTGGGTTGTTTCTACCACCTATGCCTATTGTGGAAGATGTTACTGTAACTATTTATGAAAAACTTTTTTTTGAACTTCTTTTTCCATTCCTTGAGACACATTTCTCAGAATAGAATTACTGGATCATGTGATATTTTTGTTTCACTTTCTAAGGATGTGTCAGACTACTTTCCATAGAGACTGTACAATTGCAAATTCCTCTCTGCAGTGTTTATGAGTGCTCCAATTTCTCCATATCCTTGTCGACACTTGTTATTTTCTGTTTTATGACCGTGGCCATGCTTGTGTGAAGTGGTATCTTACTGTCATTTTGACTTTCACGTGCTTTTTAGCCATTTGCATCTTATTTTGAGAAATAGTGAAGCTCTTTGCTTATGTCCAAACTTGATTGGTTATTATTTTTACTGCTGTTGAACTTGCTGCATAGTTTTAACTGTTACTTTTAGCTATGTAAAACACATTAAATTAATTTTTATGTTTTGGGTGACATAGAGGTAGAAAGTAATGCTTTTGCAAATAGTTACCCAGTGCCATTTTTGGAAAGGTTTCTTACCCTCTTCGAATTGTCTTAGCACTCCAGCTGAAAGTTAATGATCATAAATACAGTTGGAGCTTATTTCTAAATTTTCCCTTTTATCCCATGATCTACATGTCCATCCATATGCCAGTAGCGCAATGACTTGATTAGTGTAGCTTTGCAGTGCTGTTTGAAGTCAGGAAATTATAAAATAGAAACTTCACCCTTTCTTCAAAGTTTTTCTTTAGTTTCCTTACATTTCTAAATGAGTTTTAGGATCAAATTGTCAATTTAATTTTATTTAACCATGAAATTTTCTCTTTTTTCCCCTGCTCCTCCTTTTGGTCCTACTTCTCACTGTCTCCTTTGCCTTCTTTCTTCTTCTTTTTCCTCTGCCTCTTCTTCTTCTTCCTCCTGTCCTTCTCCTTCCCCTATCCTTCCCCCTTCCCCTTGGCCTTCTTCTCCTCCTCCTCCATCCCTGTCTCCTTCTCCTTCCTCTTCTTCTTCTTCCTGTTCTTCTTCCCCTTCCCCATCACCTTCTTGTTCTCTTCCTTCTCCACCTCTGTCTCCTTCTTCTTCTCCTTTTCCTCCTTCTCCTTCCTCTTCTTCTTCTCCTTCTTCTTCATGTTTTGTTTAGCATTATTTTGTTTCCTCTTTTGAAAATCCAACCAAGATTAGATGTCTTCTGACAGTTTTTTTCTTTTTCTTACTCTCTACTCTTCTTTTTCCATATTCTGGGAGAAAATATTTTAGTGTCCTAGATTTCACATTCACACCTTGGTTATTTCTTCTACATAACTAAACACCTCAATACTTTAAAAATATTACCTTGAAATTTTTAACTTTTAGGATTTATAAAAGTTCTCTTGCTTTTTAAATATAGATTTCACATCCTCTATTAATTTTCCCCTTACAGACAAATTCCTTTGTTAGTTTAACTTAGTTCCTTTATTTTATACTGTATTTATAGAGATTTCTTTAAAAGTTTGATGATTAGTTTTTGGAAGTTGTTCTCTTGTTTTTAAATCCTATACCTCTTGTTTTTAAATCCTATACGGTCTACAGATATAGTTTCTAAGGACAGGATGGATCTTCTACCAATTTTTGTGGAAAGTATTTGGGTATGCATGCCGTTGTTTTATTTTTGGTTTTAGTCTTCTGGTACATTCTAAGGGCTTAGTAACTACCAAGGAAATGCTCAGAATGTCATTATTGCCTCATTCTCATTTCTAGCCATTTGATAATTAAGATTGTGGTCAACAACTCCACTAGGACAGGGAAAAAGAAAACTGACCCACAGCTCTGGCTATGGGTTTTCTGTCAATTACCAAATATTTGTCCTGGTGATGAGTCCCATTCTATCACCCATGAGCTGGGATCGCTTCCCCTTCCATGCCAGTCTTCTCACTCATACAGAAATCAGGTTGCGTCTGCTTTCTGGTTCCCAGGGATTTCTCATCAGCTTTGGCTACCATGGTTTTATTGTTCTTCAGTTCTCTTATTTTTATTTCTCTTTAAAGACATTTTATTAGTTTTAAGTTGAGTAGCTAAATAAATGGGCAGTAAGTCTTCCTACTTTATCACTTCAATATAAATTTCCCACTTATTTTAAAATATACTAAGCATTAACTTTCTAACAAGAAACTATTATACATATATTTATATGTAAGATTACATTTTTCCATATGCAAACCCATATATACTACTATAGGAATGAAATTATCTATGAGTTTAAATGTGTCTTCATGTGTTTGTGGCTGAATATTTGTGAGAAAGAAAGGGAAAATAGATTATGTACCATGGCCATTATGCTTAAACCATCATGTTGAGCTGTGATGACTACATTTAAGATATTTATGTTATGCTTACATTCAGATATTCTTTATAGGTAATATATAAGGCAGTCAAGAGAAGGAAAAAAATAATCAAAGGAAAAATACAAGCAGAAATAGGAATAGTTACCAGACAAATATCCACTTCAGACTAGAAAAGCTTAAACTAAATAAATGAAAAAGTATATTTTCCTGGCTCCCATCCACTCCAAATACTGTTTCAACTTGAATTTGCTTTATTTGTTGGACATATTTTCATATTTTGTGCACATAGAGGATCTCTTTTCTGTGTAACTAAGTTTTCACTTTCTCTTCCATGCTTTCAATCCTAGTTGTAAATTTTAAAAATATGTGCTCATTTTCTCAGAATTATTTTCAAATTCAATTCTCTAGAGATTTTTTAATGGAAAGTTGTCTTTGCCTAAGAATGTTTAAGCTCTTATACCATAGTTTTATTTCAAAAGCTTGTATTTATATTAAAAATGTTTAAAATATTGAGGAGAGAAGAATTCATTGTTTTAAAGACATCTTTTACAAGTTACAAACAAAAGCTGCTGGAAGGCTGATTCCTGTGAGGTTATTTCTTTCAAAATAATATAGTACTTGAAGAAAGAAATATAAAGTAGAGTTAGATGATATTAAGTACAGCCACAAGAATCATTTTTATTAGATAGATATTATCATCAGACATGATAAAAACTTTATTGATTACCCTCTGGCACATTTTTTCCTTTATTTCCCATGAAAGGGAAAATAAATGAGAAAAACTAAAGGGCATTTCAGAAATAAGTCATGCAATTCATAGAAATGCACATACCAAAACAGCCAGTTTACCATTTGGAGGCAAATGGTTAGAAGTTTGAGCAGTAATTGTGAGCTGCATAGATCTTCAGAGATAAGTCATTGCTTTGCAAACACAAGCTAGAGAGCTGAGATTTTTGTTCTGGTCTATAGGTTTCCAGAAGCCAGAATATAACATCTGTGTACAAGTTAAGAAGAGCAGGGACAGATCTAAGACTTGTGACATCTCAGCTTATGGGGTACACATTTAAAGCACTCAGTTCACTGCAAGTTATTTATAAACAGGCTAAAATAGTAAAGTAAAATAGAAAATTCATAGCATTAACAGCCAGAATAGTAAACAATCAATTAAATGTGGAATTATCAATACCACAACAAAGCACAGGGCATTGTAGGAACAGAGATCAGGGAGGCTGGGAATGGGGTGACTTTCAACAAAGACTTTTCAGAGGAAATAACTAGTAGATATTCGAGAATGAAGAAAAGAACTTTGGTAGATATATAAGTTGGGAGAAGTTGAAAGAAAATGATCATTATTTTGAAAAAGAAAAGTAGCATTTCCAAAGCCAGTGAGGAGTACATCCAAAAGACCTTAAGAAGTTAGCTACTGAAGGATCAAGGGGTGCCAGGCAGGAAAAGAGCAGCGCAAAGATGAAACTGCTCAGGGATAAGTAATAAAGAACTTCATGGCAGCATCAGGTACTTAAACCTGATCCTAAGGGAAACAGAAAGCCATTGGATGATTTTCATTAGGAGATTGTCTTTATGAGATTTCGATTTCAGAAAGATCTCTGACTGCTACTTAAAAATACGCTAGAGAGAAGCAAGACGGCAGGAAATACATGCTGCTAACCAACTCTTCTTAATCCCAGTGAGATAAGATATCCCCTGTGATCTGCAAGTGAGATACTACGGTATCTCATGCTGTAGTTGCAGCATGGATGAAATCATTTCAGCAGATTCAGGAGACAATGAGAAGTCTAAACTCCAGAGGACTCAGTTGAACAAGTTGGAAGAAGTCATTCATAGCACCCAGTCTGTGCCCCTTAACTAGGGCAGCTAGGAGGTTGGTCATGCAGTTCACTGCAGTTGTACTCATTGAACACCATCAGATCATGCTGGCAATTCACTGTTGTCATGGGTGTGCTTGTTGCCTTCATTCCAGAGAGTCCCTTGAGGCTTGGAAAGTTCAGATGATTTGCAAGATATCTGCAGTTACCAAGTGGCATGATTAACTTCCTTCAGCCTCGGATTAATCTTTGGCTATTTTGTAAGTACTGCATGACATTTTCACTCCCTTTTATTTGGATCCTAAGTTTACTGTAGCAACTTCCTTTATTCATACACCTGCCTATATCTGTTCTTTGCATTTATGATAGATAAGCACTGAGAATTAAACATGGTGCAGTCTCTGTCCTTCAGGAGTTTTCAGACTCAATTATGGATTTACAACAAGTGACCACTAGGGAAAGAAATAAACTCTCTAAGACTGCCTGGAATGAAGATGTAAGAGGTGGAACTGAAGCAATCATTTTGGACTATAGAGGTAAAAGAAGTTCCACACTTGGCCAGGAGTAAGCTTAATAGTATCTCAGTGCATGATGACATCATGGAACACATAGAAGTCTAGTATGAGAAATATCAGCATTTTACCTGAAAGAGAAATAAATTTCTGTTTGGCTCAAGCTTTACATATGTATAAAATAAGTAGCCAAAGTGTTCCTAGCTCATACACCCCCACTCTCACAACAACAAATCAAAGAAACTGAAATTATGTGTTGGATTAATGAAACATTGGTTAAAAGATTATCTTTGTGCTCATTAAAAGGATATGTCTAGGATAACCGCTATGAGTTTTTAATTATGGTATAAAAGAATGAGGAGTAGCAAATTATTTCCCAATCAAAAAATCACAGGAAGTAGGGAAAGTTTGCTTAGTTTTCATCTCCCAATATTTAGGAAAGTAAGTTACTTATAAGGTTGTGTATTCACTTGTCGAAGCTCTGAGGCAAAGAGCATCAGTGACATACCCCAAAGTGAGTAAATACCAACGCCTATATACACCACAACAACAAACCACATGATGTTCTTCCTAAGTCTCTCTACAGCAGATGAAGATTCACCCCTTCATCCAGGGATGGGAACTGATCATCTAGTTCTAATCTAGTTATGTGCCCCCTATAACTTGACCTGTTTGCTCCTTTATTAGCAAAACTCATTTGAATAAATTGGGAAATTTGCTGTACAAGTATTTTTTACTTGATTTTGTCATCTCAATTGCTATAATGGTCAGCTCTGATCTCTATTTCTTTGTAAAAAATCAGTATATAAAGAAAAGTTTTAATATTTTTCCCAAATGATTTACAATCAAGTATTCATTTTAGTCTGGTTAATTTGAACTTCCAAAGAGACTATAAATTTATTTAAAAATAAAACTTATGCCCTATTTAGGATGAGAAGAAAAAATCATAGTCATTTCCCTAAATCACAAGATAGTTTTAACGTATCAAATTCAATAAATCATGGCAATATATTACCATCATAGAAAAGTGAGTTCAAAAAAGATTTATGATCGGCATAATAAATTCCTTATCAACTACAATCACATGTGTATGGCATAAGACTTAGCTCTACACTGTTACTGAGAAGAAGATGAATTGTTGGTAAAACATGTAATCACTCAATATTCAGGACATTCAACAAGTAATTGATCTGCAACTGTATCTTCCATAGTCTTATGAGAATAATTGTCCAGAAATAACGAACATTACCAACCACTTTTTCCTAGACAATGTAATTGTGAAATACTCAATTAAACTTGGAGTTTCAGATCAATATTTTCATAGCTCTGAAAAATGAAACATTCTTTTCATAGTGGCCAAAAGTAAGGGCTCCATCAACAGGAAGATTTTTAGAAAGTGATGAAGGCCTATGCCTGACAGTGTAACTACTGGTGTGCCTGTAATGCTACCAAAGCATTGACTGGAATTTACTAGCAAATGCTGCTGTGCTTCATTTCTCCTTTGATGATTTGCTTTACATTAATATAAATGAGATAAAATTACCACAACTCACAGTACTGCAGCCCATTTAATTTGCCTGAATATTTTTCAACAGCTTCCAAGTGATGCATTTAATTTTAATGGCAAAAAATGAAGTCATTCATCATTTTTAATTGTAAAATAAATAATTTTGTAAATACTTTTAAATTTCTAGTCAATTTCTGCCACTTTCTTGGATACCAGATAAAACTTAAAAACATTTTAAACTTTTGTTCTTACTTGAAACTCTTATCTTGTACTATCAAAGAAAAATAAAAAGTCCTGAAGAATATGCTATTTATTTAGAAAACTACCTGAAAATCAATGTTAATTTACTGCATTTCCACTTCAGCTAAAGCAACATTACTCTATTTATCATTTGAAGTTATTACTTGCTTTGTATCAGAAGATAGATTTTGGTTATTTTTCCTTCTATATGCTTACTAAGATTATATTCATTCTAAATGTACCTCATTGCTAAATTTCAGTAGTCACTCAAAATTTCTTTCTAAAAACTTCCTACGTAAAAAGGGGCTGAACACATAATATTTACCAGAAAGAAAAGCAAACCTAAAATTCCTGAGATAAGTTACTTTAAATGGCTTAGGAAGCAAAATATATGGTTGAAAAAATAAGAAAAATGACTATGTGATATTTTCACTTAAAGGAGTGATCAGTACACATAAAGGTATATAAAAATTGTGTGGAAAAAGAGTCTTGCAGTGATGAACACAGACTCTAATTCTGGTTCATGTAGTAGAAAGAGTCACAGTAGGACAAAGAACTTGGAGCAAATCATTACAAAGCACATTCTTGTGATTAATTTTCAAAGTGTTTCTCAATTATGAACAAATAAAAATAGAAACACATACTGCATTTCTTTAAGGGAGCTCGAATTTAGCATGTTCCTACAATGAGACATAAAAGTTGATGTGGGCATGTGCATCTCACTATTTGCATTTCTATAACAGCTGTTGGGTAAATATTCAATAAAAATTCATGCATATTAATTTTGGCTCACAGTTTTAGAAAGAAGGACTCAGAGAAACTGTCAGTACTAAGGCAGGAAATCTTTCTGAAGGCATGTCTTTGCACGGCTCTGTTTTTCTAACACAAGGGCCAGGAAGGTGTGACGTTTTATGCATACAGAACTGAGAAAGAAGACATAATGTTCTCAGAAGAGATGAGAACGAGTGATGTGGGTGCCAGGCACATCCCAAGTGGGAGGTTTACACTTCATTCTTCTGGATCATGCATTTGCTCCTTGAAGGCACTCTGAGCTCATTCTTTGTGCTGTGTGGAGAGATTTGTAACCGTGCCTGGCTTGTACTTATTTCTAAGAGAGAAACAAAGTTTCACAAGAAAAAGGAAAAATTGCTGGAAAGATACCTCTGTTTCCATTCTGGAACCTGTTACTTTTACTGCAACCCTAAGACTGTGATTCTAGGATTATGGTTCCAGTCTGGATTTTGCATCCTAGGATGCTAGCAAGGAAAAACATTGCTTTACCTAGTCCCCAGGTAATAGGAACTGTGAATGCCAATGTTCTCACCTATGCATGACCTTCAAAGTTTGTGAAAATATTGACATTTCCATACTGAATATTGGGGTCCAATTTTGTTTTCGTTAAATAGAAGAAAGGCTTAGAGCTGATTTTATACTTGCAAATTTAGACTTAATGTCCAGCTGAATCTTCTTATGTGTGGAAGCAATTACATTTGAGAAAATCCCACGCTATATTTCAAAGCCATGGTAGCAAAATAACAGGAAGAAACAGACTTTGTATAAAAGTTCTCATGAATTAAATAAGAACAAAGCAATGTCCTTCTTACAGAAAGTTTAAACTGCTTCTCTCTCCTGCTTTCTATTCCTATCATCATGAGTAGAATCTTCTTATGCGCACACAAACTGAATGCCCTTCTCCAGTGAATCACTTCTGGCTCATAAATACTGTAAGGACTCTGAGTCTCACTGACATTTGTCATTTTTGCCTTCTCTAACACACTGACCCTGGATGACGCTCTGACACTTCTACTCTTATTTCAAAGAGTACGGTTAGTAGAAGGGCACTATTCTAATAAGACAGATTTTAGGATTGTGAATTCACTAAAGTACTGTGGGCAAAACTGTAATGGGGATTTAAAAGGTTTTTCCATAACAAGGAAGTGATATGTCCCCGTGATTGTCAATGCAGGAGGAGAAGGGCTTAGGCTTCGCAAGTAGTGCTTCCTGGTTTGGGCTGAGTGTCAGCATCAAGGAGGTCAAATGGGAGACGTGAATGAAAGAGGGAAGTCTCTGTGTGTGTGTGTGTGTGTGTGTGTGTGCGCGCGCTTTAAAACACGGCAGTGGAAGATGTATTGAAAGATCTAAATTAGTACTTCCAGGAAGTAGTTGGGATTGTAGCTTAAGGTCAGAGCTGTAGGAAAAAAATAAGCAAGAAATGATATGACATTTTTGGGTGAAAGTTCATTGAGGAGAGAGAGGAAAAAAGAAAAGCAGGAGGCTAGAATCTGATGCTTGGTAAGTGCACACATTTGCAGGGCCGGGAGAACTGGAGACAGTAGCAAAAGAGTCATGGAAGAAATGTGAGGACACGAGAGTTTCCCCTCCTTACTTGCTGGAAGGTAAAACTGTGAAATCAGATACCTTTTCCCCCTTGTTCTTTCTGCTTATTGATAAGGCTTATTGATAAGTCATATGAATGTTTCTCTTCAGAATATAGCCCAGTCTGCTGAAGTAATGGAGATGAAGGAAATTTGACTGAGGGGATTTTTTTTATCTGAGTTTCATAACATGCTACTCACTACACATAATACAGAAGCCATAGGAATGGACCATTCAGTTATCTCTGAAGAGAAACTACTTTGACCTGTAGATTGACGATAGCCCTGGCTGCTGTCTCCTTCTATCTACCATTGCATTAACACCAGTCTTTCCCAGTCTGATCCTAGTTATTGATTAGTCATAGTGCAGTAGGACTTCAGGCAGTTTCTGCTCTACACGGGATGCCAGGTACCTTTTCCTTAGAGCCATCCCACTGGCCTGATTGAGATCTTCTGGGAAATCCATTGCTAGCTGAGTTCTTTTGGCCCATTCTTCCAGCCCTTACTGTTTTAGCATACACTGAATCTGGTCTTGCTACCTCCTCCTACTCCTGTTTTCTTTCCTTCAGTCTTAACAGCACTTCCCCTAGTTCCTCTCTTGGTGTCTGCTTCTAACAAGAAGGGAACTGGCACATACAAACTTCCTAGTTGACCTGAGCAGCTCTGATAATTCCAGTTCCTCAGAAACAAGAGTCAAATCCCTCAAATATTTATCTGTAATTGTTTTCCACCCAAATTTTTGTGACTTGATTATATTATAATTTCAGTCATCTATGGAAATGATTCATAGAACTATTATGAGGATTAAATAAAATGGTGCTCTTATGTGTCATTCCCTCCAATTTCACTTGCAGAAACTTAAAGGGGTTAATAAAGTGGCCCAACTTACATTGATATTTAGAGGTGAAATCAGGATTCTAAACTATCCATCTGTCTCCAGAGCTCCATATTTTCCATCAAAACCAAGCACTTAAACCTGCTTTAAATACAAAACACTAAGCAATTCCCTAAATATTTTCTTTCACTCACCATCTAGTGAGAAGCTCTGTCCATCGTTCTGGGTTTCATAGGTAAATGCACATTCTGTTTGTGGAGCTTACAATCTCATGGGGGGCAGGAATAGCTAAGAAATAAATGAGATTATTTCAACTTCTTTATCTTATTTAAAACAAGACAACTCCATAGTGATACCATGATTATGCCCTTGAATCTAGTAACTAAAAACAGAATTTCCATTAACTTAATGTTCTGAAAAATTTTATCTGAAAGGGATACCTTAAAAGTGTATAGAAAATACCACCACTAAAGGAAGATATTAAACTAAAAGCATTTCTACTAAATGTTAGAAAGAGATAAGCATGGAACAGACCTGAATAAATAAAATGTTTATTGTGCTTTTAATTTGGAAAACTATATTGTAACAATGCCCAATATCTGAAATTCAATCCATTAACTGTCAGCAAACATCTCAATAAGACCTTATGGGCATTAAAATCTGAAAAACAAAACTTACAGAATAATTAATTCTTGGCAGAAAGAAAAAAAGGAATAAGAATATTTGGTGAGCCGGGCTATAAAACATATAAAATACACTACAACATTCTACTACTTAAAAATACAAAATATCATATTGGTGTTGGTTCATAAGGAAGACAAATTTACTTATCACAGTTCTATAGACTGGAACTGCAAGATGAAGGCACTAGCGGATTCAGTGTCTGATAAAAGCTTTCTTTTTAGTTCAGCTTTCTTCTTAGTTCACAATGTCTTGTCATTGTGTCCTCAAATGGCAAAGGGCAACAGAGCTCTAGGTCCTCATTTTCTAAGAACCCTAGTACCACTGAGACAGTAACCTCCCATGGCTCCATCTCCAAATACATTACAATAATGACTGGGCTTTACAATATGAATTTTGAGATCACAAACATTTAGTCTATAGAAACTATGACATCGGTATGGGAATATTTCCATGGAACAGAAGATCCCAGAATGCTGTGATATATATGTGCAGCAACATGCAGTAATGGTGACATCTCTAACAAATGAAAAATGACAAATTTCTTGAAAACAAAGTGGCATTGGGATAATTTAAAATGAAGTGTGAGAAAAGTTAGTTCAGACACGGACTTCTACCTATGTACAGCTACATCTACACTCACACGAACTTCAGGTTATTTTATGAGCCAATACTAAATAAATGTATAAAGATTATAGATTTTAAAATGTATAAACATTATAAGGAGATAGTTTGATAATCTTGATGTTTGATTATCTTGGTCTGAAACATATGTGTTATTGTATCTTTACATATGTGTGCATATAAGGAAATTTGGATCTCAATACAGCCAATATGAAGGTAGACTGACAGATTTGACTCTGGAGAAATTTAAGTTTTCCACAAGATAAAAAATAAAATTGTCCCCAGAAAAATTTAAACGACACAAAAGTTAAGTTTAAAAGTCGTTTAGCATACAAATTAATTTTAAAATGATAACCCATTTGAAACAAAAAGTGATTCATAAGAATCAAAAAGAATATGAAAATATATTCACCATCACTAGTGGTTAGAGAAATATAAATCAAAATGATTTACTTCTATCTGTGGCATTAACAAAACATTTAAAATTAGTAAGGTATTGGTGAAAGAGAAAGGAAATACATTCTTATCAACTGATTATAAAAGTGTAAACTGGCAAAGACTGTTTAGTACTTTGAATCCCTATGAGAACTTAGAATGTTCCTGTTATTTTAGTTAATAATTTCATTTTTATTAATTTATACAATAAGCATTATGGCTAGTTTTCTAGTGTGAATGGTGTCATTTATTAGCACTCATGTTTAATTATGAGGCACCTGGAAGGAACATTGACATTCTTTCCTGTACGAGAACTCATCTCCCTCTGGAAGTGAATCCTGGATTAACAGTGGAAGAATGCAGTTTCCTGGCAATACTCTGTAATACTAAATAGTCATTAAAGCCAAACCATTTTAAATGAGAACCGAATTGTGTATAAATGGAAAAACGTGGTATAATTCTAGAATTTCTCCAGAAGTAAATTTAAGTATTATAAACAACAATTTACTTCATATGTACTAAAAGTAGATTATAATTGTTTTATGGCTATTTTTATCACAAGATATAAACTAATACTTGATACTTTTGTTGTAGCATTTTCAACATGGTACCATGGTATTAAATGCCTCAATTATAACTTTTGTAACAAAATCATGAAGAGAAGGTCACTCATTCCAAAAGCCTCTCTTAGTCTTTTAATAATGAAACAACCATTAAGAAACCTCTATCATATATTTATAGTTGTCAGCTTTCTCTCCTATCTATGTAAAATGGTTTAGCTACTGTAATGTTTATGTGATTTGAGAGTTTCTCTACTCTCCTGGAATGAAATACATTTCCTTGTGTGAAATTTGTACCATATGAGAATTCAATTTATATTAAGGTTGCATACTACTCTAAAATAACAGATTTAAGCACAGCAACCATTAATAAGGAAAATGAAAATAAAGATTTGGTGGTAAAGAAAAGATGCTACTATATACAGTGATGAAAATTTGAGAAAGGACTACTTTTAGAAGTGATTATTTCATTAGCAAATGTTTTTGTATTTGATTTTTACTTCCATAGATGACTACTAATTTGTGAATAATATAAGTGTTCTTTCAAATATTTGATTATTAGAATGTTGTTGTGATAATAAAAACTGATATAACCTCAATATCTCTTTATAAGTAAAGAATAAGATGTATCAGGGTATATAGTGCAGAGTAAGTTTTATTTGTGATAAAAATATCATGGTATTAGCACAAGAATGGTCATGAAGATGAGAAAAACAGAACAGAGGATGGAGAAATATTCCAGGAACATGCAGCTGCTTAATCTTTGACAAAGAGAGCAAAAACATTTCCTGTAGGAAAGATAATCTTTTTAATAAATGCTTCTAGGAAAATTGGCTATCTACATGTAGAAGATTGAATCTAGACCCATACGTCTCACAATATACTAAACTAAAATCAAAATGGGTCAAGGATCTACAAGTTAAAACAGAAATGCTCAATCAGCTGGAAGTAAAATAGGAAAAATTCTTGAAGTCCTATGCATAGGTGAGAATTTTCTGAATGGAACCGAAAGTGAACAAGACGTAGTACCAAGGGTCAACAAGTGGGATCATATCAAATTAAAAAACTTCTGCACAGCAAAGGTAACAGCTAGCAGCGTGAAAAGACAATGTACAGAATGGAAAAATTTACCAGCTATTTTTGGACAGAGGATTATATACAGAATATATAGATAACTATAAAACTAGACATTAATAAAGCACCCAATCAAAATATGGGCAAGTGAAATGTACAGACACTGTCAGATGAAGAAATGCTAGCAGCCAGTAAATCCATGAAGAAATGTTTTACATCACTGGTCATTAAGGAAATGCAAATTGAAACAACACTGAGATTTCCAGTTCCTCCAGAATGAAAGGCTATATTAAGAAGTACAAAAATATGAAATGCTGGCGAGGCTGCTGGAAAGAGGAAACCCATCCTTCTACACTGGTGTTTACGAAGTAGTGCAGCCACCAGGGAAATGAGTGAGGAGATTTCTCGAAAAACCAGAAATTTCATTTAACCCAGTTATTCCCCTTAGCTAAATCTTGGAAGTGACCTATATGTCCATCAGATGATGGATAAAGAAAATGTATAAATTTGAAAAAGGATAAATATGAAGGATAAATTTGAATCATTTGTTGGAAAGATTATGCACTTTGAGACTGTAATGTTAAGTGAAATAAATCAGATGCACAGGTTTAAATATTACTTAGTTTCTCTCACATATGAGAAGCTGAAGCTTATGTAAATTAGAAAGCAAAATAAATGATATATGATAGGAAACAGGGAGAGAAATCTTTTACAAATGGGAAGGGGATCAAGAGAAGGATGGTGGGATAGGAAGAAGGGATATAAGAAGAATTATGATCTCATGTACATGTACCAACTACCCACAATTAATTTATTCATTATGGATCACAAATATGTACTAAGAAAAAACTAAAATTAAAATAAGGCTGATACCTGCTGATTTGGAGGCAGCATAATTTAGATAACTAATTTTAATATTAGAATATAACATACAGAGACACATATATGTCCTCTCTTTATGTTAAAAAGTTTAACATTTATAGTACATTTTATATTTTTTTACACCAAAAGTGTGGAAAATATATTAACTTTGTATAATTGTTAAACTGGAAAAGGAATATGTAGAAAGTTATAAGAGAATGCTAATTTAATTTTAGAAGCATCTATGTTATTTGCTGGTTAACATGAACATATTATTTCTTTAATTCACCTAACGAAAATTATGTATATGTAGATATATATGTTATATTTCTCAACATACCACCTTGCCTCCAATAATTTATGCATGGTGTGTACATTCATCACTACAAAAATGTGTGAACATCGTGATGTTCCATTGTAGGAAATTCGTGTGAAAAATGACTCAATAAAGCTTCAAGCTCAGCCTTATAAAGCTGAAGGGACAAGAGCAGGTGCTGGAGTGAGTTCTACATTCCCAAGTTACACTGAAAGAATGCAGAAATGCAGGGCAAATTGTAGCTTTCCAGTGGCTCGCAGCAGTAGGATGAATAGTGATCCCAGCCACTGTGGATCAGATCAGAGCTCTGGGTATCTTTCATCATCCCTGACATATTACAGATGTCCAGACCAGATGAAATAAATCTTTAGAGGGGAAGAAAACTAGGATAAAAGTGGACTCTAAATCTTAGATCAATTCCAAGTACAAGGGATAAAGGGGCATAAGGACAGGATAATGTGGAGATGAAGCTAGTTGAAATCCAGAGTTAAATACATATAAATTAGGAAGAGTCTGGGGAAACTTCAAGTGTGAGTGTATACACACAGTATATAAGAGGTAGAGAAACTTTGGATGGTGGCAAAAAATAATTTTTTTGCAAGAATATTTAGTTAGGTGATCACTTAACATTAGCACTTTATTTTTCAGTGCAAACACAAGTTTGAGCTTGATGTTTGAAATTTTATCATATTAAATTTTTAATTTTGTTGCAGATTTTTTCTGAATAATTTCATTTAAAACATTATGCAAATTTTGGGGAAATAAAAACAAGAGTATCTATAGTTTCAAAGAACTGATATTGTATAAAATATTGGCTAGCAGAAAACTAGTATTTAAGATCACTACATTCTGATAAATTTATTTTAGTGTAAAAGCAATTTTCTTATATATACATGAAAACAACTCAGAACTTTTCTTTTGATCTTTTTGAGATAGGGTCTCGCTATGCAGTTTGGGCTGCCCTTGAGCTCACTTGGTAGCCCCGGCTGGCCTCAGACTCACAGTGATCCTCCTGCCTCAGTCTCCTGAGTGTTGGGACTAGAGGTGTGCACCACCACACCTGGCAAGAAATTTATTTTTATATATCAAAACATCATGGTATTCTTCAGTGTTTTCTGGTTATAAGGTAGGATATGTACACACACTTATAAAGTGGGAAAAAAGCCATTTGTTATAAAATAGATGAGGAAAATTGAAAAGGGGAAATGAAAATATACTGAAAAACATGCTCTAAGCTATGTTTGCTTTGCAATCTGTTCAGACTGACATTTCAAATTGTGACTAGAGAAAACAGGAAATAATTGCATTCAGTTTTTCACCACTGTATGGGGTGGTGTTCCATAGCGTGATAGATTGGGCAGTGGAGACGCACTAGTATGGAGGCGTTTAGATGGATTCTTCTTTTTCGCCTTAATGGCATCAGTCAGTAGCAATTTCAGATCTGTTGTCTACATCCTAAACCCGGGGCAAGATCCTACTGTGGTGCAATGACCTTTTTCATTTCTTTTCGTACATTTCCATTAGTCTTTTTAATCTGTCTAATGCGACAATTTTATGTCAGCTAGCATTGTCTTAGACTAACATTACTATGCCAGAATTTTCCAAACAGTTTAACAATTTGCCAGCTGTTGCTTTTCATAAAAAATGAAAGGTTATATGTATTATTCAGCCAACTGCAAAGCAGAGGGAAAAGAAAAAGAATACATGGTATAAAAATTGTAGCTTTCATGTGCCTTAGCAATTTTAACTTTGCCTACATTTTTGGTGTGCCGATAGTAATGTAATCAAAGTGACACTGGAGACTAAGAAAATGGGGTATATTTTGAGGTTAGTTAGTAATCATTTTCCTTTTGTAATATTTTATATTTTATTACTTGAAATTAATTAATTTTTTCTAAAAATGGATTCCTCCATAAATACACATGTACACACATATACACACATGTGAACACATGGACACACATGTACATACAAGGACTGAAGCTTGTCTTGTGTTCGTGATCTCTCTTTTGGCTCCAAGTGTTCATTTTCTCCCAAGAAGAGGATTAGAAGTAACTCAGTCATCCTGGTGTTTGGTGTCAATTGATAGCTCTAATTGAATATGGGAATGATCTATTAACCTGAACCATGATTGGATTTATACTGGCTAAATTTCATGAAACCACAGAATTGAGATATATAATGGGTAAGATGATGCCCTAACTTTCTACAAGTTTACTTATATAGCTGTAGATGTTAATATCTGCAAATCTATTTAGGCACAGACTTCAGGATTGGAGGAAAAGTAGCAAAATGTTTATTTTTAATAGACAGATACTTTGCATCAGTTCGAAATTTTTATAGCCCACACATAAAGATTGTGCTGTCATTACTAGGCAGATGCTAAATGCTCACATAAAGGAGTAAGCGCCTGTTATAAGGAGCAATACGGCCTCTCTGTATTCATATATGGAAAGGCAAGATAGAATACTCATAGAAGTCATGTCCAAATGGAAAAGTATAGGTTATAATGCAAGCATCCAAAGCTCTTCAAAGGCAGAAGAATTAAGATTGCACAGATGGAGAAAGGATTATACATTTCTATCAAGTTATAAATAGAATCTTGTTTAGAGATTATTAAATCAAATTGGCACTTCCTACATATATATAAAAAGAATCTCATTTTTATTAATATTGAATCAAGAAGAGAGAATTTGAGGAATTTCAGAGAATTTTCAAAAGGAAAGTTCATACTGTGTTGTTATTCTGGGACTTATTTATACATGATCACTATAGTTTTTATTTGTAAAATTTTCACTCTGCAATTTTGACTGTGTTTACCAGACAATTGCCTCTCTCATTCTTAAGGTTTAGAAATACCCTGGTGAGAAGGGAGAAAATTAACTGCTTGATATAGCAGCTTGTTTTTTTCAAGGGCTTTTGTAGTTCCTTCTGCATCAGACTCTTCTTGCTCAGGTGTTGGGTTCCCTGCTAGCTCAGGGCCGTGTTGTGACTAGATTCTCAAACCATCCTACCTTGCATACTTCCTCAATGCTTTCTAGGTTAGTTTACTCCTGGACTCTTGCTCCCAGGCCTAGCCTTCCTTGCTCTTGCATTGTTTTGTCTGAATATGTGAGACATCTACTTAAATTCAAATATTAGAATGAAAATTAATTGGGATCAGAGATCATCTTCTTCTTGGTCCTTTACAAGCAGCTAGAGTAATATTTAAGGTAATAGGCAAAACAGTGGTCCCAAATATACCCATGTTGTAATCCTTAGAAACTGTGAGCATGTGACTTTATATGACAAAGGGACTTTGCATGTGTGATTAAGGATCTTGAGATGAGATTTTCCTGGTTATTCATGTAGGGTCTGTAGTATTGTTCCCTTCTTCCTGGCACACAGCTCCTGAAACTATGATTCTCTGCACTGATGGTAGTGTTGGTACAGTAATGCTATGCCTGATGGCCAGAAACTCCTAAGTAGTTCCAGGATGGGGTCTTGTTGCCAGAAAGATCAAGGCCTCATTGCAGGTTAGAACTTTTAGCTTCATTCTCTGAATTTTGGGTAGGGGAAAAGGGTTGAAGACTGAGTTGATTACAAGTGGGCAATGATGTAACCAATCAAGTCTCCAGGAAAACTCAAAAGGATAGGATTCAGGGGCTTTCCAACAGTGAAATGAAGAACATGGAGACTCCAAGCACGATACGCCTTTTCTCATAGGACTTGCTCTGCATATCTCTTCCGTACGGCTGCTCCCCTGTATCTTCTGTAAGATCCTTCAAACAATTATGAAACAGAAGCACAGTATAGCGTTTCCTTGAATTCTATGATCCACTTTAGCAAATTCACTGACCCCAAAGAAGGGATAATGAGAACCCCAATTTATAGCCAGCTGGGCAGAAGCACAGTTCCTCACTCGAGGTTGGTGGTTCGGATCTGAAGTAGTGCAGTCTTGGGGGACTGAGTTTTTGCCATGGGAAGTAAAAACCTGTAGATGGTGCTGAAAGTTAATTAAATTATGGGACTTAGTGATGCCCACTGAAGAACAGATTGACTTCAGGAGGGAAGAAACCTCCATATACTTAGATGACTGTAATGTGCCTGACGTGCTGTCCATGTGCAAGAGTAGAAAAAACACTTTTCTTGAATCTTTAGGACTAATTTTATACAGTAACATTAATAATCAGTCACTTATTACACATTTGCCCTCAATCATGAGGCAATGTTCTTTTTTATTTTTAAACAAATTTATTATTACATGTTTGTAATTCATGCAGTTCATAGTCACCTTGAGAGTGATGACACACACATATTACAGCTTAGGTTTCTCTTTCTCCTTCCCCTTCCCTTCTTTCCCCACTGGTTTCCCCTATCCCCTTCTTCATACTTATTGATATTGTCTCATGTTATGGCATATAGTGTTTACATTAATTGGGGTTATTGGGTGCATGTACATGGCACATCTTTATCTTTATTTAAACTTTCCTTCCTCCTCACCCTTCATCCTAGTTTCCTTGGGCTGCTTCCCTCTTGCAAGATGGACCTTGTCCCTTTCTATCCATCCTATATCATTTTCTTTGTTTGCATCTTGCCACATGCAAATGAGAGATACTATATGATATTTAAGCTTGTATGTCTGGCTGATTTCACTCAACATTATACTTTCTAGCTGTCATTCTTTATAGCAAAGTAGTATTATATAACACATTTTGTTTATCCAGCCATCTGTTGATGACTATACGAGTGGCTTCCAGAATTTAGATATTATGAATTGTGCGGCTATAAACATTGGTGTGCATGTATCACTGTAGTATGATGACTTATGCTCTTTGAGGAAGACACCTAGCAAGGGGAGGGCTGGGTCATATGGACTTTCAAATTTCAATTATTTGAGAAATTTCCATACAGATTTCCAAAATTTTGCACTAGTTTATATTCCCACCAAAAATGAAGGAGAGTTCCTTTTTCATCATAGCCATACCAATATATGTCATTCTTTGATTTCCTAAAGATTGGTATTCTCTCCGGAGTAAGATGAGATCTTATGACTGTTTTAATTTGCCTTCCTCTGACAGCCAGAGATGTTGAACATTTTTCATATATCTTTTTGACCATTTGTATTTCTTTTTTGTGAAGGGTCTGTTCATTTCTCTTGCCCATTTCTTGACTTGGTCTTTCATTGTAGAAGGTTTAATTTTTTTATTTCTTTGTATATTCTACAAATTAGTCCTCTGTCTGAGGAGTAGCTGGCAAAATTTTTTCCCTTTTGTAGGTTTTCTCTTCAGTCTACCAATTAAATGCTTTTTAGTCTAGTATAATTCCATTTGTTGATTTTTTGCTGTTATTTTTTGCAAGTGAGGCACTGTTTAGAAAATCCTTTCCTATACCTATGTCTTCAAATGTTTTACCTACTTTGCCTTTCAGAAGATTTAATCTTTCTGCTTTAATGTTTTCATCTTTGATCCATTTTGATTTTAACTTAGTATGTGGTGAGAAATGAGGGTACAGTTCATTCTTCTGGAAGCAGGTAACCAGTTTTCTCAACACCACTTGTTACATACACTGTCTTTCCTGCAACACATACTCTTGGCCCCTTTGTCAAAAATCAGATAATTGAATGTGTCTTTGGAGGTTCCTCTCTCCTCAGTTCAGGTCCTTTGACCCACATGTCTGTTTTTGTTCTAGGTCCATGCTGTTTTTATTACTATTGCTTTATAGTATAGCTTTGAGTAAGCTTTGCTATGCTGCTTCCTTTGCTTTTATTGCCCAGAATTACTTTTGCTATTTTGGGGTCCCTTCTGGTTCTGCATGAATTTTAGGATTGTTTTCTCTAGATCTATAAGGTATGCTGATGGCATTTTGATTGGTATTGCATTGAATCTGTATAACAGTTTTGTGAGTATGGCCATTTTGACAATATTGATTCTACTTACCCAAAAGAAAGGGACATCTTTCCATTTTATGATGTCCTCTTTAATCTCCTTCTTCAGGGTACTGTAGATTTCTTTGTAGAGCTCTTTCACTTCCTCACTTAGATTAATTCCTAGATATTTCATTTTTTAAGCTGCTATGCATGGTATTGTTTTCATAATATCCTTCTCATCCCATTCCTTATTGGTATACACAAATATTAATGACTTTTGCATATTGTTCTTGTATCTTGCTGTTTTGCTGAAGTTGTTTATTACATCAAAGTGTTTTTGAGTAGAGTTCTTTAGATTTCCTATGTAGAGTATTATGCCATCTGCAAATAATGATAATTTAAATTCTTCCTTTCCTACATGTAACCTTTTTTTTTCTTTCTCTTGCCTTTTTTTGAGACAGGTCTCACTATGTAATTCAAGCTGCCTTTGAACTCATGAAGATCCTCCTGCCTCAGCCTCCCAAGTGCTGGGATTACAGGTGTGCACCACCACACCCAGCTTATTCTTTTCACCTCTTTGTTCTTTCTCTTGCCAAATTGCTCTGGCTAATGTTTCAAGTACTATGTTGAACTGAGGAGGTGATAGTGGACATCCTTGGTTCTGATTTTGGGGGAAATGCTTTTAGTTTCTCCCAATTTTGTATGATGCTGGCTGTTGGTTTGTCATAGGTAGCCTTCATCATATTCAGATATGATTCTTCCATGCCTGTATTCTTTAGAGCTTTTAGCATGAAGGAGTGTTGGATTTTGTCTAAAACTTTCTGTCTACTGATACAATCATGTGGTTTTTAACCTTGCTTCTGCTTATGTGCTGTGTTACATTTATTGACTTACATATGTGGAGCTATCCTTGCAGCTCTGAGATGAAACCTCTCATCATGAGGTATGATCTTGTTTATAGTTGCTGCATTCTACTTGCTAATATCTTGTTGAGGACTTTTGCATCTGTGTTCATTAATGAATTGGACTTTCTTAGTTGGGTCTTTACCTGGTTTTGAGATCAGGGTGATACTGGCTTCCATAAGTGAATTTGGAAGCACTCCATCCCTTTGTTTCTTTGATGAGCTTGAGCCGTATTGGTACTAATACACATTTAAAGGCTTTATAAAACTCAGCTTTGAATCCATCATGTCATGGGCCTTTTTTAGTTGGTAGATTCTTTATTACTGAGTCAATTTCATTGGTTATTTTCTGATTGTTACCATATTTATGTCTTCTTGGGTTAGTTTTATTAGTTTGTATGTGTCTAGGAGTCTGTCCATTTCTTTAAAATTTGCTAATTTGCTGGAGTATAATTTTCAAAGCAGTGGCTATCTTCTGGATTTCAACAGTGTCTGTTGTGATTTCAGCTTTTTCATTTCTAATTGGTTGCTGTGGCTCTGGTCTCGCCTCTTCTTGATGAGTTTGACTGAAGTCTTATCTATAGTATTGATTTTTTCAAAGAACCAGCTCTTCAATTTGTTAAGTTTTGTAAAAGTGTTTTCTATTCTCCATTTTGCTCATTTCCACTTTACCTTCATAATTTCTCACTTTAATTTTGGCTTTGAGTTGGTTTGTTGTAGTTTCTCAGGTATCTTAAGATTTCTCATAAGATATTTGGGTTGGCTCTGTTTTCCTAATGCATTCATTGATTGCAATGGGTTTTCCTCATAGGACTGCTTCCACAGTGTCCCAGAGGTTTCTTTGAGCCATATTCTCTTTGTCATCAACTTCCAGAAATTTTTAAATTTCTTCTTTGATTTCTTCTATGGCCGATTGGTTGTTTAGGAATGTTTTGCTAATTTTCCAGGAGTTTTTCTCTTTTCTGTAATTTTTCCTGTCATTGTTATTTTCATTGCACAGAGGTCTGATAGTATGCATGGGATGATTTCCATTATTTTGCATTTACTGAAGTAGGCCTTGTGGACTAATGTGTGATCTCTTTTGGAAAAAGTACCTTGTGGTGCTGAAAAGAATGTATACTCTGCTTGAGAGGAGTGGAACTCTCTGTACATATTTATTAAGTCCATGTGTTCAAGGATGTGGTTCAACTGTGAAATGTCTTTATTTTTTTTTTTTTTTAGTTGATCTCCCTTTGCAAAAGTGGGGTGTTTAAAACTTCTGCTATTGTTATGTTAATATTTGTTTGATCTTTTAATTTCAGGAGTTTTTGTTTTATGAAAGTAGGTGCTCCAGTATTCAGTTTATATATGTTTATCAATGTCGTATCTTCTTGCTGAATTCTTCCTTTAGCTAGGATGTAGTGACCTTCTTTGTCCCTTCTAATCAGTTTTGATTTAAAGTTTACCATGTCTGATATTAGAATTGCTACCCCGGCTTGCTTCAGAGTCCTGAAGCATAAAATGTTGTTTCCCATCATTTAATTTTTACTCTATGAATATCTTTTGGGAGGTGAGTTTCATGAATGGAGGTGAGTTAGGTGAGTTTCATGAATGCAACAAATTATTGGGATGCAGTATTTTGATCCAGTCTACTTTTCTGTCTTTTGATTGGAGAGTTGAGATTGTTAACATTGAGAGATATTACTGAGATGGGTTGCTGGGCATTGGCCAGAGGTATCTATGAGATGATTATGCAGAGGTAAAGGGCTTTTGGAGCCGCATCTCCAACCTCCCAGAATGCATGGTTTGAGATTAAAGGTGGCCTGCAGGGCCACACGTCTGCGTAGAATCAAGCACACTGACTTACTGAATGAGTGCTCTGGCAATCATCCTCCTCACCCTCTGATTTATTACTTAGATTGGCCCTAAGGTTAGTCATATAGCAGACCATGCTGGGCTTACCTTGTGTCTTCCCCGTTCTTCCCCTGTCCTCTACATGGATTCCTGCACAGATATCACCCATCCTTTGTCCTTTATCCTTGTGTCCTTGTTGTATCAATAAAGAGCCACAGAGGCTTCAGTCTGGTGCTATCCTCACCAGACCCTCTTATGCTGGGAGTCTCAGGATAGTGTCAGCCCCTCTGGGCCCTCATGGAGTATAAACTGACACTGACTCCGAGTTATCTTTGAGTAAGCTTTCATCCTCTGTGCCATGCCAACAGTAGTGAGCTGTGACAATGTGTTGGTTATTTACTGTCTTTACCTTCGACTACTGGTCTGCCCTTTGTTTTTCTCTTCCTGGTGGTTTTTTTGTGTTTTTGTTTTTGTTTTCTTTTTTTTTTTGGGTATTTATCCATTGAGTTCACAAAATTCCTCTGTAGTTTTAGCTGCACCCACTTCTTTGTTTCTGTTGAGAATACTATTAACTCTACTATTAGAGGAAGCAAGACAAAGCAAATGGATGAAATAGGTAAAGATTAGAAAGAAGGATTTTTAATAATGGCAAAAGTGTTGACCAGATGATTTACATTTTTCTCTCCATTTATACCGTGTTGTTCATACACACAAAGTAATGCAAATTACACATGGTCTGCAGCTATAAACAGAAGCTGAACGTGATGAACTGCCGCTTGTAGACAGAACTATATAGCTGCTGATTGTGAAATGTTCTCCTCTGCTTTATCCAGGTCTCTAGACACTCCGGAAGAAGAGGCTGGCACCAGCGGAGAGCCACAGCTGCAGCACGCAGGTCAGGGCAGTGTGCACAGTGCTATCCTGTGTGTTTGTCCATACTCCTTCTAGGTCAGGCTCAGGCTCTTCTACCCTCACTTTAGGTAGAAAATGTTTTAGTGGCATCAAAAACTCATGAAGATAGGTAATTTATGTTTAGTAAATGAATATGTGAAATATTTACTTTAAGTGGGCTTAATAATCATTTTCAGAGATAAGTCAGTGAATTCTGGCTCTTGTGCAAAATATTGTTGGTTGTCTTTGTACTTACCTCCCCTGATTGTTTTTACAAAGTAGTGTGCTAGACTTTCAGGGAAACTGAAACTTCTGGATTGATTTGAGCCATGTCATTTGAGGTTGTCATCACAAAGTTTATTTGGTTGAGAATAAGATGATTCTATTTCATAGCTGCAGGCTGAAACTAGCCTCAAATAGTGTTTTACAAATCATCAAAGGGAGGATGCATGAAGAATCATAAAAATTATTGCTAACACTGAGCATAATGACAGCTACTATATTTGAAGGCCTATTATGAGTTAGGTTCCTAAAGAAATTACATATACCATACAATCATTTCCATGTAGACATTACTTATATTTTGCATATCAGACTCAGATGTTAAGTTTGTTTCCCAAAAGTAAACATGTTCAGTAGCTTGAGCAAGACATCAACATTTGTTTTAAGTCAGTGAGATTTAGAGGTCGTTCTTTCTGTATCATTGACCAGTGAACAAAATGATATGTCCAGCATCATTGAAGGTAACCTGTAAGGGTCTCAGCTCGAGAAGAGGATTTATATTGTATTCTAAAATTAAACAATATGATGAGGACTCTAACAGAAAGAGTTGAGCCTTTTTCCTAGAATTTTAGTTGATTGTCAATCTTCATACCTAGTCCTATGATTGAAAAATAAAATGTTAATTTCATTGTGATAGCATTATCAACAAAAGCCATTTTGTCTTCAACTGTGAGTGCTTCTCAAGTAGTTTAGGTATAGTCAAAATTAATGTGAATAAAACATCCTATAAGTTTAAATTTTAATGCAGTACTCCTCCTTTCTCATCTCATCACCTCACAGCTGTGCTGGAATTCTTCCCCTAAGATAGGATAGAATTTCACTGGTGTATATTGTGTGACCACTTTTGTGTCTCTTATGTGCTTCTTCATTCAATAACTAATAAAACTTGGCACACACATTTAATTTTTAGAAATTAAACTTGCTTTATTTAGAAGTTGTTTCTTTGCAATGTTATTTGAAGTCTTTAGGCAGTAAAGTGAGTGAATGTCAGGATGTATCTAGTCCTGTTAATCAATTTAACACACCTCTATAGCTCTGTGCTTTGTAATTTGTTCCAAATTGGGCAGCCTCTGAAAACGAACTTATCCAGGGAAAACAGCTACACACTGAAGTTCTTTAGGGGAAGCGTAGATACATGCTGTCCAGTATTTGAAGGAAGTAATCTATCACCTTCACCACCAACTCCATCTAGTCCTGAGAAGAACAAAAGAAAGCAAGGCTGCACCTGTCATAATGTCTCTTTCCAGCACTCCTCTTTCAGACACCGAGGCCTGCTTGTTCCTCTCCTCTCCCACCTACACAGATAGATGGCTCTGGAGCAGTGTGAGAGAAGGGCTGGCCACTGCATAATTTGAATCCAATGGTTAAACGCCAACCACAGAACCTCCCTGAGAATACATGAGAAAATTAAAATATCTTCAGTGTGATAAAAATGAACATCTATTGCTTTCTTCAAAAACTTATGAGAAATAGACTTTATTTTCAAGAATTTAATATTCTCCAGTGTCTCTTCTTCATTTTCTCTAAAATGCTATTACTAGTGCTAAGAAAACTGTCATTGTTAAAACATTTTATTGCCTTTAATTTGACTGATTTTTCAAAATAGGGTGTTTGTAGTGGAAATATAGTTACTAAGAAATCCTACTTGATAACAGGTCTTCAAGGTTATAAAATACACTTCCTAGCATGTTATTCTGGGTGCTAGCACAATTCCAAGCACAAAGTAAAGGTTCCAAGTCGTTACTCAATCCATGAAAAGATGAAAGAATAAACCCAACACCAAGTATAATACGCTAAGAAATCTGAAATACTTTACGTCTATCAAGAGTTGTAACAGAAAGTTTCTGAAGACCAAGAGGTATGACTTTGACTTTGAAAAGTTTGATAACTTTAATGAGCATAAAGAGTTGGAAAAGACCTTTGTGTATTTCTGGGAAAACATAAGCTTTGGAAGAAGTTATTTTGAACAAAAATTCTATTAAAAGAAATATTCATTGAAAAAACTGATAGATATATAGATATATAGATATACACACAAACATACACGTACAGAAACCTACACACATGAAACAGGAAAAGTAATTCACGTAAAAATATGTGCAAAGGCATATTTAAAATAAAAAGGCAGGAATTACATTCAAAATAGACAACAAATTTCAAGAAATATAGCAAATAATATTAAACTAGAAAAAGAAAACTTTAAAATGATAAAAGTAACACAAAGTAAATTTTTAAAATTATAAATTTTGCCAGTGAACAATTTATGAAAATTGATCATGAACAGCAGATTCTACCACCTGCAACCCAATGCACTACCCTAGCACGTGGAAGAATTAGAAAATGTAATAATAATAAACACAGTAGGTTTAACTGGCATACATTTAATTCTATATCTTAAAAACATTCTTTGCAAAATTCTGTAGAATATTTTCAAGTGACCATCTTGGTTTTTTGCCTTTGTGGAGGCAAAAAGAAAGCATCAGCACATTCCCATAGGCAGACAGTGTGAGCAGCCTCTGTTCTCACAGTGAAATAAGACTATAAATTAATAATTAATTTTGTTATTTATTACTGTGCACAATATTCTCACACTTCCTAGTTTAAAGTACATAGAATAATCACCTCACACTCTCAACTGGACACTCTGTAACCCTGCAGCACCAGCAGAGGCTCAACCTGGGGACATACCATTTTCTAGCTCATGTGGTTGACAGAATGTAGCTGTTGATAGGCTGAGCTGGTTATTGCCTGTCCTGATTTCCTTCCTCAGAGGTATCCCCAGCATTGTTACCTAGTTTATCAAAGACAGCAAAAGTCTGAGGCTACGCACAATGGGTTTTATATTTTGTAGTAGCATAATATTCCATCGCCCTTGTTGTAGTTATTAAAAGCACATCTCAGGTCCTGCTCAGATTGCAGACAGGATTTTAAAGAGGTGTGAACACCAGGAGGGGCTGGCCTCATAGGCGCTCCTCCAAATATTCCTTCTACTATAAGAAAATTAAATGGGAAAGTTCAAATGATTGGGGTTATTTAAAATGGGAAGAGGAACAGAGTGATCATATCAAACACAAATTTGTAATAAAAACCGAAGTTCCAGCATGTCTAGAAATTATGAACAAAGATAGTGTTAGGACCTAAAGCAATGTTTCAAAAAGAACATGAATTTAAGTGGCTCTTTAAAAAATAAGTGCAGGGGCTGGGGATTTAGCTCAGCGGCAAAGCGCCTGCTTGGCAAGCACAAGGTCATGAGTTCGGTTCCCGGTACCAGAGAAAAACCAAAAAAAAAAAAAAAAAAAAAAAAAAAAAAAAAAAAAAAAAAAAATACAAACCTGAAAAATAAATGCAATAATCATGAACTACACTTTAAGAAAATGCATATCGCCAAAACTGTTCACATAAAATAGTAATTTAATGTGCAACATTGTCAATAAGGAATGTAGAAATTTATCAAAAGATCATATTTGGAAAACGTATAAATTGCAGACATTTTAAGTCATAATCTTAACAATAACTTTAAAATTATAAAACTCCAATCTAAGGAAGTAGAAAATTTCTCAATCATGAAATGAAAGGGTCCATTTGAAAAGGTGAAATTAGCATAATGTTCCTCATCTCCAGTCAAATAGGGCACAATAAGAAAGCACAACCAATCTTATGACGCTTGATGCAAAGCTCTAAATAAAATATCAATAAGTTTAATGCAGCAGTTTTTAAGAGAAAAATACTATGCAATAAGTCAAGTGCTGGATGAAACAGAAGGGTAAATTGTTCTCACTATCAACAAATAATCACCACAGCCCATACTACCACTGAAAGAACAAATATATTAAAGCAATGGGTGTTGAAGTATAGGATAAAGTCAAGCTGCATTTTTAGTAAAACTCTCAGTAAAACGAGATTAGAAAGAATCTGATAAATACTTACCAAAAGGAAATACACAGCAAAAACTAAAAATACGATTTACTGAAAGCGTACGATATATAAGGATTTCATTATCATCATGCTATTCTGTTACTATCATTACTTCTAACAGAGCCAAGATCTAGTGAGTATAGAAAGACACAACCATAAATCTCCTCACTGATGAAGTGTTGCCACACTTCAGACACTGAAGTACCTCCCTGGAGTTTTTTGGTCTGTTTTAGCATTAGTAGATATAGTAAATTGTCAGGTGTCAGACAAATATGCAGAACAAAATATGTAATTTACATCCTTGCAATTTTTGCAACACATAGAAATACAAGTTTAAAATGTATCTATACTTATATATAAAATCGATTAGAATGAACTTTGTAGAGGGTCAGGGGGCCTTTGTGATAAGACTATGTCATGTTATGAAGACCATAAAAATGGAAATTTGTGACCCAATTTTGGATGGAAAGGCACAATATAAAAATTGATTTTCTTAAAATATAAGATGATTCTTATTAGAATCTCAAAAGGGATATTTTTGTAACTAGATATAACTTTAAAATGTATATGAAATAATATATATCAAGAAAAGTCAGAAAATATACAAAAAGAGCAAGAAGCTCTCCTAACAGGCCCCTGATAGAATACTGAAATAATGCAGCAAAATCATATAGAGGATATACATCCCAATATGAGTATTAATGTATTATAAACTAATGTATTATAAACTTGTAATAAATAAAAATAGCTGAGTATGTAATAATATTAAGCTAGTGTGTTTGTGGCATCATTGCTCATAAGAGTAAAAATCTGGGAATAAAATAAAGGTTCAGTAGTAAAAGAATAATTGAATAATTTACATTCATATTATATTGTATAGCAAGTGAGAAATACAAATTAGGTACACCCATTTTCTTTGAGGTATGAATGAATAAGGACAGCAAGGCACAGTCAGGAGTAAATAATATGATTACACTGTTGTAAAAAAATGACGAAAACTGCATACATATATATGCACATGTTCATATATGTGTGTGTGTGATTATATTAGAATGACAAAAATGACGTAGAAAGTTTGAAGATGGACATATGTTTGGAGTTGAAGAGGGAGAACCCTTGCGAGTGAGAATGTGTGGGCTCTTCAAACTACTTTGTTATATTTATAAGACAAAAATGTAATTCAAGTTAGGAGAAAAGTTTTTTAACTTTTAGATTAATCCACATCAATAGATTTGAAAACATGCTGGTACTAGAAAACATTTGGGAGAAGTAAGTTCTCTGACACCAATTTGGGAGTAAAATTCGATGCAATTCTATAGAGCTTTCTTTTCCACGTGTTAAGAATTACCCATTGAACCAGCAAGTTTACTTGGAGGGGTTTATCTTACAACACACTCATATGTTTGTAAAATGTTTGGGAATATTAATGTCAATAGTTATAATACTAGCAAATGATTAAAAATAACCTAAATGAACAAATATAGAGCACTAATTATGAATCATATGAAAATACAATGTAATGCCTTGCATTTTTAAGCAAAAGAATGTATCTATATATGTATCTCTATCTCCATCTATATTTATATCTATATATATCTTGCTGCTGTTTGTGTTTAAATGGAAGTGTGTATATAAGTCTCTGTATGTGTATGTGTGTGGTTCATATACATGGATCACTTTTGGAAATGCTGAGATGTCAGACAGTTACTTTTTGATAAATAAGCAGAATGGCTGGGAGGCTAAGTTGAACTGATTTCTTTTATTTATTTTTGAATTTTGTAAGTTATGCTTTTATGATTTATTTAAAACTGAAAGCACTTAAAAAGTCAATCCAAGTGGTGCACGCCTATAATCCCAGCACTTTGGAGGCTGAGACAGGAGGATCGCTGAGTTAGAGGCCAGCCTGGTCTACAAAGTGAGTTCAAGTTTAGCTTTAATTGCACAGTGACGCAGTCTCAAAAAAGACCAACAAAAAGTCAAGCCATGAATGTTTATAGAGATTATGCTTGAGTATATGTCAGAGAGGCACTATAATAGTCATTAGTAAGTTACATGACTTTCTATTATTCCCAAATAATTTGTATTTCTAAAACTTTGAAAATTTATTCCTCAGTGCAAAACTTTCAGCATTGCATAGTTTTAAAAGTTCTTTTATTTCAGAAATAATCTTGGAAACCATTTGAAATTGAAAGCACTCTTTGACTTAGAACTGAAATAAAAAAGACTAAGACTGAATTGAAATGATTAAAAGAAGTGTGATAACGGATTTCATGGAGCTCATAAGTATACGTTCCTAGTTTGATACTTATGGCTGAGATTGAAGTAGAAAAGTATGTAATCCTGGAAGCCAATGCTCCTTCTCTGCTTTCTATTAACAAACCAGAAAACCCATAGATTTCCTTTGATATTGCCAAGTAGGAAATGGCAAAACAAAGACAGACCCGGTAGAGGCTTTTGTTACAGAATTCTTAATTGTTTTCTAGAATGTAAAGATTTTAGTTGTGAAACTTAATTGTTTATTCTAGAGTACAGTTTAAAGTCTAAGATTTCACATTTCTCTGCTTTGTATTCTAAAATATTTTGTTTTTCTTCTGTTTAGGTTGTCTTTAGAGTCAAGGTAGTCTGATGACTTTGATAATAAAATTGACTTGATATAGGTATTTTCCATATGTCAATTTTCTGATATGATGGCAAAGATGTCACTTTAATATTATAGACTAGAGCAGATTATATAACCATAAAGTAAGCTACTAGTACCATTCATATTAATTGTATTAACTAATATAATGTTGCTTCAAAACTTTTTGAAATGCCAATCTGCTTTGAGGGTTGTGCATTTCTAAATTATTAGTAATTAATTTCAAATTAACACTTCCAAGGTAAATAAACTATATTGCTACTAGATTGATATGCTCCATAAATTTCTATTTTAAAACCATAGCTTTCTTCAGTTTGTATTTTTTATATCATGCTTTTGCAGTACATAATGATTACATTCTTGTAGGGTCCATATGAACACGTCCATAACACATCACAATTCTTTTTCTCAACCCTTTCCCTCCCTTCTTCCTGCACCTTCCTCCTCTCCATCCCCTTCACATTTGAGCAAAATCTATCTCCCTACTGTCTTATATTTTGCTCTTCATTTATATTTTAGTTTTTTATATAATAGAAACCATGTGGCATTTAAGTTTTTGTGTCTGATTTATTTCACTTAATGCTATGGTCTCAAGGTGCATCCATTTTCCTGCAAATGACTCAAGTTTATCCTTCTTTAAATGCATTGTACGTAAATACCACATTTCCTTTATTCATTCACCAGTTAATGGACATAACAGGCTACTTCCAAGATTTAACTAGTATGAATTGCGCTACTGTAAACATGAGTGTGCATGTATCACTGTAATATGACATCTTTAACTCTTTCAGGAAGATATATAGAAGAGGACTAACTAGGCCAAATGGAATTTCTAGTTTTAGTTTTTTGAGGAATCTCTACACTGATGTCTAGGGTGATTACATCAGTTTACATTCCCACCAGTAATGCTGAAGGGTTCTTTTTCCTAAGAGTCTCTCCAGCATTTATTATTTGATTTCTTGATGGCAGCCATTCTTTGGGGAATGAGATGGAATCTCTGTGTTGTTTTTATTTGCATCTCTCTAATGGCCAGTGATGTTGAACATTTTTTCATGTATTTATTGACCATTTGTAATTCTTCTTGTGAAAAATATCTATTCATTTCAGTTTCCCATGTTTTGATTGGGTCTTTAAGTTTGGGAGGTATAATTTTTTGAGTTTTTTTATATTGTAGATGTTAGTCCTCATTCTGAGAAATAACCGGCAAGTTTTTCCCCACTCTATAGGTTGTTTCTTTACTCTGTTGGCTGTTTCTTTTGCTGCACAGAAGGTTTTTAATTTGACATGACCTCATTTGCTGAAACTATAGTTTAAATAGAAGAACGATCTAATTTTAAAGTGGTATTTATCCTCTGGAAAATTATCCAGAATCAGCAAGACTATATTTTCAGTAAAAATTGTAAGTTTTAAGTAACCTCAAACTATGAGACATTAGCGAGTGTTACTAAATATAGTGAAAGTCCAATAGAGGCTAATGGTTGTGTGGAAGTAGGGTGCTCATGGTTGTAAGACTTAATTAAAGCCTGCACACTTAAGCTTTTAAGACTAAGTGGCCACTTAGGTTGCTTCTATGTCATGGCTATTGGGAAATTTGCTTTAATGAACTAGTCTTACATTTTTAGGATGAATAGCTGGTGGTGGCAATGCTGAATCATACTGTAGCTCTAGTTTTAACTACAATAAAAAGATGAGCATTGGCCATCTTATTTCCTAAATTTACATTCCCACACAGTGTTTAAGAGTTCTTATTTATCCACATCCACTCCAATTTTTTTTTAAATAATAACCACACCCAACTAGAGTTAGGTGGTGTTTCACTGTGACTTTAAATTGTGTATCCTGATGATTAGTGATACTGAACATTTTTAATATAAAGGTTGTTCATCAGTATGTCCTCTTTTATGAAATATCTATTCACGAGTGTCTTTTGTACAATTTAATTTAATTTTGTCTTGATTAGTTTTTTTAAAATTGATATTTTTTCCCACTGTGTAAATTTTGTCCTTATTTGTTTATTTTTTTGTGGAGAAATTTTTTAGTTAGATATAATCCCATTTGTCTCTTTCTACTCATTTCCTGCACTTTTGAATTTTATCCAAAAAATTTTTGCCCATACAGAGGTCAAGCATTTCTCCTGTATTTTTTTCCCTAGGATTTTAGTTCCAGATCTTAATTCTTAATCTAGGTTGAGCTGATTTTTGTGCTAGGGAGAGATATAGGTCTAGTTTAAATGTTCTCTATTCTATGGAAATTTAATTTATCCGGAACTGTTTATTGAGAGATTATTCATTCCCCATGTATGTTCTTCATGCTTTTGTCAAAAACCAGTTGACCCTAGATGTGTGGGTATATTTCTGTATTATCTTTTTTTTTTTTTTTTTGTACTAGAGAATGCATCCAGGGCCTTTGCACTCAGCTACAGATGTTTTTGATTTTTTTTTAATTTTTAGAGGGGCTCCCATTGTTACCCAGGTTGTATTTAAATTTGAAATCCTCCTGTACAGCTTTCAAACTGTTGAGATTAACTAGTGTGTGTTCTGTATTTTGCTCCATTGGCCTATCTGTCTATCTTTAAGTGCATAACATGCTGTTTTGATTCTTACAGTTTTGTAGTATATATTGAAGTCAGGTTGTAAATTGTCTCTTGCTTGTTTCTTTTTACTCAATATTTGTTTGGCTATTTAAGGTTTTTGTGTTACTGTGTACCCATCAGCAGAAGAATGAACTCTTTATACAAAAGAATATAATTCAGCCAAAAAAAGGATGAAATCCTGTCACTTGCAGTACCATGAGTGAATCTAGAGGAAATATATTTAATGAAATAACTCAGACACAGAAAGACAATTACTGCATGATTTCACTCATTCTTGGAATCTACAAAGCCAGATCTCATGGATGCACAGCATAGAATAAATTTTACCAAAGGCTGAGAAGGGCAGAAGGAGGGAGACCAGGGAGAAAATGGTCAACTGGTACAAACTGCAGTGAGATAATAGGAACAAGCTCTGGTGTTCTACTGTACACTAGGATGACTGTAGTTAACAATATATTACATACTTCAAAATACCTAGAAAGAATTCTGGATGTTTTCAGTGCTGGAAAATGATGAGTGTTTAAGATGATGGACACACTGAACCCTATGATTTGATAATCACACAATGTATACTTATTAGGAAACTCCACGCTGCACCCATAGGTATACACAGTTATGAGTCAGCCAAAAGCGAAATAAAACGAGAGCAGGCCTGTAGCTCTGTGTTAGAGCATATGCCTAGTGTACATAAGGACCAAGGTTCATTCCCTGGCACCACCGAAACAAAACAAAATAAAACAAAAAGATGAGATTCCATTTGTTGATTTTTTGAAGTATTTCCTGTGTAGTTTGATTTTTGTTCTTGAATTCTCTACCTACCACTATGAATTCAAGACTCCCACCTACTTTCTCTTCCAGTGGATGTAGTGCTTTTGTTTTAATATTTAGATCTTTGATCCATTTTGACTTTAGTTTAGTGCATGGTGATAGACATGCATCTAGTTTTAGTCTTCAGCATGTGGAAAGCCAGTTTTCTAGCACCATTTATTAAAGAGGCTATCTTTCTTCTAGTGAACATTTTTGGCCCCTCTGTCAAAGATAAGGTGGCTGAGTGTCTTTATGGTTGTGTCTGCATCTTCTAGTCTGTTCCATTGATCTTCAGGTCTGTTCTTTTACCAATGCCATGCTGATTTTATCACAGTAGCTTTGTGTGTTGCTGATGTCCGCAGTTTATTGAAAGGAACGGTTAATGCTTAAATTTTTTTTCTTGGCCAATTTTGCATGCTGGTATCTGGTAATAGAATGACTGATTTGAAGACAACAATATGCAATATAAGAATCATTGTTGAATTCCTACCATCTTGTATGTGAAGCCCTGTATTGTTTCCAGTGGTATTTTTATTACTTGTTATTGTCTTATCATTTGATTAATCTTTCTTATGGCTGGCATGCACCAAGACACAAATATCATGGGAGAAATGTGAGCAAAGATGTTTAGTTCACCACATCCTGGAAACACAGTACAGAAGCAGTGCCAGAAAGGAAGGGTGAGGGTCAGATAGAGACCCCAAGGTCATAGCTCCATGACCCACCCAGACACACCCAGAGATGTGCTTTATGGATCCTTTCGGCAGATATCCAAACAGCTGGGTTAGCACAGTTAACCTCACCACTGCACTTTACCCCTTGTCAACATGACACTAATACTTCTCTGTAACCATGCTTATCTTTATATTATTATGTTATTTGTTTCTAATTTAATTCTATTGTAATTATAGATGACTCACAGCCTCTAAAATTTATTAAGGCTTATGTTTTGGTCCACAGTAGGATCTATCTTGGTAAATGTATTTAGCTGTATTTGGATATGCAAGTAGGATGGCTGTACAACTCTTTTAACATTACTGATTTTCTATCTCGTTACTGAGAGGGTAGTTTTTCAATACCTGAATATAATAATGCATTTATCAGTTGCACAGTTCATCTTTACTTTTGAAAATAAAAGATTGACAGGTAAGATCACATTGACATCAGAAACTTATAACAAGCATTATAATTATGTATCTTTAAATCTACCCTGTGTGTGTGTGTGTGTGTGTGTGTGTGTGTGTGTGTTTCTCTTTATGCTTATGGTTTTCCAGATAGAATTTTATAGGAATGCATCAATTCCTACTTTACATTGAGGTAAAAATGCATGTAATTCATTGGCTAAAAATTGTCCAACAGTCTATGAATCCATATCATACTTGGGAATCTAGTTGTCATGCAAACTGTTTGTTTCACTTGGGCAAGGGATAGTTTGAAAGCTGACTGACGTGGTGATAACGTTTCTGTTATGTGATTGACGTATTATCTAAAGATAGTAGTGCAGCCAGGCGTGGTGGCACAGACCTGTAATCTCAGCACTCAGGAGGCTGAAGCAATAAATAAGATGGATATGAATATGAGGCCAGCCCGGGCTAAAAGGTGAGTTCAAGGCCAGCCTGAACTGCATAGCAAAACCCCATCTCAAAAAAAAGATAAAAGTAGTGCAATGAGGGGGCTGGGGATTTAGCTCAGCAGCACAGTGCCTGCCTGGCAAGTGCAAGGTCATGAGTTTGATTCTTGGAACCAGAAAAAAACCAAAACAAAAACAAAAAAAAAAAAGTGCAATGAATAAAGCTCATTAAAATCACCTTTCTAGTGTTTTAACTCAATCACAAAAAGTCATTTACTTATTTCCTACTCTTTATTAGTAACGATATAGAAGTTCAGAGGGCTTTTTGTCTTATATTAATATATGCTATTTAATTTTCACCTTTCTGATACTGAAGAGTTAATTTTGTTTCCAACAGAAAGAAAATTCCCTTTTTCCAGTAGAGGAAGGTATGAAAGAGAGATACTTTCTACTCTGTCCCCTTAGTTCTTAAATGAATCATTGGGTGATGTTGAAATTGAATTGAATGCAAGAGCTGTTTAACAAGAGAAAAGCACAAAAGGTTTAGTAATTCTATGGGTGTATGGGGCCCTTCAAAAGAGAAAGAACCCAAAGAAATTAGCAAAATAAAATGCTTTTAAACTCTTCAGACCAAAAATACCACTCTGTGAGGAGTTGACAGGACAGGTGTCTGGAGTAGGACAGCAAATTCCAGGAATATCACTAAAAGATCTGTGAAGAGGGATACAGGCTGATGGGAGGATTGCTGCAGAGCTTCTTTATTCAGGTTCACGGCTATCCAGGTCCCAGACTGTAGTGGTCAAGGTATTTTCTGGTCTTGGCATGTGAAAGAGATCCCTCTCAGGAGATGCTTTATGGCTCGTTACACGGAAGAAAAACTCCAGTCAAATGACCCTTTCTCAAGATAGAGTTTCTCTGCTCAATTTTCAGCTTGAAATAATCATATAGCATTTGTCATAGTTTGACATGACATATTTTATCTCCTTTAGGAACATGGTCTTACTAAATAAAATATTTAACATCAACAGGCACAGACTTGCAGGCTGTCATGTTGAGTGAAACAAGTGAGACACACAAAGGCAAATACTGCATGACCTCACTTCTATGTGGAATCTCACAGTGTGGATATAAAGATGCTCATAGGAGAACAGCGGTTATGGGAGGCCAAGGAGGGGATGAGGCATGAGGAGAATTGGTCAATGGGTACAGTGGTAAGAGAAATAAATTCTGGTGTTCTATGGTACAGTGGGGTGGATATAATTAATAATAATGCATTTACATCACATAATAGTCTAGAAGAGAGGATTGTGAATGTACTCACCACAAAGAAACAAACGTTTAAGGAGATAGATATGCTAATTACCCTGATTTAATCATTACCAGATGTATATATGGCTCAAAAAGCATATTGTACCACATAAATATGTATGATAACTATGTATCCATAAAAATAATTTTTAAAACCAGCAAAAAAGAAAATCTATAACTGAGGTTGAGGATTATTATTTTAACCTATAAAGCTGGTAAATGTTTCTAAGGATTAGATACTCGGGTCAAAGAACATAGATTTACCATAAAACTTTTGGCAGAAGAACTGTTAGACTTGAATGTTAGAATTAGACTTGAACTTTCTAGAGTATAATTACTAGCAAGGGGATTATGTTATACCTATGAAACACAAGTTTTTCAATAAGTGCAGTTAAAAGTAAACTAATTTCATTCTACCTATAAATATCTGAGTGCCAGTTTTTACCATAGATATATAGAAGTAATGAAATGATAGATTATAGAAGTCTTTAGTTAAAAACTTGTTTTTTATACTCATTTAATTAAATAAAACACATTAGTAATGGAATAAAACTCTAAAGGAGTTTTTGCAAGAAAAGAAAAAGCACAGAAAACAAAGAACATTGTATGAAGCTAAGTACATCTCAGTTCATTTTATAAGTTTATAGCAGTATTGCTGGTTAAGGTTTATATTTAATACACATAAAAATTTTAAGTAAAGTCTCATAGCAGATTGCCAGGAGTAGTGGTGCAAGACTGTAATCCCAGCACTCAGGAGGCTGAGGCTGGAGGATTATGCCGAATTCAAGGCCAGCCTGAACTGTGTAGTGAAAGCCAGACTCAGAAAGACCAAAAAAAAAAAAAAAAAAAAAAAAAATTTAAAATGAAATAAGATCTTCAGGAACCCCAGTGAGCTGCAGCTGTGACTCTCTGACCAGTGTGCAAGGCAGTCGGGGCCCTGGAAAGACTCTGGGGCCTCGGTGGCCACTTACTTCACTCCTAGCATATCTGTGGGTGCTCAGCTGAGCCCCAGATATCTTCAGGAACCCCGGTGAGCCACCTCTGCATCTCCCTGACCAGTGTGCAAGCCAGGCGGGGCCCCAGGAAGCCTCTGGGGCCCTGGGGCCCACTTACTGCACCCCTAGTGCATCTGCAGATGCTGAGCTAAACCCTGGACATCTTTAGGAACCTGGTGAGCCGTTCCTGTGCCTCCGCGACTAGTGTGTGAGGCACGTGGAGCCCTGGACAACTTCTGGGGCCTCAGTAGTCACTCCCAGAACAAACTGCAGCCCCCTGGGAGCTCAGCTGAAACCTGGATGAAGTCAGCGGCCTCAGGGAGCCCACTGTCATCCCCCCCGCCCCCGTGCCAGTGTGGGAAGCAGGCTCTGCCCTAGGCAATATCTGAAGCCTTAGTAACCAAGACCTGCATCCCCTCTACTTTTGTGGAAGCTGGGCTGAAACCCAGATAGCTTCGGGAAATCCAGTGAGTCTTCTCACCTCTCCCTCACATACCTGGCAGCCTACTGAATTCAAGAAAGTTTTGGGAGCATCTGGGACCCCACCTTGCCACCACTCACCAGCACAGGAGCTGCACTGAGCACTGGGGATCTTCAGACACTCGCCTTGCCTCTCACACACAATCCAGAGAGTGAGGCTGTGCTCAAGGGAACTTCTGGATCTTCAAAAATAACAAAGCGAAGGAGCAAAATGCAATCTCAGACCTCCACACCACCCAGAACAAGTCCAGAACACATCAACATAGAAGAGCCTGAAAGTCATACACCTGAAATTTCTGAAATGATAGCAACTGATGTAAAGAAACAACTCCATCAGGCCATAGAAGACATCAGATCAGAAATAATGTCTCAGGTAACAGAGAAATGACAACAATAATGTAAGAAATGTTCAGCACATCCAAAGATGACACTGATAAGAAAATAGAAGAGCATAGACAACTCATGGAAACCTTGAGTGAACAAATAAGAAAAGAACTGGAATGCATGAAACAGATTCAAACAGATATCAAGGAAATAAAAATTCCATGGAAAGCTGGCAAAACCACCTGAATGAAGCTGAAGATAGACTTTCAGACCTTGAAGATTGCATTGCCACTGATGAACGTGAAAGGAGAGATCTCTTAAAAACAACTAGGAACCAGGAAATAATAATTTAACAACTGCAAGATTAGTAGATATCAATGAAACAGCAGGTGTCAACAAAACAACATAAAAAGACAATTTGCAGAACTAATAGCAGAAACTTTCCCAGGCATGGAAAAAGAATCACACATACAAGTGAAGTATATAGAACTCCAGTTAATCATAACCAAAATAAATCTACACCCAGACTTATAGTCATCAAGATCCCAGAAACTCAACAAAGCTCAGAATATTAAAAGCTGTTAGAGAAAAGAAACAGATCGCCTATAAAGGAAAACTTATCAGAATCACAGCACATTTCTCAACACAAATCACCAAGTCAAGAAGAGCTTGGAGTGAAGTATTTCAGATACTGCAAGAAAACAACTTCCAACACAGATTGATGTACCCTGCAAAACTAGCCTTGAAATTTAATGGAGAAATAAAATGTTTTCATGATAAAGAGCAACTGAAGAAATTCATGACTGCCAAATCAATCCTACAAAGAGTACTAAGAGATATTTGGGAAAGAGATAAAAAAAAAAAAAAAGAAGACCACAACTTCAAGGACAACAACAGAAAGGAACCACCAAACAGAGCAAGCAATTAAACAGAGGGAAAAAAGGAGGATCCAGCAGCAGGAAAATAACATGACAAAGATAATCTAGTACATATCAATTGTAATGATCAATGTAAACTATCTCAATGCATCAACCAAAAGATGCAGACTAGCAGAATAGATCAAGAAACAAAATCCAACTATATGCTGTATATAAGAAACACATTTAGCTCAAAAGGAAATTCATAGACTTAAAATTTAAGGATGGAAAGCAATGCTCCACATGACAGGAACCCAGAAAAAAGAGGGTGTAGCTATTCTGCTTGCAGACAATGTGAACTTCAAACCAAGAACAATCAAAAGAGATAAAGAAGGTCACTACATACTTGTGAGTGGGAAGCTTCAAGAGGAAGAGATAACAACTGTAAACATCTATGCACCAAATATAGGAGCACCCTCCTACATAAGACAAATTCTAACAGACATGAAAAATGAAATAAGTAGCAACACAATCACAACAAGGGACTTTAACACACCATTGTCACAAAGGGATAGATCAACTAGACAAAAAATCAGCAAAGAACTAATAGAACTCAACCAAACTTGTGAACATATGTACTTAGTAGTCCTTTACAGAGTGTTCCATCCAACAGCATCAGAATATACATTCTTCTCAGCTGCACATAGGATGTTCTCTAAAATAGACCATGTAGTAGTACATAGAACATGTTTAAGTAACTGCAGAGGAATTGAAATTATCCTATGCACACTATTGGACCATAGTGCAATGAAATTGGAAATTAATGACAAAAGATATCACAAAAACTCCATAAACAGTTGGAAATTAAATAACATCCTC
>NW_004955521.1:3615544-3616455 GCF_000276665.1 Chinchilla lanigera | reverse complement strand
TTAGTATACCTCACAGATCTAGAGAAAACATTCCTAAAGTTCATCTGGAACCAGAAGAGGCCTAGAATAGCAAAAGCAATCTTGGGAAACAAAGGAAAGGCAGGAGGCATCACAATCCCTGGCTTGAAGTTATATTACAAAGCTACTGTGATAAAAATCAGCATGAACTGGCACAAAAACAGACCTTAAGATCAATGGAAGAGATTAGAAGATACAGACACAACTACAAACACACTCAGTCACCTTATCTTTGACAAAGGAGCCAAACATGTTCAATGGAGGAAAGATAGCCTCTTTGATAAATGCTGTTGGAAAAACTGGCTTGTCACATGTCAGCTAAAACTAGACCCATGTGTTTCACCATGCACTAAAGTCAAAATGGATCAAAGATCTAAATATTCAAACAGAAACAATACATTTTTTGGAAGAGAAAGTAGGTAAAAATCTTGAAGACATAGGGATAGGCAGAGAGTTCATGAACAAAAACCAAATTGCACGAGAAATACTTCAAAGAATCAACAACTGGGATCACATCTTACTGAAAAGTTTTTGCACATCAAAAGCAATCACCAATAGAGTAAAATGCAAACCCATGAATTGGGAAAAAAAAAATTATCCAACTGCCTCTCAAAGGACTTCTATCTAGGACATATAAAGAATTAAAAAAATCAGGCCCTGCAAATTCAAAGACAAAATCCAAAAATGGGCATCTGAGATGAATACACACTTCTCAAATGAAGAAATACTAATGGTGAATAAATACATAAAAATGTTCAACATCATTAGTCATTCAAGAAATTAAAACAACACAAAGAATGGTCATCTTTGGGGAAGGACAATTCCATCTCACCCCAGAAAGAATGGCTATCAGCAAGAAATCAACCAATAACAAATGCTGGAGAGGCTGTGGG
>NW_004955521.1:3590320-3614719 GCF_000276665.1 Chinchilla lanigera | reverse complement strand
TTGAAGATAACAATATGTAATATAACAACCACTGTTAATTCATATTATTTTATCTTGAAACCTTGTATCACTTTAAATGTTCTTGCTTTGGTTTGTTTATGTTTGTGATGCTGGTATGCTGCTATTGTTCTTTTTTTCTCTCTCTCATTTACTACTCTCTTTAAAATAAAATTTTAAAAATAACAATAAAAATTAAAGTCTCATAGCACGACAGTAGCATTGATAAGACAATAGAAATATCACGTTTCTGTGTATGTCTCAGTGGAGCTTTTTCATCATTCAGAAGTGTAGGGTGCTGAAGCTATATAAATGGTGTTTCTTACCCATACAGCATCCTATATGGCAAATTTTTATCATTCTAGAGAGGATTATGTTTTCTTCCAAAACTTCACATATGAACTCTGAATTCCTAAGCTCAGTGTTGTTATTTAAAAGTTCATTGTGAATACCTGACTTTGTGTTCATGAAGTCTTTAACGATTCATGAAATTTTCACATGAAATTTCAACAAGTAGATCTCATATAAGGGAACTGAGAGTAGAAAATGTGCTACAGGTAATATCGCTAATCTCATCAAAAGATGACTAAAAATAACATATGACCCCAATATATTTTAAATACTGTGACTCAAATTTCAAAGAGTACCTTTAATTACATTTGTCAACAATGTTCTTGTCACTTAGATGATTCAATTCATAAGGATTACCACATGCTTGTAAAGTGAATCTTGAGATGATACATACATATTTTGACTCTCAGAGCACCACTCTTCTGCTGAAGGGCTTTAAATGATTTCAGACATGAAGCAGTGAGGCCTGATGTGGAGCCAAAATATCATTTATATCACGGAGAGGGGCTCAATTGGAGGATATGACTTGACTTAGCCACACAGGCTCATTAGCTGTGGCCCCCAGAGTGAGATGATCTGACCCACAGTCAGAGAGCTGTGCAGCGTGGGCACTGCCACCCTCCATTGCTTACCTGCCGCCCAATGCCAGACGCCCGGGAGAAGCAGGGACTTGGACTTGCTCTGATGACTCTTTCAAGAGGCAAAAGGAGGCCCACCATGTTGAATTTGTCTCCCTGCTGTTTAGCTGTCAGATGAGTCGATCCATCCCTATAAGTACACAGAGAAGTCTTTCTTTGTGGAAACTGGGAGTACCTTTGAAAACTCTTTGAAAGAGATCATTTAAAACTTACTATGAAACCATAAGACACATAAGTAGCATATCTAAGAAGAGACAGGTTGTTCCTTTTTCTCTCTTTGTGGGTGCTGCAGTGAGTTTTTCATTGCTGGAACACAACACCCAACACCCACATCTTAAAGGAGGAGAGGTTTATTTTGGCTCAGTTTGCAGATGCTTCAGTCCGTACTCAGCTGGCTCCCCAGCATGGCAGAGGGTATGGAAGAGGAGGAAGTTCATTCCATGGAGGTTGCAAGGAAGGAGGGAGAAATAGAGGGAGGGCGAGAGAGAAAGAGAGAGAAAGAGGCAGAGAGACAGAGAGAGATCGAGGCAGAGAGTGAGAGAGAGGGAGGGAGGAAGAGAGGGAGACAAAGAGAGACACAGAGAGATATCAAGAGAGAAAGGCAAGATAAGTCAGAAGCCAAGTGAGCTACCTCCTCCGACTAGCTGGGCCCTCCCAACATCACATTTTGTAGCGAGCAGCTGAAGCTGGAAATCAGTCACACATGCAGGGTAAGACAAAGCCAGGGAGAAGCTGAGAACATGGAGAGCTCCTCAAGCCAGGTAAACAAGCAGTTCCTGCTTGTAAATAGGTTGTTAGGCAGAGAGGTTGAAACTGACATCACTTTCCTAACTATATATAAATGCTGTACAGTCCTTAGCCGGTTCCTTTCCTCTCATCAAGAGAGAGGGCTCCACCTAACCTCAGCTTTCATCTCTTATCTTTATTTTAAATGCTCTCATCATCTTCCCCCAGCAGCATCAAGAGCCACACCGGTTTGCAGCAGCGTTTAGCTATAAACTCCTCAGTGGACTAATCCACAGATGAGTATCACAAACCCCCATGGTCCAAGAGCCTCCCAGAATCCCCACCTATGAGCACACAGGCTGTGGGTGAACATCTAGCTCTGAACCATAACACTATGTGACTTTATTGATTAGATGGCGAACATTCTTGGGTAGATAAATTGTAAAAACAAAAAGCAAGACAAAATAAAACCCCATGGACTGAGAGTAAGACTGTACATTTAAAACTCTAAAAGTTCCATAATTTTTTAAAACTATAGTGTGTAAGTATGTACGCTTGGGTGTTACAGTTAGCTAGAACCAAGAAAAATACTATATAATGGCTTGGAAAGTGATTTTATTTTTGCAGTGAGAGAAGGGGTTTGTGACTGGATGTATATTTTAGGTTGGCTAGCAGGTCTTTTTCTTAATGTCTTACACAGCTGAGTCCTTGTCAGCTTTTAAGTTCACCTTGTCTCCTTACAGAGAGGGTCACATACACAATACTAACTAAAATAAGAATTAGCTTCTATCTCAACTTTCTCTTTTGTTCATCATTTTCCAATCATCCTTACATTCTGTTTTGGTTTTGTCGCTCTTATCCTCCAGAACATTTCATAGTGAAAACAAAGATTGCTGCTACATCACTCAATGCAAAGCGGACACATCACCGATTCAGGGAGTGACACTGAGACCCCTGCAGAGTCCTGGTTTGTCAGTACCGCATGTGCTGTTATATACAGCTTCACCTACTGTCACTTGTGCTCCACTTCTTGGACTCACAACTCTGACATAAAGTGTCACTTTTATTGGTCTGTTTGCCTTTCTTTTCTTATATTCTAGCGTGCCCCACTTTCATCTGACTCCTCAGAGTCATTGTGGAAGATTCAGTTCAGCCACCACTTCTTCCAGAAAATCGCTCCCGGTGTTTTCTCTTCCTATCTTTCCACAACGGACTGCACAGTACCTGTTTTTCATGTTTCCAGAGCATTCTGAGCATAGTCTAACACTGATCTTGCCACTTTTCTCACTATGCACTGAGTTAACGTTTGTTGAAAGTACCTAACAAGGACGATTGCACAAGACCAACTTATTGATAAAATTGTTTAAAATTATCTCACTTGAAAATCTTTTAGGAAAAAAAAAGAAAATCTTTTAGAGATAAAATTAGTCTTAGTAGAAGCTATAGATGTAATTCATGTATTTGGATTACTATCATTTATCTGTGCTAATATGCACTAAGTTACTTGTAGTTAGATGCATTAGTTCATTTTAATGCTAATGGATAAGACAGTTGTAGACTCTAATCTTCTCACATGAAAGAACAATATGAAAATAAGAAAAACAGCTTCTCATTAATTCTAATGGTGACTGATGGTCTCAGATAGAATAAACTGCAGCTGAAGCAGAGAACTGCACCTCTAACCAGCTTAAAATAAAGATAATTTATCTTAAGTAAAAGCAATGCAAAGGTAATGTGAGCTCCAGGATTACCCGAAGACAGTTTAATGAAATCAGGTATTTTCATGTTTTAACTTCACACTTGCCTCAAGTTAGGTGTGCTGTCTCCTGCAAGACAGCTCTGGACTTGAGAGTCTGGAGTTCCTCCCGGTACAGGATAAAACTCAAATTGTGTCATCATTTCTCCTGGGTTTTTTTTTAAAATCTTTTCAAAAGCCCCCAGGGATTTCCCCTGCAGTACCCTTATATCACTATGTAATGGGCTTGTTATAAGCCACCCGCAGCGAGGGGAGCAGGGGGCCAGCCAACATTTGTTCAGGTCCAATCACTACAGAAGATGGAATACTGACCAGCGAGTGACTGAAAATTATTGCCGTGAAATACATAGGAAGTGGTAAATTATTAAAGTAAGTCACAGTGCAGTTACTACACTACAATGTTAAAAATCTATAAGAACATTTCTTATAGAAAAACATTTCACAGCATTTCTTTTATTTCATAAACTGTAACACATCTATGGAAAGAAGTGAAAATCACAACAGGAAAAACATATTTTGCTACCTGGCGCTATTGCACATTCCAAAACCAAGATTAATTCACTTTTCTGCCAATTAATTTTCAGGTATCTTTCTTCTAACCCCAATTGTAGATTATTTGTACCACTAAGGCTGCAGAGTAAATAATATGTCTCTCTGTGCTCAGAAGGGCTTACATTTAGAATGTGGGTGAAAGATACCTTATGAACAGCATTGATTTTTTTACCTCAGTCAGATGACATGAAAGCTTAACCTAGATTCATCTTCCCCTCACATTTGTCGTAAATCTCTGATATGCCAATATTCAATATGTGAATGCTTTGTGCACATTAGCAATATTGTAAAATCATACTGTACCGTGACAAGGCACTAAATTTATTTCAGAAAGGGTCCATTTTAGCACTATATGCACTATGAATTATAAAGCAGCTATTGATTCTAATAACAGATTATTACAACATTAATAACTTAACTGAAGTAAGACCTTTTTATTTGAAATTGGAGTAGGGTTGCTAAAGAAAGGCCGCACTCCAGTCACCTTTCCTTATGATACAGTGATGGTGTTCATCACAGTTATTCGGTACCATATGTACATGCGTATATATCATATTGAATTCAGAAACACTGAGATACAGTTGGTCATCTATATTTTAATCATGTCTATTTACATACTTATTTCTCATTAATGAAAATATGGCCAAAGCTTGTATATTAAAGCTCAACTAAAAATATTCCTTTTTACCTCTGCTAAGACCTTCTATCACAAGTGATAACAGTGATATTACAACATAAACATTGCAGGTGACTTGCAAAAATACCAAATTTATTAAAATGAAATGGAAATGTGGTTTAAAGCTACCATGTGTCCTTAACTTGGACCCCTAAGTAAGTAGCTATGGTACTTTGAGCATAGGACTGTAGGTATGAACCTCTGAGTCACTTCAATGATCTTTGGAGACTTTGAGAGTACAATGAATTGTTTGTGTTATATTTTCAATTGTGCTGAAATTCCTCACAAGAGGGTAAGCTCTTCTCTTTGCTCAACTGTTTGCAATGATTTTGCCACATTACACCAAAATTTATATTAAAACTCAAATATTTCAAACGTCTATTTTCATTTACTATGCGATATATCTGTACATGTCAAAATGAATGATATGCCCACTGCTGTAGAGAAACAGGAGTCTCCCATTTTACTCATAGTATACTAGCTCCTGATTGGTGAGTGTGTGCTCTCAATTATTTTTTTCCATAATTTTGCCTGGTGTCCTCATGAACTAATATTCTATCTAATGCTCAAGTTTCTGGTCTTCATACCAAGCAGTAGAATGAGCAGAATTACATGCTCCAGTAAGTCTGGTCCAGTAAAAATTGTAGAGTCCCCACATAACTTCAGACTATATTCCCTTAAATGCTATTTTACTGAGAAAAGGAAAATTGCTTTCTTTGATGTGTTTGTAATCTTTTAATTTTCAATGGTCTTTCTTATTTCAAGTAATATTATTTTCATTCTTTTGCACATTCAATGAAACTGTAACTGATGTAATAAATGAGTGGATCTTTTGCTATGTTTTCTGCAAACACAATTGATTTAGAAGTTAAATGGCTTATTCTCCCAGGAACAGTAACCATGAAAATCTTAAACCTACTAATTGTACTAAATAAAAACTGCTAAAAAGTTAACCTGTCAGATGATTTTGTGACAGTAGAACGTAGTCTTCTATTAATCTTTATCTTCTCTGTTTCAAATGACATAAGCCTGGCAGTTTCATTTATTTCAGTCCATAAAATCAGAATAAAAGTGAAATATATCATTTTCCATAGAAGGTTTAAGAATCTAAATCTAACTTTTCTTTATTTTCCTGTCCTGTGACATTTATCAGTTTGGATGTTGAAGACACATAGAAGTGACCCAGAGAGCTGTCAGTGCCTCACAGCCAGTATGAAGTGTGAGGAGAAAAAAAGTTTTGTTTTTGTGAAAAACTAATATTTTTATATTTCATGTTATTGCAACATAATCCAGTACACTAGTTCTCAAAGTGGGATCCCAAGACCAGTGGCACCAGCTTGTTAGAAATGCAAATTACAGAGCACTGTCTCAGACTTCCTGAAAAAGAAACTGTTTAGCAAGCCCTGTAAGTAGTACTGAGACAAAATTTGGGAATTGCTAATCTAGTGGAAGCAAATTCATACAGCTGCCAAGTGTATTGTTTAAAATTTTTCAACTGTTGATAACTCTGAATCTATTAAACAGTTTTGAATAACTGATGGATAATAAAGCTTTACTTCTTATAAAATGCCACATTATTAAATAGAAAAAATAAAAAGATGAGATAAAACTCCACACTAATCTTAGCGCATGTAGAGGTGCAGCGATAAAATACACAAAGTCTGAATTGAGCAGCACCTTAAGATGTCTACACAAAATGAGATCCGTTACAAAAGAAAAAGACAGATGAATAAATACTCCAAATTTTATTAATTGATCATTATATTAATAATGAAAAGGAAACATGATTGTTTCCATAGATGCAGAAAAATAACTGATCAAACTTAAAATTTCTTGATTTTAAAATAGACGACATAGAAAGTACTAATTTCCACAATATGAGAATACAAACCAATAAATCTTTAATGAAAGAGGAATCAGTATATACTTTAAAAATAAGAAAAGAAAATGTATGTGAAAAACAGCATAATGCCTGTTTTTCAGGGGCAACATTTCCCATTCAAATGAGTAATAAAAAATTATGTTGTTACAAAATATATATATTTGAATATTTTCATTGAAAATATGAAATAATGAAATACCAGTTTCTTTCTTTTAGTAGTAGATTATATTAGATTTCAAATATACTGAAGATTTAAACGTAATCACAGGATTAACCATAGCAGAAGTCATAGGGCATAGATTTTTAATCAGAGTACAAATCACAAAAGTTAGAGATCATAAAGAAAAAGATCATAAATTTGAATACATACCATAGCATATTGAAAACCTATGTGTGAAAATTTAATTAAATCAATAATCAAATGATAAACTAGAGTAATCATGTTATATTGCAGATGGCATTGAAGGTGCTAAATTCCTTAATATGAGAATATGAGCCAATAAATCCTTTAAAACCTGGCAGAGGACATGAAAAGACAATTGACGGGGGGGGGGGGGGGATAGCATTCATTATGTTTAAACATGAAAACATTTACATTTCCTCATAATTAAATTAAAGAATGAAATAAGATAGGTTATTTTCACTTCTCAATTCATGAAAATCAAAATGTCAGATGACAGTGGCCTCTTATTTTGAAGAAGGTTCTCGTAGGCAGCCTCATCTGATTGGCCACTGTCTGTCCCAAGAAGCGCTCTCCCCCCACCTGCTACCTGCCTCACTGTCCCTGCCCAAGGTGGGCTGACCTTCTTTCTTGCTAGTCCTTGAACACATCTATCAAGCAATCTCCAGTCCAAACTGTTCTACTGATTTCCACTCCATGAGAATGGCCCATTATATTGGTAGTAATTTTTACTAATGGAAAATATCTAAAAACATTTTGTCAATGTAAAGTATATTATCAGTGTTGGCTTTTTAAAACTACAAGGTGTGATGGAAATATACAGCGAATGTTTTAAAGATATTTATTAAGGTAAAAGATGTTGCCATGAAACCTCATCACAATAGCCCCTTCCTCACTTTGAACATACTTCTCTCATCATTCTTGGCATTTTCTGAAGCAGTTCTGAAGGCACTTTTTCATGACAGTGTGTATGAAGTATGACCAAAACTGCAGTGAATGGTGCTGCCAAGTGTCACCCAATGAAAAGGCAGGCTTGTGAAAACACTGCGATGTGGCCTCACCCACCTTAGTCACCAGGTCTGGATATCTGCAACTGTGGCTCTTCTCCAAAGTCAGAAGGACCTTGAAGGACAAATGTTTAAATGGATTAAGGACATCAATGCAGCCACGACAGTGGTAGTAAGACATGAAGGTAATAAGCAAGTGTAGATGCCACAGTATCAGGGACACTGTCTCTATCATTCCCTTAGTGGAGCCCACACTAAGCAGGGACCTAGTACAGAGCAGGCATCTTATATCCCTGAATAAATGCATAATAGCTGTCCAGTGCTGATGAGGGCAGGATATACTAGCTGTGTCATTCACTGTGGGAAGAGTAAAAATTAGTGCAACTTGATTAAATAGTAATGTGCAACATTTACTAAAAATTCCATGGTAAGAGAGGAATTGCAATTCTACTTCTAAAATTTTATAATTAGAATTAATTTCTATGTATGAGTTCCAAATAATTACAAGGAAAGGACAATAACATTGAAACCAACTTGATGCATGTGACAAAAAAGACTCAGTGTACACAGAGAGGAGATATTATGCAATTATTTAAAAATGAAATCTATTATCTATCTAAGGTTCGATGTGTACATGCATACATGTGTAGCCCCTAAATATATTGCTCCATAATAAAAATAATAAAACAGCTGTACAATATTCTTTAATTGGGAAAAAACATACATGTATACATACATACTACGTTTGCAAACATAGAAACAGCTGTGTCAGGAGCTGGCTGTAGTGACAGGGACTACCTGGTGGGGGAAGTATTGCGGGTAAGGTTTACCTCTCAGTAGAAGCGTTTTTATATCGTAGTCCTTATGTTTGTAATACATCGGTATTACCTACTCAGCAAATTTTAAAATTACCTTAATTCTTTATTTTTTATTCTTATTTCTTACATATGTTAAAATATTTTTCTGGTTTTCTTTTCTTCTGTGCACAAATACAATTTTTACTTCTTTAATTGATTTTGTCCTGTGATTAAAGCAGGGTAGTATATGATTCCTCCAACTTTTAAATTTTTTACAAGGAGGCAATGCTAAAAAAGACCCATCTACTTTGACATAACATAATGCATTTCTCCTTCTATTCTATAAAAGCATGTAGAAACAATGTAAAATGGCTTTACACTTATCGCATTGATGATAATGGAAACGGATGCTTTTTAAACCATGAAACTGTCTTTGCGTGGCTTTGAAATAACCAATTAACTTACACTCCATTTTGGCTTAAGTGATTTGATAAAACACAGAATCACTCCATCAATCCTTAGTCACGAGCCCGTGCTCTCTAAAGGTTAATGCTTCTTACTTCATTGAATTGAATGGCTTTGTCTGTTTATATATTAAAGCAAAATATATTTTTTAAATAGCATTTTATTTAGTTCTCATTTATATAAAAGGCAATGAGAATAAGCACATTATGAAAACAGAATGTTGTAATAAATACTTTCATTATGGAATTATTTTGCCCTTTCTCCCTCAAATGATAAGATAGTAGTCTATGAAAAGAAATTATGGATATAAAATACAACATTTTGTTTCCATTATTTCATTCCTAATGATCAGCAAGACTTAAATTGCAATATTTTAAAACTCTCAGCCCAAGCTTTGTAAGTCAAAACACCACAGGGAAGAAATGGCAGGAGCATTAATTTCTTTTCTTTTAGCTATTATAATGGAGCCCTTGTGTGGTTAGAGGAGCTGTTTCTTGTTTGTCTAGTCGTATTTCAATATGGACTGAAATTTTCGCCTTTAACTGTTTTAGCGTGCCTATTTCAGTAAGTGGAAGTAATCGACTTAGAGAGATTCTCTATACATGGATTCATCTCCAAAGCCACCATCCTCCTCAGCTGCTGCTGTTCACATGGAGATTGGACAAATGCCCAAGGGCATAGGTGCCAGGCAGGCATGTTTCCGCCATGACAGTTTGCACAACACAGCCTCTGGCATCTCATTAGCGGGTATAAGCATTTTGTCCTGGGTGATTAATACAGTCACACCTGCCCTCATGGTGCCACCTAAAGACTGCAGTTGGACTTATTCTGTGTTCCCCCAGGTGGCTGCTGGCCATGTAACCTCCTGACATCATAAGACGACAAACTCAGCGCAACCACTCGTCCAACCAGTCTCCTGTTTTCAGACCCACCAGCAGTTAATCCTTGAAGACAAATAGGTTTATGTTACATTTTAAAGAATGTAGTCGGATTGCAGAGCCGCACTTGTAGCCAGTTTCAGTGTTTCACTGCCTTATAATTGTTGTGGAGTGGGATCCTGATTTAAAAATACATCTTTTTTCTTATTCAGATGAGAAGCAGAGAAGTTTTCTTTCAAGAGTTGACAGTCTTGTCTTCTCCCAGCCCTAATAATGACTGTGGAAGTCTGAGAGGAGGTGGTAGCACCAAGAAGAACTGCTCGTGGGTTTCCTTTTTTGGGTAACGGTAAACTGTGAATTATCATAGAGCCTTCACAGCCAGCCATTCCCTGGGTTATGGGGAGACAAGAGATGTATGTTTACAGGGAGCCCCAGCGTCACTAGCAGAACACAAAAGAGTTGACAGGAAGAGGAGGAAGAGAATTTTTCAGAACTGCTCTGCGGCAGTCACTAGCATTGAGTAGTTACTTTCCACTCAGCATGTCACCCAGCACTGTTCTAAGTACCATGTATATAGTGGCGTTGTATTCAAATGTAGAGCAGCAATTTAAAAATAGCTACTCTTATAAGAAGTTAGACACAGCACAGTATACCCAAAGTAGGATCATTTTAGTCTGTCTCCTTCCTTCCTTCCTTCCTTCCTTCCTTCCTTCCTTCCTTCCTTCCTTCCTTCCTTCCCTCCTTCCTTTCCTCCTTCCTTCATTTTTTCCTCCCTTCATCCCTTCCTTCCTTCCTCCCCTCTCTTCTTTGTCCCAAAAGGAGGCATTATAACCAAACAAAGGGAGATCAACATAGATAAGGAGGCCTGAAGATGCCTTGAGTGTAACTGCAGCAGAAAGATAATTAAACAACTCTTTTGTAGGGAGGCAGAAGAAATAAATCATCTTACTCTCTTCCTACCCTCTGCTGTCTGCTGTGGCATCCTATGGCCCATCCAACAGGAAGTCAGAGCACACATCTTGTATGAACCTCATTCCTTAGCATGGAGCATGGACAGGAGAGTGGTAGAGAGTAGAAATGAAAGACTACACAGAAAAGTTAACACAGCGACCTTAGTCACACAGCAAGTGGAGAAAGGCATAGAATTTGAACCCAACTATTAGGCTACAAAGCCAGTACCCTGGGGTTGTCACTGATTGCTTAGAAGTAGGAGTGGCTGTGCTCCTACAATATAGTATTCTGTCCCCAGTGCAAAAAGCTCTTGCTGTCACTGGGCAATCCTAATTTTTATGCTGTTGGCTGGTACTTCGGTGCTGTTCTGTCTTGAAAGTACAATCAACACTCTGCAAATTTTGAATGTTCAGTGGGAGGCCATGGGTAGGAAATCACATGTCTGGTATGATGGATACAATCTGTTTCATATGTACTGATGTTAAAAACTACACTTTATGTGTACATAATATAGAATCCTATTTATAAGATACTTAAGAACAGGAGAAAGTAATTTATGGCAAAAGAAGTGATTACCTTCACAGGACTGACTGGCAAAGGACTTGAGGAATATTTTGGTGGAGCTGGAGTGGTTCATACCTTAAAATGGGTGTTTTTATATATATATATGAATTCATGGAATGATACATTTAATGTTAGTTACTATATTTTATAAAATTTTACTGAACGTACATTATGTCAATAAGAAGAAAATCTTTATCTTATGTTGCAAACTGGTAAAGTCATATGAAATATATGGATTAAAAAGTTTTATCTTAAATTGGAAAGCACAGCTGTAAATACAAGTTCAGGAACTCTGTAAGCCAGAGTAGCTTTCCTCCTTTTTCTTTTATAATAACACAGTTCTAACCTGAAAAGACTGATACTGAAGACTGTGGAATTATACATTGAGATTATCAAATAAGAGGAGGCCAAAGTGTCCCACAGGAAGGTGGGAAATCATCCTAATATAGTAAAGAGTTGCAGAGATTGACACTCTTCTTTGTCACTCAATGTGGTTTGATATTTAGAAGTGTTCACTGTTTGGGGAGAACAATACTACAAGTAATCTTTCATTGTATTCATGAGTTTATCTCACCTTCGAGGAGGGCCAGTGTCAGACACAGAGACTGGAAGAAAGGAACAATGCAGGAAGTACTGGCAGAAACAGAAGTTGAGGACTTTGGAGCCCCCAGACAGCTGTGTGAAGACCTTTCCTCACTGTGCTGACAACACCAAAGACCCCAAGAGGTGCGGGACAGAACGGCAGGGTGACTGCAAGGACAAAATCAATTTAGGCAATGACAGCAAAAATTGCATCTCAGAAATAACATCGAGGCCCAACTCTACATTAGGACTTGTGACCACAGGCGGAGACCTCCTGGAGTGTAGAATGGAGATTAATAAGGTATATGAAATTGGAGGCAACTTAAGAAAAGCAATTGGTGGTACCTGTTGTTGCTTGTTTTCCTTCAACCTGGGGAAGGCAAGTTTCATTGTCAGCCAGCTGCTCAGCTTGCTGCCTCTCAAGCATGGTTTGCCTGGATAGGTGCTCAGAGGAGACTGGCATCCATTTCTTAGTGAAGATTTCTGTTCTAAAGTCATTCGCCAAGACATGCCATAGCTGACCTTCCCCTCGGACAGCCAGCCTCACTTCTGCTGAACGTCCACTCCGGTTTCCTTTTCTGAACATCTCAGCTTTCCCAAGTCCTTTTAGATGTAGATAGTTAAATTCTAAGATACATTAATCCCAATCTACAAACGAGGATAAACTGTTTCTTCCTGATCCTTTCTTATTCGTTTCTAAAATCAAATCGTTACCTAAAATCATTAAATACAATGTATACTTTACTTTCTCTTTTCAGTTGGCTGTAAAATCATTAAAGAAAATATGAAACTTGCTTTCATTTACTTTTGCTTTTAGTTACCTCTTCTGCTACATTTGTCCAATAATTAATTTTATCTTGTGTATAATTTTATTATTTACTACTTCACAATGTATTGAGTCTCATAACTATAAAATGACAGATATTTGTACTGTAGTACATTATAGTTCTCAATGTTTTGTCAAGAACTTAGAGGAATATGTTAGGTATTTAAGAAATAATCAAGTAGAAATAGCAGCTGTAAACATATATAATTAATTTGAACACTAAAATGATAGAAACAGTAATCATTTTCCAGCAAACCATTCATTATTTTCTGCTTCACATAGGTGGCATTGTTCTAGGAGATAGATGTAAGCCCTGGCCCTCCCAGCTTTGTTTGCCTGTTGGTTAAAGGAAAGGGTTTAGGGAAAATAAGCCTAGTTTTACTTCCACTAATCCAGAAAGGCAATGTGCTACAGAAGAATGGATTAAGATAGATCCATTTTCAAATCCTGGCTCAATAACTCTCAGACAGTATAACCTTGACCAAGTTACTCTGCTTCCGTGAAACTTTATTTCTGCAATAACAAAGTGTGAGTAATTTACAAGAAGTGCTAGAAAAATAGAGACAATGTACACTTAATGCTTCCATAGGTTGTTCCAGAATTAGTACCCATTATTTAAAGATTCTATCTTTCGACAAAATTTTTGTCAAACATTTTTAAAAATTAAAGTTCCTGAATTAAAATTAGCATCTGAAGTCTTAAGGCAAAAATTCTACTTTATTTTTAATTGCATAAATTGCTATTCCTTTGACACCATTTGCAGCTCCCTTGTAACTATGACCATGCAAAACAGAAATAGTACATATCTATCATCAAATAATATGCCACAGTGTCTCAAAAATTTCCACACTAGGGTAGCAAATGTGGAAGAAATTGCCCTCTCAGAAATATGAGTGGTTTTCTCCAAGGCAACCATCTTATGTTGCAAAATACACTTTTGAAACAAAAAGGGCTTATTTAAAGATAAGTTTAGAGATATGTTTAACTCTATGATACATACCTGACACAACTGAAGATCTATTTAGAACATAAAGAAAATAAAATTAATGATCTTCATATCATACAGCTTTTGTTAAAAGAGAAACTGAAATCCAAATAAATCATTCATTCAGTGTACATTGTACAACTGCAGCATGTCGGACAGTGTAGTTATTTGGTAAATTAAACATGAAGGTGATTTAAACTGTCCTCATGAATTTGAATGTTTCAGGAGACGTGCATTATACAGGATTCAGCTTCAAACAATGGAACTCAAATTTTTAATTTTTTGTATTTTTTTGTTTTAAAGAAAACAAAAATAAACAATAAAAACAAAGGTATAAAATTTCAAACACAGTTGTAGGAAAGTAACAATGGTTAATACATTGTGTATTGTTATCTTCAAAATAGTTGCACATATTACAAGATATAGGCATGAAAAAATGATCAAACAATATAGGCATATATCTTTCATTTCAATAAGCTAATAGCAATTAGTAGTACAACTATCTTAACTATCTTGTGTTTACATTGATTGATTTATGTATATTGAACCATAACTGTATCCCTGGGATGAATCCCACATGGTCATGGTGTATGTTCTTCTTGATGATTTGCTACATTCTGTTTGCAAATATTTTACTGAATATCTTTGCAACTGCATTCCTTAGGGAGATTGGCCTGTAGTGCTCTTTTCTGGTTGGGTCTTTATAGAGAGCCCTTCTCAGTCCTCCTCATGGCCCCAGAAGTTTATATTTGTAATCCTGTGGAAAGTTATTGGAATTCTAGCAAGTTAATTTCAATCTACTAATCAATTTCATTGAAGATTTTGAGGAGTTCTGGCATTAAATCTTCTGGCATTAAATCCAGTGCAACCCATGGTGAGAATAAAGACACTAAAGCATATTTGTAGCTATGGGGAGCCACGGGGTTCTAAGTCCAACCATGATGATAGCTATCCTTAACAAATACCTATACCCAGGACCAAACCCAGATTTTATTCATTCATGAAGAAGGGAGTGGCTTGAGGATGAGTGACTATGAGAATGGCAGGAAATACATGAGTGCCATGAGCTGGGCCAGGTAGGAGGCCTGAACTCACCTCTGCCATATGCAGAGAGAAGGATATGCAAAAAGAGTAATCTACATAACACAACTGAGATAGTATCTAACGTTTTGGTGTCAGTGCTTCATCTATGATGTGTAATCTCTGAAGCCCCAGGAAGTCATACCTTCTATTTCAGAGGCTCAATCCCAGCCCACAGCATGGAGGATTGGCTTATACATCCTGCCCCATTTGTGGGTCTGGGGAAACATGCCTGCCATCTCCAAAGATTACCATCAACACCTCAGCTGGATCAATATGCATTGCTTAAAGCCAGTTGAAGGAATAAGGAAAAGTCCTAGGCAGCTCAGTACATATCAATACATGAAAATAGGGTCAGGCTCAGGCAAAATGGAGGCAATTGCTCCTCTTTTAAGTAGAGTTGCCTAGGTGGTCCTCCACAGGCCTTTCCCTGATTTTGGTATCAGTATAATACTTGCCTCCAGAAATGAGTTAGGGAAAATTGTTTCATTTTCAATTTCATTGAAGAGTTTGAGGAGTGCTGGCATTAAATCTTCTCTGAATTTCTTGTAGAATTTAGCTGTGTATCCATCAGGACCTGGGCTTTTCTTTGTTGGTAGGTTTTTTGATCCCATTTTCAATTTTATGTATTGATATTGGGTTATCCAAGATTTGTATATCTTGGTTCATTTGTATATCTTCTTGATTCAACTTTGGCAATTTATACATATCTAGGAATCTGGCCATTTCTTCTGTGTTTTCCATCCTATGGGAGTAAAGGTTTTCAAAATAGATACTGATGATCTTCTAAATTTCTGTAGGATCTGTAGTGATTTCACCCTTTTCATTCTTTATTGCATGAATTTGAGTTTTTTCTTTCCTTTTTTTGATAAGGTTGGCTAGGGGTTTATCAATTTTTTTTTATTCTTTCAAAGAACCAACTCTTTGATTCATTAATTCTCTGTTGTGTTTTCTTCATCTCAATTGCATTAATTTCTGCCCTGAGCTTTACAATCTCCTCTCTTCTTTGGGTTTGACTTGTTCTCCTTTTTCTGAAAGTGTGAGGTGCAGCATTAGGCTATTTATTTGTTCTCTTTCTGTTTTCCTAATGTATGAGTTCACAGCTATAAACTTCCCTCTAAGGACTGCTTTCATTGCATCCCACAGATTCCAGTGAGTTGTATTTATATTTTTGTTTGTTTGTAGATATTGTTTAGTTTCTTTTTCCTTTTTTAATTAACAAACACACATACATTTACAAAATAACACAAGAGCAGTACAAGCAATACTGAAATTCAGATAAGGTGATAGGAAATTAACAATGGTTGTTGTATTATATATTGATTTCTTCAAAGTGGTTACTCAGGAAAACAGATATACACATGTAAGATTGGTCAAATAATTGATCATTAACTGTTCCTTTCTATAAAGCAATAGAAATCAGTAGTACAACTATGTTAGCTATTCTGTATATGCATATAAACATAATTTTCCCCTTCTTTCTTTTCTCTTTTCTCTCATTGCAGTTGTTCTTTACTTTTTAGCATCTCACCCCTGCAAGAATGGCTATCATTAAGAAATCAACCAATAGCAAATGCTGGTGAGGGTTTGGAGAAATAGGAACCCTTCTCCACTGCTGTTGGGAACGCAGACTCGTGAAACCACTGTGGAAATCAGTTTGGCGTTTCATCAGCAAACTAGGTCTAGAGGTCCCATTCAACCCAACTATTCCCCTTCTGGATATTTTCCCAGAAGAACTGAAAACATCATAGCACAGTAATATATGTGCACCCATGTTTATAGCAGTGCAATTTGTAATTGCTAAATCATGGAAGCAACCCAAATGTCCATCCACCGAAGATTGCTAAAAAAAGTTGTGGTATTTTTATATAATGGAATATTACTCAGCTTTAAAGAAACATAAACTTGAGGATTTATAGGTAAATGGTCACAACTGGAGACCACATTCATAAGTGAAATAAATCAGACCCTCAAGTGTAAACATATTGTCTCACTAGTGTAAGAACCTGAAAGTGTGAATAAAATTAGGAGATATGATAGGCATTGTGAAATGAAAGGAAAATGCTCAAAAGTAGCTTCTTCTTTAATTTCATCTGTGACCTATTGGTTGTTCAGGAGGCTATTATTTAATTTCCATGTGTTTATGGAGCTTTGGTGAATTTGTTTGTTATTAATTTCCAATTTCATTGCACTATGGTCAGATAGTATGGATGGGATAATTTCACTTCCTTTGCATTTAATTAAGCACATTGTATGGGCTAGAATGTGGTCTATTTTAGATAATGTCCCATGTGCAGCTGAGAAGAATGTGTATTCTGATGTTCTGGGGTGAACACTCTGTAAATGTCTACTTAGTCCACTTGTTCACAAGTTTTGTTCAGTTCTGTTATTTCTTTGCAGATTTTGTCAAGTTGACCTATCTTTTTGTGTCTATGGGGTGTTAAGGTCCCCCCATTACAATAGTGCTATTAGTTATTTGTTTTTTCATATCTGTTAAGGTTTGTCTTATATATTTGGGTGCCCCCATGTTGGATGCATACATATTTATGATTGTTATCTTTTCCTCTTGAAGTTTTCCCCTAACAAGTAAGTAGTGACCTTCTTTACCTCTTTTGATCATTTGGAACTGAACATTTTTAAACCAAAATAATTTTCCTTTGAATGAGATCATCAAGCTCATGGGAACCTTAGTAGTACTGAAGAAACAAGATGGATGTTACACATGTGGTGATAAAGCCCTGAGCACCTGAAAAGTCCTTTAATGAGTTAGCCACACTATCCTGAGACAAGACTTTATACATATCTCATAGAATTTCTGAGCCAGGATTCTATCATCCTGATAGAATGCTGCACCAACCCTCCCCCAATGAGGAGCTGTTCATCACAAGAGTTTCAGATCCTGGATCTGCACCACAGAAGATGCTGGAGGATTTCATTTCTACTGCTTTCAGCTTTTGTAATGGGCAGCAGTTGAAGTCAAGTTTCATAAAATAGAGGAATTCATTAGACATTGAAATGAGCATATGAGTTCATAATCCAGGCCAGCTAGGCAAGGACAAATATCCAAAACATTACATAAATGACACAAGTCAAAAAGGTTGTGTGGTGCACATGGGAACACCATTAGCCTGAGAAGATTTCCATTACACTCCTACCAAATTCCAGAAGGAAGCTCAGAAAGATTTTTGTGGGCCCCCAACAAAAGGAGCACCTCCTTTTACACAGAAAGAAGCCTTTGGGAAGGGAGCAGCATTTGTGTTTGGCTGGGAAGTACAGCTGTACTGAGGCACACAAAGATGCCATATGTATTTAAAAAGTGACTATGAGAAAAGAGAAGAAAAGAGAAGCAATCAGGAGACCACTGTTCTGGTCTGTGATAAGTTCTGGATGAGAAGGTCATCATGGGAGGGGAGGCAAAGGATGCCCGGAGAGGACACAGGATCCCAACATGGGCAATTAAGGAGTGGGAGGGTGAAGGTAGGGACAAGTCTGCCAGAGTTTATCTCCTCCAGAGCCCCGCCCTAAACACCCATGACATTCTCAACTGCAGCACCACCCTTTTTAAGCACATTGGTATTAGTGTGGATTATTACATGGGCAAAGGAGGTAAAGCAACAAACTTTCTACAGGGAGCAGAACATATGTACATGAGAAAAAAAAAGTAAATTCAGGGGCTGGGGATTTAGCTCAGTGGCAAAGCGCCTGCCTGGTAAGCGCAAGGTCATGAGTTCGGTTCCCAGTACCGGAGAAAAAACCAAAAAACCAAAAAAAAAAAAAAAAAAAAAAAAAAGTAAATTCATCTCTGAAGTACTTGAATTAGATACCTAGGATTTTAGTTAAATGCATTATGAGTTTGAAAAATAGATTGGATAATGAGCTGGTGCCCTGGAAAATAATGTACATAAGAATTATTTTTGAGGCAAGAAAATTAAAAACAGAGAGTGAACAGGGGAGGAACCCAACAGCTTCATAGGGAATAAAATCCACATCCTGGGAAGAAAGCTTGATATATAAGGATTGAAGGTCCAAGATTCTGACCCTTCCATGATGGTCTTTGTACATTTCCTGCTACTATAAAGTAATACCACAAACTGGCTAAACTGTAAACAAGAGAATTTTATTAGGCTTCAGATGAGAAGCTGCATCTGTCCAGGCCCTTCTTGCTGCATCATATCATGGCAGAAAGGCAAGTGAGCACATTCAGGACACAGAAAGGAAACAGTGCACCATTAGTCACTTCTGTAGTAAACCAGTCTCAGAATAAGTAACCCACTCATGCGGTAATAGAATTAATCCATTCATAATCTGAGCATCTCCTGTTAAGCACCCCCTCCCAACACTGTTGCACTGGTGCTAAAGTTAAAAATGGGTTTGAACAGGACAAATATTCAAGCCATACCAGTGAATCTTTTCAGTTAAATGGGTAAACATTTTGTGTGAAATCGTCTTTGAATTGTGCGCCCAGGGTTTCTTAGGGATGTTCTTCCTTCTGAAAGAAACTCCTTCCTTCCTCCCTCCACTAAGTTGAAGTGAACCACAGCAGCAAGTTCTCTTTGCTACTTGTACAATTGCGTTATTGATATTGCTCCAGGCCTGAGGGGTAGAAATAAGAATGAAAAGCAATAATGCCTCTTAGAGAGCTACCATACATAGTATTCATTCACCTCTTGTTTCATACGTATCTGACTTTTAGGGTACAAATAAATTACACTAAAAAGTGTTAGGAAACTTTGATCAGTAGATTAAAGTTTCTGCTTTAAGACTGAAGTCAGAGAATAATTTCACTGCTATGAAAAATTGCAGATATTTGCTTTACCATAGAAGAAAACAATGAGAGGACACTATGGTGTCGAGAGAGGATGACTGAATTCAGAGCAGGGGTCCAGGATTTTGTCATCTCTTTTAGTTACTAGCATAGGGAATTTAGGGCTGCTTCCTAACAAGGGGCGGTTCTGTACCTATACATGTGAAGCATGAAAAGGTCTCAGATGATGGTTTTTAAGGTCATTTTTAAAACAAAATAATCAAATGAATCTCACAAGAATTCTAATTTATGTAAGTAAAAATTATTGTCTGGTTCAAGTGGAGTATGAACTCAAGGACTTTGGGGTCCCTTCATTTGTCCTTCTTTCTATGTTTCTTTGGAATCCAGCTTGATTGTACCCACTGTACTGTGTGAGTGTGTACTTACCTGACAGCCCTCCCACGGTCTCCTGGTAGCGTGTGTCAGTGTTTCATGACAGTGGGGTTTATTGTGAGGAGTGAATGTATGCAACTGTATCTGAATTTCAATCTTCTGGTTCCCATTTCTCTTCCTCCTCCTTCCTGCTTATCCCCTTCCTTATCTCTGGACTCTTCTGCTTTCCTGTCCTCTCTCCTTTATTTTAATTACTTATTTATCGTTATGTATTTTTAGATTTCTCATGTAGGAGGAAAACATGTAATATTTAGCTTTCTGACTGGGCTAATTTCACTTGACATGATGGTTTCCAGTTCAATCCATTTTCCTATGGTGACACGGTTTCCTTCTTCTTTATGGGTGAGTGATCTTCGACTGTATGTCTATTATGCGTTTAATCCATTGACGGGCATCTAGGTTGTTTCCACAGGTCAGAGAGTCAGTATAACTCTCATCAGGAAAAGAAACAAACGAAGACTGGTGAGGATGCAGAGAAAGAAGAATATTCCTACATTTTTGTTAGAAATGTAAACTAAAATAACCAGTTTATAAGTCAGTGAGACTCCACAAAAGACTAAACATGTGACCAGTTATAGCACTCTTGGGCATATTCTCGAGGAACAATGGACTGCACAGCAGTGATAAATGCGTGCCCTTGTTTATAGCAGCAGTTCTCTCAGGAAAGCCCTGAGAATTTTGATGGTGGTAGTGGTAGTAATGGAAATAGCTGCATGTTATTGTAACATGTAAGTTGTGAGGGCAGTGTGCATATTAGTTTACTTAGTTCCAGCAGATCTTGACTAGGACTCATGATGACCTGGAGCCCTGAAAGCTCCACTGAATTTCCCTCTCCTCTCCTTTCTTATTCTAACAGAAAAGTTTGTGTTGCTGTAAGCTTTCGTAGCCACGGCTCCTCACAAAGAATTTCCACTGCATGAAATTCATCTACTTTGAACAGTTCATTTTTGACCAGTCTTCTTAATGACTAATATGTTGTTTCATTCAATATATCACTGTTTTTAATAAAGTCACTCTCCAGTACATCTTTAGAATGACTCTATCTCATTTTGATATAGTTTGCAATGGTTATTACACAGAAGAGAAACTTTTAATTTAAAATACTCCCCCCAATATTTGTGATACACACCTGTATATACCATCAGTCTCTCATAACCACATAGTAATGTAAGTGTTTCTTAATTTTCCCTAAATGAAGGGAAACCGCTGTGGAAGGTTAGTTAACTCGCTCAACATTTCAAAGCTTAGAAAGGGGCAGGACTGGGAGATTCTCTCCCATCCTGGACTCTGAAGGCCAGGGCCCACCCAGAGGATCAGGTAGTGATGTGGACGCCTCACTGTGTCTCACACTGACATTCACGCTGCTGTTTCAGAGCTAGCCAGACCCTATGCCAGTCCTTAACAAATTTACTATCTTTCTCTTTATAGATTTTAGTTACAAGATGGCTACGAAAATATTATATATTACTTTTTTTGCTTCACATTTTGACCAAAAGTATCTATAAGATGAAGGTATAATGTAGCTATCATTTGTACCCAGAACTGTTGATTATTTAGTACATGTATCTCCAGGATGTGTGACAGGCACATAGCTTGCTTAAGCCTAGAGAACGAGTGATAGGGGACAGAGATGTTGGTAAAGGAAGGAAAAACAAAATCACCAGCAGACTCTCTCATTTAAGCTGAAAAACGTGCATATTTCCATTTGGCTAAATAATTTTTAACTAAAATTGCAGATGGACACAGTACCTTTAAATAGCTACTTTATTTTTACAAACGTCTCAGCAATTTTTCATGTCCTGTGACATGCTTTATTTCTTCATGTGTATTTACTGGAATACAAAGCAGTACAGATATGGCCATATATTATGTTCAGACAAATGATGTTGTTCACTTTCCTTGAGGGTGACGTTGCGAATTAAATATAATAGAAAATCCTTTGTGAACTTGAAGTTCCAATCATTGTTGGAGGTTAAGATAAATGACTCTGAGGAGATCAGATGTGTCTTTGCACGTGAAGATGTTTGTGTACAAAGTACTATCGTAATTAGGTTAGTATAAATGAACTTGGAGCAAACTAACTGAATAGTTTTGAAATATATAACTTAAAATAGAATGAAAAAATGTACGGTGAAAATGTTTCAGATTTTACTGAACCTCAGATACTTACATAATAGTGCTGACTGACCTACTCAAAACTATAGTTTTACACCTATGCTTTAACGCAGAGTTGAATTTATTGATGCCACATATATCATAAATGTGCTTTTTGGTGTTCCTGAAGTATATTAGAGTCTATGACCAAGCGACACTTACAGGGAAAAAAGACTTTTAAGTAAACAAAATGTATGGTAATTCCCCTAGTATGTACCACGTGAGCCTCATTGTCCCAGCTAGGAGCCACACTACGTATAGTTTACTTGCGCTGAGGTTTGATAGGCAACCATCTGCGGCACAAGAGGCCATTTTGAAAATAGAAGCCGTCAATAAGGTCAAAGTATGTGCAGAGGTATTAAACTGTACCCAAACAGAAAAATGTGTCCTCAGTGTTAGGTGAAATTGAACACTGAGACATGCTCTCTGAGTTTTTAGTTCCCTACATACACACAAAATCCTTTCCACAACAATGCTTAGAGATGGCTGGAAAAGGGAGAAAAAAGAATCTAAACCAGTATCACATGTCCTTTCGGGCCTCTAACTGTGACATTCATCTGACATAATAGAGACTCCAAAACACAGTGTGCTTTCACTCTGCGGGAGTTACAAAGCTACTCAGTGTAGGAAATAAGCACGTGAATATCTCTTCCCTGAGCTAGAAAATGAAAAACACCTGACACTTGAGAACTGTTAGTACATGATTTGAATGCCATTAGGGGCTGCTCCTACACATTCAGCATTACAGCTGCGGAGTGTGCAACCCATGAATAGCACTTGTGTTGTGTTTGCTTTAGAAAACTGTGTTGATCCCTCCGGGCGCTCTATTTGCAAGTACTCCCACGTGAGGCATTGAGAAGGGGGAAACTGAAGCAAACAGATCTGTCTTACAGAGAGATTATTCTGCAAGGAAATATTTTTAGAGGCTGGAGAAATGGGTAGCACACTTCCCACTCCTGCTGTAACTTTTAAAAGACAGTGGCCTTAGAGATCTTTTACTGACATAACCAAAACTGTTTGTGTAATGTGCTGGGTTTAAATTCTCAGCAACCATCTGCATGTGGTTGAGAGTTTTAATAATGTTTGACCCAGGCTCTTTGGATTTAGTTTGTGGAAGGAGGGTTGTAATATGAGTGTTTTTCTTTGGAAAAGTTGGTCTTTAGTGTATTTTGAATTACTCCTCTACTTGTGAAAATTAAATCAGGGTTTAACTTTCAGTGTGCTATGAGGTCTGTGTTTCTCTTGGATTTCTTTCAGGGTGGCCTCATTTTATTGTTTCAGATTTGGAATAAAATCTCTTAATTGTTGAGGGGGGTAAAATTTCTTAATTTCTTTTCTCTATGAAAACAATTCAGTCTAGACTCTAGACCAATGTGATATAGTTTAGGAATATGTAAATTGATGACTAAATTTGCTTTTGAATAAGTGAGTGCATTATGAAAATGATAGTTTGATTTCTGCTATAATTTCTGTTCTGATAACAAGTTTTCTTCTCAGTTCTGCTAAATTCCTTGGCTTATTTTCAGATTGTTTGCTTTTAGGGAGCTGCCAGGATTACGTAGGTATTTGTACAAAGGAAATGGGCTTGGAGCACAGTTGCATCAGAAATCCGCTAACTACCAACAAAGGCTATATGCTGGGTGACTTGGGAATATGAGTCTATCTAGCACTCATGCAGAATTGGACAGATCAGTCCCCATGGCAGATGTTATTGCGGCCAGTTTTATGGATGAGAATATTTCCCCAAACCACAAAACTAGTAAATAATAAAGACGAAACTCAAAGTCGAGTCATATTAATTCCAAAGTCAGTACTCTGAAACATTATGCTCTATGACGTTCTACAAATCATTGTGAAATTTTCTCAAACTTCCTACCTTCAAAAAATCTTTTCAGATCTTTACATGATTCTTACTTACTGAACAGCTTTCTTTTCTTCTTTACCTTTTAAGCAAATATCTAAAGAATCTATAGAAGAGTCTGATAAACCTTATAGAATCTCATTCCTGTACATAGTGGCTTGCAACACTGAATATTATTAAAATCACCCAGGAGGTTTTCTTTTTTTTTTTTTATTTTAAAGATAAAAGGAGGGAAACATTAACAGACATACAACATTTTACAACATATCACAAGCACAATACAGACAATACAG